>NC_135307.1:43565507-43886340 GCF_048772815.1 Callospermophilus lateralis
TACTTTCTTTCCTCCATCTGGAGGGGATCATTCCTGCTTGTATGTGTTTTATAAAAATGTCTGGAAGATTATGTGGTTAATGTTTTGGGTGATAATCTATGCTAAATGCTTTTAAAGAAACATGCACTTAATTCCGAATCTAAAAATGTTTAATTGTTATTCTCTTCCCCATGGCAGATCTATAATGCTGTGTGCTGAGATATGTTAGGAAAAGGCAGTGGGAATAGGTCTCATTATCTGTTTAGTTATTTTTCAAATCCTTGCTTGCGGGGAGATGGCTAATGAATGACCTAAGAGTAAAGAGTCTGAAGGAATGTACTGTGCAGAAGATAGGCACTAATTAATCTCCTGTGTTGATGCTGGAAAGAACAAGAGTAAAGGAACTTGTGTTAAAGTTAGAGAACTATAGGTAAGACATAATGAAGGACTTGCTGATTATGAGCATTTAAAGTTGATGAGCAGGGTAGGCAAAAATCATCATCTTGACTTTGGCTTGTGTGGAAAGCAGTGATGTGTGCCATTTCACACAAGGGAAGAGTCCACATTATCTGAATAAGCCAGATCTGCTTTCTGGCAGAAGTAGGCTTTGCTTACCTACAACCAGCACTCTGGCCTGTGGGCGTGGCATTTATTTGAGGGATTCTCTCCAGAAAGAACCTTCTGGAAACTAGAACCTTTCTCATCACAGTGAAAGTGCAGTCGCTGGCAGCTCTGAGAAGTCTGTTTTTTTAAGCTGAGAGGGTTTTTCCTTCTTTTCCTTTCTCTACTTTCCTTCTGCTTTTAAACCTTTTTATTCAGTCTGTTAAACCACCAGGGACAGAATCTTCCCAAGAGGCTATTTCTGCTTCCCATTTATTGAGACTACCAGGTCAGATCACTTGTTTTCGATTAACCCAGAGCTATTTAAAGCTGCTATTAGACCATTAACTGCTTTACTAGACTCCAGCTCTCCCAAGTCACCGTCCTGTACCCACAGCCGGGCTTCCCTGCTACCCTGCTTTCCTCTTATGTTCTCCCCTCTCCCTCCTGAGTCTCCACACCCCTTTTGCTTTCTCCTGTCCTGTCTTCTTCTGATATCTTTTTAAAAATTTGTTTTAGTTGTAGATGGACACAATACCCTTATTTATTTTATGTGGTGCTGAGGATTGAACCCAGCACCTCATATGTTCTAGACAAGCGCTCTACCAATGAGCTACGACCCCAGCCCATCTCCTGATATCTCGATAGCTCTCTTCCTCCATTGCTCGAACTCCCTTTCTTCCTCTCTCTTTCTTTCTTTCCTCCTTCTCTTCCTTCTTTCCTTTTCTCCTCCCTCTCTTCCTCTTTCTCTCTTGCAGCTTAAGTCATGTTTCTCTGCTCCTTTCAGAGCCATGGTGAGACAAATTAGACTGCTTCTTGAAATCTGCAATAGAAGTGTTCTTGAAAATCACTTCTGAGGGGGTCAGGAGACCAGAGCAGGCACTCACCTTTGTTTATTCACTCATCAAGTGTTTATTGAGCAGCTACTTATGTGCCAGGACCCCTAGATTAAAACTATTGGCAATCTATAAACTGAGAGACAGACATAGTCTTACCCTTCAAGCTTAATTGAAAAATCAGGGGATGGGCTAAAAGACCTTATTTTATTCCCCACCCTTATGTTCAAAATCTATGATTATTGACCCCAAAATAAAAATAAAAAGTGCAGCCAGAAGACTTTCACAAATGTTGCAGATGTCCTAACATCCATACTGGCTGGCCTGGGAATGTCACTCGGATTGTGAATGATAATTAGTTTCTTCTTTCCAGCCAAGGGCCCCTTCAGCATTGCAGTGTTTAGCCCTTTCAAATTCTGAGCACCAGTTTCTAGATAATTGTAATCAATCATTTCCTATGGGCAAACCCTTCTTGATAATGAGCTCATCGTCCCATCAGGTGAAAATTCTGCAGCACAATTAATATTTGGGGATGAAAATATATTACTGTTTTCTGAATAATGAGCCCTGAGTCCATGTTAGAACTGAATATGCAGCACAAGACGAAAATTTAATTCTTTTCATGAGAACCGACAGACTTGACTTCAAACCAACTACACTTCATTAAAACTGTGATAAGAGTCTGCAAAACAGCATAGAAATATTGCAGCTGTGGGCTCTCTGAGAGAAGGAAAGAATCCTTATATTGTTCAAGTATGACACAATGAGTTTGTAATGGAGTCACTCCATCCCAGATATATCCGGATTCAATGCATTGATTCTCCTCGCCTGCCATCTGGGTTCACTTAATGGTGAAAGGGAGGCAGCAACCAATTCTTTTACTTGTTTTAGATGGTAGAAATTTAGCAATCCAAGTTGGGGGTCATGGTGCAGAAGAATAAGGAAAAATTTCCTATGAATAGGAGCCTGATACCAAGACCACTGGCAATTTCAGAAGGTCATACGCAACCAAGATGTGGAGGAAGGAGAAGTGGGTGGAGACTTGACAGAAGTCCAGGGAGATGGAGATGTGACCAGCCTTGTGACTGCATAAGAGGCCCCGCCCCGATCTAAGGCATGGGTTCAGAGTCATCCGCCCCAGGAAGACTCTTCTAATTCCTCAGACTGTGGTTACTTCACTGAACTCCCCAGGTATTTTATGTACCTTCCTTAAGTTCATACCACCTTCTACAGAAATTGTCTGCTTTCTCAGTGGTTGGCATGGTAGTCTTTAAAGGAAGTCAGTATAGCTTTGTACTAATGAGTTATGTGACTTTTGGAAAGCCACTTAACCTCTCCCAGCCTCAGTTTCTTATGAGTAATAATAGAGTTGATGTGGGGACTAAATGAGTTAGTAAGCGCCTGGAATATACTCGTCGTCATTGGCATCATCACTAAATCATCTTTCTCACTTGATCTTAAGTTCCTCAAGGGGAGAGTTCATGTATTTATCTTTAGCTACTAAGAGTTCAACCCATATGATGCTTTTGATAAAAGTCAGTTCAATAAATTTCAAAGCAGTGACTTCTAGATCAAGCAAGAGGCTAGAAGATCCCCACTTGGGATGGCTTAGCTTGGAGAAAACTAAGGATCAAGGATGATACAGTGACATACTATATACAAAGATAGTCACCTACTTTTCTACATCTTTGCAGTGATCATGAGCAATTATAGAAATGGCTTTTACTACCAGGGATTGAGATAGGAAGGATTACTTGATAAGAAGATGGTGTGATGAATCCAGAGACTTTACCTGTTAAAAGCTCCCAGCCGCACCTTGGGCGTGTTCATTCAGAAGGGTGGGACTGTTGGGGCATGACTCCCAGGAACAGCTCTAAGCAAAAGCCCAACATAATATGTGTAGAAAATGTAGCAGTGGATTACCTTTTTGCCCTTCCTCGTCTGCACTGCCTTTGGGGGGCCTCCAGGGGCAATGGGGGTTTTCTAGTTCCTTTGTTGACCCACGCTGGCTGTGCTTGTGTGTGGTGTGTACTTGTGAGGCTCACTTCTAGAGATAATTATGAGAAACTAAAGGGCACTTCCGAGAGAGGATTCCTCTGTATAAATAGCCAAATTTGCTTACATCTTGGATGTACAGGTGAGGTCACAGCTAAGGGAACAAACTGGGTAACTTCTCAGGCTTCTTTTTCGCTCTTTTGAATATAGATAATAAACTCTGTGTATGAGTGTGTGTGTGTGTGTGTGTGTGTGTGTATACATACATGTGTTCATGAGCATTTTTGTGTGAAGACAGAGAGCAGAGGAGAAGGACCCAGAGCATTTCTAACCAGTCATTTGCCCTTGTTCTGATTAGCATAGCGGGGGAAATGAAGAGGTGGCAGCTGGCTTGGAATTTTTTTGGACATCAGTGTTTCCATCAATTCGTTAGAAATGTCATTAAAGCTTGAAAATGACCAAAATCTAGTCATATAAATACTGCTTTCAGCAGTCTTTTTTAAGGAATGAGACTAGCTCGCCTCTGGCACAGTGGACTTCAAAATTAAAGAGGGAGACATTCATGTGACATGGTAGCAAAAATACAGCTCAGGAGAAAGCCTCATTACTGAGCAAGAAGTGGAGGGGAGAATGACTAATGGGCATTGGACATCCAGGCTATAGTCCAGAATCTGCTATTAACTAATATGTGACCTTGGGCAAGTCATTTTATTTCTTCAGACCTCAGTTTTGATATCCGGCAAATTTCCTCCAGCTCTAATATTCTAACTTATAAAAGTATAAAAGTATGTACAAATGAAATATCAAATAAGACTATATCCTTATATCCTAGTCATACTTTTTCCCTATCATTGCATGTTGCATTTGTGAATCTGTGTTAGTCATATTTGTCAATGTTTAGGCAAATATTCAAATGGGTTATATATATCATTTCAGTTTCAATTCTCTTTCAAAAAGTGTTTTGAAAATTTTTACAGTTAAAATTGCTTTATTATTTTTTAAATGGACAGATCCTCAGCTCATGGCATGTAATTCAAGTAATGATTTGTACAATTATTTCTTTCATCTAGTTATTTAATAAACATGTTTAATACCAACTACATATACAATGCTATCCAAAGGAAGAGAGTAACAAGACTACTACATTAAGAAACCACCAAAAAAAAAAAATGACAACCAAATAAAACAACATTAGCAGATTCTTGGAATCTGTCCCAGGGCCTGACCTGCGCATGTATGTTGAAGTGAGCATTTACATGAGTATTTCAGCTGAAGGCAGCTAGTCCAGGTTGTGCCTACCTGCAGCATCATATAAAATGTTTTCTCTACTACTGGGTCAGACAGGTTTGTATTGACTAACTTGAACCATAGCTGACATAAAATTTTATTTTCTTGGAGATGATGGAAATGCAAAGGGGAAGTTTCTACCCAAAGTGTGAAGAGACAGGGTCTGAGATCCATTATAACTTTTCAGGGGCAACAGCATCCCCTTTGTGTTGGGACTATCCACTGAGGTCCAGTACTGCAAGGTGGTGATACTGGGTGATGATTGGAGCCCTGGGAATGAAGGGTATCTATTGTATATTTTCCTGTTAGCATTTTTCTACTTCAGGTTTCCTGGTCTCACCATGTGTTACCCAACCCCAATGTTTTAAACTTAGGGGCATTAAAAGCGAATGAGGATGTGATCACCAAAGTTGGCACAATGGGAAAACAGGATGTGTAGGTATAAGCTTTGTAAACATTTAGCAGGAGTTTTTTTGTTTGTTTGTTTTGTTTTGTTATGCCTTCCAACTTAAACCTGAAAGTCACCAACCTGAGAGAGAGAGAGAGAGAGAGAGTAAGAGATGTTTTCTCAGTTCTAAGGATTCAGGAGCCCTAAGGTCTGGGCCAGAGCTGATGGTCAGATATGACTAGTTGGAAGAATTAATGCAGCAGCACCTTCAGCCCTCATAAGTTTGGGTTTATCAGAGTCTTCCGGAACCTCCCAGGCAAAGAGTTTGCACTGAGTCCTCTAGCAAACTGGAGGAAAGAGATTTGAGGGAAAAAGACATATCTAATACAAAACTGCAAGAGCCATACAGTCCCTGGAAGAAAATCTATCCTTAGGGGAAGACAGATTCTGGCACAGCAAGCTGGGCTTAGCAATAGGACTTAAGGATCAAAAGGAGTAATGAGCCTTGGTTCAGCACAGAGGCTATTATTTGAACCCATCCTGGCCCAATTACTTTGGTGTTGTATGCTGACCCTAGAGAGAAGAATAAATAAAGCTGGAAAAACAGTGCCACCAAACTCTGTAACACCAGTTATAGAGTCTAAGCAACTCTACTGCCAGGCAGTATCTCTAGATACTCTATCTCTAGAGCAGACCATCAGCAGTGTCAGGTTATCAGCCAGGAGGGGCAGAGGCTGGCCTTGTTGGGAATAGGACACACAGAGAGGTGTTGTCACAGTGAGTAGAGGCCTCAGAGACATCACTTGGCATCCCCAAGAACACCAACAGGGAGAGAGGTGTGGAGAGGGTGTAATGCAGATAGAGTCCAAAAGCCAGTAGAAGTCCATAGTAAGGGTATACTGATTGCTATACCCTGGAGACCTGGAGAGAGGCATGACCACTTAAAAGAAGTATATCCAACATTTGGTTCCCTTCAGATATTCTCAGCCTCGCTGGTCTTATTCCAGCTGCTGCAGCAGTGACCTGCTCTGCATGAGTGCCCTAGCCTTTGATTTTTGGGGTATTCTGGTATTTCTCTGCTTCATACCAAGACAGAAATTCACATCAATGCTCATACATGTACAACCTGCTTGTGAGGGAGAATAAAGGCAATAGAGAGAACCTTTAACCAATGCAACATGGAAGGAAGGGATAAATTCTTCCCTTTTTCTATCCTAGAGGGATATTCCTGAGACATTGTTTACATGACTTTATGGAAGACGGTCCTGTGATATCAAACATCAGTTATGCTTTGTGGTAGCCAGCTCAGTGCCCTTCCTTGTATTGATTTTATCTTTTTTCCTGTCTCACATCCCTTGTCCTCCCTCCTGGTCCTTACTGCACATTCCCTAATAAAGGAGTGATACATAAACCTTGCCTCAGGCCCTGCTTTCTAAAGAAACTGGGCTGAGAAAAGGAATGTCTTTGAAGAGAGAAAAAATAGCAAAATGTACAAAAATGAAAAAAATTCACCTCCATACAGGGAACATAAGTAAAATTTTAAACCTAAACATGGATGCACAACCCCTGGTACCCAGGATTCCCTGTGAGGAGAAGATCTGGGCTTAAGTCGTTCTATCAAAAGAGGGATAGGACAGTTTAAAAGGCTTTTAAAGTGCCACAGGACACCCCCCATTGCATTTTCAAAAATTCTTTGTATAGAATTAATGCATGGCAAACATGAATTTCAGGATTGGTGTTGTCCCAGGATAACCTTGTGAAGAAGAGAGTTGATCTTCAGTGCCTCTCCAGATAGTCTTCCATACTTCCCATGCCTCCCTAAGATGGTCAGTGTTTAGGGTCTCTAAGGTCTCTTCCCTTTCCTGTATTCTAACCCTTTTAACTGCATATTATTTGGAAGTGGTCACTTAAATTGATTTGCAGTTGAATATTAATGACTAATGGAATTTAATCTGGTAGTCATCCAAGAATCTCAAGAGGTTTTTATACAATAACCCCTTAACTCTAAAGACCATGTTTTTAATAGTGGAATTTCTGGCATCAATAGTTGCCTAGTAGAGAAATTATTTGAGGGTTTCTTTTAAAAAGTCACACACACACACAATTATCACTTTTCATTTATATCTAGGACTTAGTCCAAGCTATTTTCCTTGTGCTCTTTCAGATAATGATCTCTAACTATTAAAAGAAATAGTAAGACAAAGAAATCTCTGATTTGATTTTTTCCTACCATATTATTGTGGACATTTTTTAATAATTATACTGAAAGTTAAAATAATTTTGCATGAACATTCTTATACTTACCATCTAGAGTTTTTCATTAATATTTTATTATACTTGCTTTGTCACATAGCTACATATCTAACCATCTCCCCATCTGCCCAATAATCTATCTTTTTTTTATCCATTTCAAAATGAATTGTAGACATCAGAACTCTTCCTTATAAATACTTCCCTGACTTTATTTTCCTCTTAAATAGTCTGCATGTCAGGACAAAGCAAAGAAGAATTCAACAACTGTTGCCTAAAAGCTCATTCATTATTTTGGGAATCAAGACAAAGCAAAGTACATGGATGGAATGAATTCAGTCCCTCCTCTTATTGCTTATCTAGCAAGGAAGTGACCAAAGCTATGGCTTATCATCTATCTAGTGAGAATGAGCCATCAAACATTAGTTCTTACATAGCCACATGCTATATTAAAACCAGTTCTCTACTGTTTTGTTTTGTTATTTTTGCAGTACTAGGAAGTGTACCTAGGAAGGTTCAATCATTGAGCGGCATCTTCGGTTTTTTATAGTTTTTATTTTGAGGCAGGGTCTCCCTAAGTTGCTCAACCTGGTCTTAAACTTGGGATCCCTCTGCCTCAGTCTCCAGTCACTAAGATAGGCATATGCCACCAGGCCCAGCTGCTACTTTCTATTTTAAATACTGAAATCATTTTGCCATGTCATAGTCTTTGTAGGCCAAAGTGTTTGAAGCCATAAATCATACTTTGAACTAAGTACAAAGTTTGAGTCAGACCAACACAAGCTGTCTGATTGCATTCCTGACCCTCACTGATACCCTTTGTGAATAAAGAAAGCCGCTCCATCTCAACATTTTCTAATACATGATGTCCCTGACAGGGCACCATTGGGGTTGTAGCTTTACCACCAAGTGTCCCTTGACTCCCTTAGTCCCAGTGCTATCTCATGCCAACTTAGCATAGCTCTTCTTACTGTCACTCAGTCCAGAAATTGTTTGGTTATTTTACATGGAATGACCCTGTCTTCCTCCTGGAGTCTTTCTTGGAGCATAGGATGCTTGTCTTCTGAATCTTCTGCGCTCTGTGCTGGGGGCTTGATACACTAAGACTTGACACAATAAGACTTTACAGACCTTAAAGCCTTCTTACCTATATCCTCTCATTTAAACTTAAATGCATAGTCAACTACTCGGCCTATTTTCTCCCCACAAACTGGCTCTGGGTACTTTTGAAGTGTTTCTCCCAGAGTATGTGATCATGGCAGTTAATATCAGCCAGAAGACTTTCCCAGCTAGTCCCCAGGCAATTGTCATATGAGCAGGGACTTAGAGACAGGGCTTTTCTGTGTCAGAGCCAAAATTCAAAAATGTTCTGCTTTTCTGGGTTACCAGAGACCCAGGGTTTTTCTTTTCAATATTGTTGTACTGACCTCTTTTTCTGGCTTCCTTAAAAGGATTAAGGACTCAGGAAGCACTGGGAAAAAATGGCTCATTTAGCCGAAGAGGGGGCTTAGGCGTATCTGCTACCCTGAGTGTGTGTGTCGGGGTATGAGGGGAGCCATGAAAGAGCTTCCTCTATTGCTCTGGTTCTGGCAGTTTTACAAATTCAGGTCCCTGTCCAACCCTGGGACATCTCAGAGTGATGTGTGTGGAAGTATATCTATTATTCATGTTGAGTCAAACTGTTCCATCAAGGAAGCATTTCCTTGGAATTAGCAAGATATAGGGTGCTAAGCAATGGGGACAATCCATTAACCAGCACCCTAATGACCTAAAGCTTTTCTGTCTGCTTCCAGAAGGGTCTAGTCTCTTCTGAAAATGTATCCCATGGCGTTGTGTTGATCCTTACATGTGTGGGTGTTTAGCTAAATAATAAGTATACTGATGTACTTAAAATAAAACAAATTCAGACAACAGATGAATGTGCTTTTCTTTCTTCCAAATTTCCCTAGAGAAATTTTCATCTCATTCTAAATTTTATGTGATAGAAAAATCATCTACAAGTGTCCTGGAACTATCGAAAACAGTTTATTGAAATCCCATAATAGGTGACAGCACCTGGGTCTCATGGTTCCTTCCTGACCTGAGTTGGATTTAATTCTCAAACCCAGGGAGGCTATGCAGTGACTACTCTTTTCACTAGCCTTGTTTTTACTCTAATCATACAGTGGTTTCAGTGAAGAACAGACTGAAAGAAATCCTCAGGGCCTTATCAGCAAAGTTGAATACAGAAACAAAAATGTAAGACACCTAGCAAGAAGCCAATTGTCTGGAGAAGAGCGAGTTCCAGAGTTTCTAATTTTGCGACTCTTCCTTTTTCTGTCATTCTATTAAACTGTGTCTTCAACATTTTCCTCAACAGTCTGCCTAGGAGTGATGTGGAAAACAAAGAAACATGGAGAACAAAGTTCACCCCAAGAAACATAAACGTACTGGGGAAGAGGTGGGCAGCTTTGCCGTAATCTTGTCAAAGGAGCACATGTGATCTTTGGGAGCCACTCATTGTCTCCCTCCACACCCAAACACATGGCAGCCATGGATTCCCAGCAGCAGCAATGTGCTATGGCACCTGGAGGTTGAGACCCCCTGACAACCACCTTAGACATAGCCTCTGGGTTGCTAGATCAGGACCCTGTAGCCCATCCAGATGTTTGCATGCTGCTGCCAGCCCTACAGGAGTGGGGGAAAGCCTGCTGTTATGTAGTTCTATCCTGTTCAGATAAAGTGGAAGGGTTAAGGACACTCCTCCTCCAGTAAACCCTGATTCCTACACACAAGGCTGTTACTAGACCCACAGTCTATTTAATAGTTTTCCCAGAGAAGATTAAAGGAAATCAGTCCCAGACTGTTAGAAGGGGGCATCTCATCTCTACCAGAGGAGGAAGCAATACATGGTGAGCAAAGCCAACAAAGTAGCTGGAGGCAGAGATTGCAAGGCTTAAGTTTTAGTTTAATAGTGATGATATTAGATGGAATTGTTCAGCAGGTAGTAACAGAAAATCCACTGTAAGAATATCTATTGTTTGCTTAAGAAAATCCTGAGCTAGGTAATCCCAGGGTTGGGCCAGTATCTCCACAACCCAAAGACAGTGAGTCAAAGTCTTTGCAATTCCCTTAACCTTCCCCACATGGCAACAAAATTGTTGCCATAACTCCAGGCATTTTGACCTCACAGAATCATCCCCAAAGGCAGGAAGAAAGAATGTTCATCATATGCCTTCCTTCTTAATTAATTATAATGGTAACTAATTTTTTTTAGAACTTACCATATGTCAGTTACTATCCTAAGCACTCTTTCCGTATATCAATTCATTTAATTCTATAGCAAATAAGGAAAACCAAAGCACAAAGAAGCACAATTAACTTCTCAGCATTACCTAAACAAATGGTAGAACTGGAACTTAAAGGCTCTGTAGCCCTTAAGGTGTCAAAGTACCTGTCAATAGGGAAGCAGAGGTTTCCCAGAAACCCCTCAGCAGACTTCACCTTATGCTTTATTGGTTAGACCGGGGTCACATGACCATCCTGGCCGCAGGGGGGAATAGAGCGACCTGCCTATTTCTACCTTAAGGTGGGTGGGGGCTGGGAAGGGCAGTTTAACCAGCCAACAGTGTCTGCCACCATTACAAAAGAAACAATGGTCTTTGTTACAGGAGAAAGGTCCTGACACAGTAAAGGCTTAGGTGAAAGTCTGAGGTCACTGCGCTACTTGGCTTACTGCCATTGAGGGGAAAAACCTTTTGAGCTTCCGCTCAAAACTAGTCAGAAATAGTGAAGATGCCAACAGCCCGACAGCCTTACCTTCCAACCAGTCACTGGACTGTCTGTGGATAAAGCAGTTCTTATTAAATTATTCATCCTGATTTAATGGGGAGGAAATCAGATGCAACAGGTGTGGCTCTTCCTGCTCATTGAATGGCTTTAAAACAAGCTTTCAGATTCTTGTCGCCTCGGGAAAAGCAGCAGGAGAACAAATCAACTGCATTTTAAGCTAATTACCGAAATGCTACAATACCTGTCAGATGGGGACATTTTGTTCCAGTGTCATTGGTCATAGAATAGAACTCTGGAAAGGAAGCAAGAGTATTACAGAGGCAATTTGCTTTACGTACACTCCCCGAAAAGACTCTCAGATAGGAGACATGGTCACATTCCAAGTGTTATTGCACCTGCTTATAATCTCAGGTAGAATCTCATTTTTCCAAGGTTGAAGAGACTTCCCAATTGCTACATTAGATCTAAAGCTCATTAAACTTGAAGCCTATTGCTATAATATACCAAAATATACAGTGCTGTTTCCTGCTTTAAAATTCACTTGTACAAAGCAAATGTTAGGTGTACAATTCATTTGCAAATGACATGCTGGGGAGAAGGAGGAAGAGGTAAGTGTGAAAGGATGTGCCTGGCTTGTTCTGGGGAAGTAAAAGTGCTGCATCCTTCTGGGATGACTATTTGAATACGATACAAAACCTTGATGAAATATGACATGTTTCTGAAATGTTAGATGGTTATGTTTTGCCATTTTATAAATTGTGTGAATTTTGCTCTGGTTTTGCTTTTTCTTTTTTGGTCAGGAGCTCATTGTATTAGCACAGTCAGAGACTGCTACAAAATGAACAGAGTTTGAATTGCCATTATCTATTAGGAAATAATTAAAGGTACACTGAAGACAGTCTATAACTAGACAGTCCTGAGAGCTCATCACCTCCACTGTCCCTGATCTCTCTGAGCCTCAGTTTTTCATCTGAAAAATAGGGAACTGGATGCCCTGATCTCTAAAGCCTGTGCTCTCTAGGGCCTTTGAAGTTCTGAGGTTCTAAAGTTCTATCATTTGTTAAACTCTGAGTCAGGATTTAACAAAATCTCCAAACTGTATAAATATCACTAAGTCACAAACTGACATGCTTTTCCACATGCTTGCTGCTAAGAATATTTAACAATGCAGATAAAATACTCTTAAGAAAAGGAAAATATCTTCATTCAAAAGATGGTCCATTAAAAGTATAAATGCTGTATGTGGCTGGGATTTTTTTTTTCCCTCTACAGTTTCCTGTATCCATGCTGACAGATAATGTTAATAAGGGAAACTCTCTCAAGGCATGGAAATAGCCTTGTTCATTTGGATGTCGAAATGGCATTCTCCCTACATTATGCTTTATGAATGGAAAGTTAATGAAATTGTGCATGTCTCAGTTTTCACTCTGCAGATTATTTGGTAATAGGGATGAGACTGTCTTACCTTTAATTTGGTATTTTATTAAATTAAATGCATTTCAAAGGAATGGACAGTTTGTTCTGCTATTTTCTTATATTTAGTAGCAGGATGGCATACTAACCGTTTCTTCTGTTTATTTTTTTAAAGAGTCTCATGTTTCCATGAAATTTGCCGTAAGTCTATATTTTGCACACAAGAAAAAGCATAAATTTATTTGAATCAAAGTTTCTTAAAAAAGAGGAAAGAGCTTCCTTTTGGATTCCTATGGTTTGTGCTCATCTCATCTAAAGGAAGAAAAAATGAAAAACAAATATTTTAAGTATATACCTTAACCCAATGGTTTGAAACTGGGGAGCTTAATTTAATCAATTGTTCTCTACTGGGAGTCTATGTGTTAGATAGGATAATATTCAGTTTGCATGACTGTCCCATATATTGAAAGGTATTTAGTACCCCATTAAACCCGAGAAGGCCTCCTTACTCATTGCAACAACAATACCAAACCCACACATATACATTGCCAAATGCCAACTGCAGTGAAAGAGTTCACAATGCATGTGTCTCTTTGAAGAAAAGAGGCCTGGTAATAAGAGGTTAGTTTTCTCTTCATCTTGAAGAGAGACACTTGTCTACATATGGAAAATGTGACCTCCATCATTCCAGCCCACATCTACAGTTAACGTACCTTAGCAGCATCCTTGTTCCCTGAAGATGACACTGATATTAAGAGAAAAGGCAGAAGAAGACATTTGAGAGTCACGTGACTTACACAATGTATACTTTTCCTGAAACTTGGATAAGAATAGAACAATGTCATATACTTTATAGACAATGTAGACTTCTCTTCCACACTTCTATGGAATAGATTAAGTACGTTCTACTGCGAAATGACCCTTCAGAAGTAAAGATCACACAAAGGAGATGCACACAGAAGAAAGAGTTGAGAGTTCTGTCCCATATCCCAGATTCCTTCATGGTGTCAGAGGTTTGAATCCCAATAATTTGGTCATTGGGTGCTAAATGAGACAGATGCTCTCTTGGGCCCTGGGAATATAAAAGATGAATATGGTGGTCTCCGCCTTTGAGGCTTATAGCTGTGCCTGGAGAAGCCATTACTCTGGAATGGCTTCCATGTAAAATAATAAACACCACAAAGAATGTATGCTTGCATTCTCTGGGAATTTGGCAAAGAGGCAAGTGATTTCAATCTGGCATAGGGGAATACTGGTGGGACATAGAGACAGATCTGGGGAAATCATCTCAGAAAAGATGACAATTGAGTTAGGCCTTCGAGAATAAATGGGATTTGCCAGGTGGTGATGTAGGCAATGGCATTCCAACCAGAAAACTGCATACATGTGGTCACAAAAGTGTGAAAGAGAGTAGAGAAAATCCAGTGTAGTGAGGCATTGGTGAAAGAGTGATGAAGAAAAGAATGGAAAATGATTGGGGCTTTATAGGTAGAAGGAAACCAATTTAGATTTTGAAGTAAAATTATCAGATTTATATGAGGATAAGAACTCTAATGGCAGTATAGAAGAGGCTACATGTGAACAAACTTTAGCCAGGAATACCAGTAAGAAATAGTGATTTTCACATTTTACTTTAAGCATCCATTCATAACAAAATTTAGAAAGCCATGTGAATAAATTGAAGGCAGTTAATAACTTTGAAGATTTCCACCAGTGATATTTTAATGAGTGGCCCTGTGTCTCATACTCTGATTGCTGTCTCCCACCACTATTCCTTTCTGAATGAGGAAGTGTTAAGACTTTTCTCATCCCAGGTCACCATGTTTGTATGATATACCTCCACTATCATGGTCATAGTTGAGTGAATCAAGGATTCATACTAGGCAGAAAATATCCACCACTATACATGGTGGATGGACTCTGGATTCTGGCCAATAATGTGTGATCTTTATTGGGTAAGATCTATTTATCAGCCAGATCCTCTTAGGGTTAGGGTACAAGACAGAGACTCACAGAAAACATGGTGGCTAAGCAACCAAGATACACCCTGCCCCTCATGCCCAAGAGTCTCTTGATCTGGAATGGAATGGGATCTGGGCATGTTTTTCTGCTTTTTTAAACATCTCTCCTGGTAATTCTGCTGTGGAACCCGGACTTGGAACCTCTGAAAAGTTTCCAGAAGGTTCTACCCGGACCCCAATTTCCTTTCCCTCCACACACACACACACACACACGAAAAGAAAAGAAAAGAAAAACAAATAAAACAATTCTATACCACGTTCAAGAAGAACTTACTCTTGAAATAAATAGATGGTTCAACATGTGAAAAATCAATGCAATGTACTACATCCATGGAAGGAACAACAGAAACCACAATATTATTTCAGCTTATGCCAGAGGGTCCAGGAACAGTGCTTGAGTTTTCAGGGTGGAAGAAAGTGGTTATTGGATAATACAGCATGTATTATTTAACACCCTTCTCTCTGGTCATTTTTTGTTGCACTGGCCAAAGGATAGCCAATGAAATAGAAATAGAACTGTTCTGATGAGAAGGTTGTGGAACAAACCAGGTGCTACTGAGAAAAGCAAAGATGCCATCCAGAAGCAGCCAGAAAGAAATATGCCGAGAATTAGATGCTGCTCCAATTTTTTTCCTGCTCTTTTCTTGTTTCCTTATATTTTTAAGAAGTAAATTAGTTAATTTAATTAACTGGGATAATCTGGGTGCCATTTCTTGCAAACCAAAGAAAACTAACACCTCTCACCAATTGAGAGGATGGCATTGTTTATAATTTAATCATAAAAAGGTTCACCATTTATCAAGTGTTCTTTGTGTGCTAGGCACTGTGACAAGAGCAGTTATGTATGTGATCTCATTTAAACCCTGTGACCACCCTATGAGATAGATTATCCCTATTTCAAAATAAGGAAAAGGGCTCAGAAAGGTGAAGACACATGTCCAAGTTCACACAGATGTTGAGTGGCAAACCAGAGTCTGAATCCAGGTGCACTGGGCCCTAGAGTAGCATTCTTAACACTAGTACCTTTGTGGCAGAGATGACTGGCTGCTCCCTCCATAGGATATGGTTGTATCTGGAAAGTTGCTGCCAGATGGTCATACATTTCCCAACCCTCCTTGCTTCCAGGGGGAGCCAGGTGACTAGCTTTTGTCAGTGGGGTATAAGCTTTGGTTTTCATGTCACCTGTGAGCTTTCTCCATGCTCTCTTCAGCTAGCTGAATGCCAGTGACCTCAAAGCCACAGGGAACCACAGAACAGCAGTGTGGGAACACCCATGTTCCTTGAATTCGGCATGAAAGAAAACTGCTGCCCAGAAGCACCTGTATTATATTGTTACATGAGCAAGAAATGAGCTGAGATTTGGAGATCTATTTGTCTCCAGAGTCTCATAGTGCCTCAGGGGCTGAAAGCATTACAGCAGGTGTACAGCTAGGACCTCTAACTCTCCAGTAGGTTACCCAATGAGTTGCTAAAGGATTGCGGGAACTATCTCAGATGGCACTGTTTTCCCACATCAAGAGTAGCTTTCCTCTTTCCTCTTTTCTGTTATTCAGCATAACAGAAAAACCAGAAGGTGTCATAAACACTGAGTGTGTTTGTAAACACATTGTTCTCATGCCTTCCCCAAATCTTTGAATGCTTGGGAGGATAAAAAAAAACACCAACAGAGCATTGAGTTTAGTAGCACCTCTCTCATCTGTTAGAGGCTCATTCTTGCCTAACTTATATTTAGAAGTCATTTCCTATTTCACACCTCTTGCCTGTGGAATCGCAGCCACCTTTGGTGTGAAACACAGCACCTGTTTAATGGGCTCACAAGAGATGACACAGATGTTTTCAATAGTAAGCAAAAGAGTAACACACCTGGGAAAAGGCAGACTGACTGGAAAGGAGAAAAACTGGGAATGTGGAGAGTCTGCTTTTGCTGTCACTCAGTTGTAGACTGTTGTGGACGTAGACAGTTAGGACTGATCCCACCAGGACCCTCAAAGGAGCCAGAAAGCACCTCAGAGTCGGGGGAGTATTTACCCATTTGTTGTCATCTCCCGTTGGCCAAGGAGTTGCCTTGTGAGGTGTTCCGACCTTTGCACTTTCAGGTTGCACATTCACAAGGGCCTGTTCCAGTTGTATCCTGTGCTCAGGCATCGTACTTCCTTATTCCATTCAGGAAGAAGAGGATATGAGGTGGGCCACCAGTCGAGTCTGATACAGACCTCGGTGCTAGAAAATACAGGTGTGCTTTAAATCCAATACCTTCTAATGCCAAAGTACAACATCACTGTCCACACACCACCGCTTACCTGTCCTGGAGAAATGATGCACGCTTGAGAGGTGGGACATTTGCCTCTAGTTCTGGAATTGCTGCTGTAGGTCATGTGACAGGCAAGCCATTTAATATCCAGGCTTCAGTTTTCTTGCCTATAAAATGGGGACATGAGACTAATTGATTATCTCCCTAAGTGTATTTGGTGATACACTTATGTAGCAAGATGTTAATTAACAGGTATAGCTGGAAAGGCAGGGGTTTGTGGCCAAATAAGATTTGTAAACAGAGATTTTTTAAAAGTTATACACATTTCTTCCTTGAAGGATATCTAAGAGTCTATAATACATACTGCACAGATCCTTTATTTGAGAAATATCTCACAGACTTAGGCTGGTTTTTGCTCATTTTCATTGAGCATTTACTATTTCACATCATGGTAAGGCTTCATGCTGTAGTTAATACATACATTATTATGTATTTTTGTGTATTTTTTATCTATTCATTTATTAAAATAATTGTTGAGTTCTGTTATGTGTGCCACATTATTCCTGGCCATGGAGATACCTCGATGAAAAAGGAAAAGTCCATGATTTTTACCTTGAGGTGGGGTAAGGGAAGACAGACAATAAACAAGTAAACAGATACATGAACAAAAAAATTGGTTGGCACACATCATCTCATCTTATTGTCACAACTAATGAGACAGGGTCTATTTTTATCATGCCTATTTTATAAACAATGAGCCTGAGGATTAAAGAAGATAACTTACTTAAATCATAGAAGTGGAAATGCCAGAGCTGGACTATATCTGCCTTAAAATCTATTTTAAAAATGTTTTGGATAGGGGCTGGGGATGTGGCTCAAGCGGTAGCGCGCTTGCCTGGCATGCGTGCGGCCCGGGTTCGATTCTCAGCACCACATACAAACAAGGATGTTGTGCCTGCTGATAACTAAAAAAAAATAAATATTAAAAAATTCTCTCTCCCTCTCTCTCTCTCTCTCACACACACACTCTCTCTCTCTAAAAAAAAAATGTTTTGGATATCATGTGCATACAGAATTGGACTAGCCAAGATCCTGGGCCCATTACGTACTGTATCACTGATCCATGTAAAACTTGTACACATAACCAATATGGTCTTAACCATTCTGCTCTATTTCTCTGCCACCACCCTGAAGGTTAATAGTCTTCAGAACACCACTTTGAGAAGCAATACACCAGATATTCTGGAGAAAGAACCTTCTGACTCTAATGAGACAAGCAGCAGCAAAAGATTTCATTCACATACATAGCAGAGACTCTGAACTGGAATGATTGAGAGGTGATGGTTTTACAAGACATAATGTCTTGTAAAATTATGCCTCTCAACAATTCGGTGTAGACTTACATTATTATTCTCTTCTTACCATAGTAATTAAATTTTCCCTATAAAAAGTAAATTATGTTTGTAAAAGTTCCTATAGCTTTCATAATCTAAAGAGTTACCAGCCGGGAATCCTGGTGAAGGACTGTACTCCTAGCAACTCAGGAGGCTAAGGCAAATGGATGGCAAATTCCATCCCAGCCTGGACAACTTAGTGAGAACTAGTCTTAAAATAAAAAATAAAAAGAGCTAGATTGTACATCAGTGGTAGAGCATCTCTGAGTTCCATCCCTAGTACTGTTAAAAAAAAAAAAAAAGACTGACTTGTCAATGATAAGCTGATTTTAAAAGCATGACCTTTATCTTGAAGTCCTTTGAAGAAAAATCCAGGGCCCAATTTTGATGGTCCTTTGGTCTGTGATATCATAATCAGAAATAATAAAGTGAGGAAAGGAGAATTATACTTTCTGCATATGGCCTATTGAAATGGCCATGATTGCTAAATGTCAAAAAGAATAAAATATCCTTTGAAGGTCTGAACTAAGTGTATGTAGATAAAGTTTTCTTAAATGCTTTGCTATTTTTTTTAACCATTGAAAGACTCCTCTTAAACTCAATCTAGATCTAATCTGACTTTAAAAAAGCTTCCCAACCAAAAAGAACTTGAGTTACAATGTATGTAATCTCCACAGAAAATTGACAACATCTCACATACACACAATTATTTTTCCTTTCACTCCACTAATTGACATTAAGCTGATTCATATTCTTTAGGGATGCATTAGGGAAAGGAATGGGATTTGAAAAAGGAGTAAAAGAGTCAAAATATTTACTATTCACCATAGCTTGTGTAGGTTTTTTTTAATTTTAAATTTTTCTTCAATAGTCATTACATCCCTTTTCATTTTTTGCAAACTTTAAATTGCATTAATGATTTTGGTAGTCAATTTTCCTATTTCTTTCACAGACATATTTAGTTGATACATAATATTTATGCAGTATAATGTGGTGGCACAATACATATATATAATGTTTAATGATAAAGTCAGGATAATTAGCTTTTCCATCTCTTCACTCATTTATCATTTCTGTAAATGTAAACTTCATTGTAAACTTCTGACTCATTTTTTCTAATTATTTTGAAATATATCATAAGTTGCTATAGACTGTAATTACCCTTCTATGCTTTAGAATACCAGAACTAATTCCTACTATCTAACAAATTTTGGTACCCATTATCTAACTATCTCAATATTCCCTTCCCCCTATTCTTCCCAGTCTCTATGGCCACTATTGCACTCTCTTCTTTATGAAATCATATTTTTAACTTCCACAAATGAGTGAGAACATTTAGTATTTGTCTTTCTATGCCTGGCTTAGTTCACCTAACATGATGGCTTCAAGTTCCATCCATGTTCCCACAAATGACAGAATTTCATTCTTTTTTGTGGCTGAATAATAATCCATTATGTATATGTGCACCACCTTTTCTTTATTCAGTCATCCATCAATGGAATTATTTTATTTCAAAACTTGGTTATTAGGAATAGTGATATATTTAGATGGGAGCAAAGGTATCTCTTTGATATAATGATATCATTTCCTCCAGTATATACTCAATAGTGGGATAGCTGGAACATACAGTAGTTCTATTTTTTATTTTTTTAAGGAATTTCTAATTGTTTCCCTTATTGGCTATATTTACATTGCCACCAACAATATGCAAGAGTTCCACATCGTTATCAACACTTGTTATATATTTTATAACATCCATTCTTACTTGAGTGAGTGATAACTCATTGTGGTTTTGATTTGCATTTCCCTAATGATTAGTGATGTTGAACATTTTCCCATACATTTGTATGGCATGGTTTATTTTTAATATATCATCTTCTTTAATAGGGCTAAGGTAAGAATCACATTTCTTTGACTTCTGACCGAGACAGAGAAGGCAACATGCATTGGAGATGTCATTGGGAGAATGTTGAGAGATCCACATTTTTGGCATTTGCTAATTTTTGAAACTTCCTAATGCATGTCTCAAAAATTAGTTTCTTGACTCCCTATAAGAAAATATGGTAATCTGTGCCCAAACACTTTTCAGTAACCTAGGTTTCATCAAATACAAAGTAATCATGCAATATTCATGTAGATGATCAAGAAAATGCATCTTCCATTTTAAGTAGGAAAACTAATTGCAGGTGATTGCAAAAAGAAAATGGCAGCGTATGTGTGCAGTGGGATTTAAAAACACAGTATAAAGCACAGGCCATTTTATTTGGTTTTTGAAATTATTGATTCACGATTCCTAGACCCTGGTTAAGAGGAGATAAATGTTAAAGTTGTGATTCTTATGTGGAACAAGGAGACCATTTGCTATCTCTACAGGAATTCTTTGGATACTCACGCAGAGTCAGGAAGAAGGGGGAAAACCCTAGCAAAAGAAACATTTGCCTATCCTAGTGTAATGCAACAAGATTTAGGACTGCGTCTATTGATGACTGGGAGAGTAAAGATCTGGTGTTCTGTGGTTTAAAGGGGATTTCGTATAACCAGGCCTCCAGTGCTTTGATCCTTTCCGCCTAATTGCTGCGAAGCTGTAAACTTCTCTAGGGTCAAAAACCTGCTTCTAGTCAGACACAGCCTGCTTTTTTGTCAGAATGACACAAACAGAACACTTTCCATTGTAAAAGTCGTCTTTGATCATTAGAAGAAATTTGCTTGTGATAGGTACAGATGGCTAATTTTCTCCTTCATTAATTCATCAAACATATATTGAGTCTCTACTAGGCCTTGAAAATACCAAAGTGAAGCCTACTCTATCAGGAGAGAATTTTCAAGTTAGCATACAATCACAGGAAACCACAGTGTGATGGTTAATGGATGGAGGTCTAGGAGCACAAAGGAGAGGTGCTTAAGAAGACCTTAGGAAGTCACTGAAAACTGCCACAAGTTGCCAAGCAACAATGCTTTGTAAAAGGAGGATTCAGATTTAAATTCTCCTTCCTGCATTTGTTGTTCTCTTGGTGTTTGAGGGCACAGAAAACCCTTCTAGAAGCCTACCATATATTTTCCTTCTGAATGCCACCACCCTATGCTATGGTGAGTTGGATGACTCTGGGGGACCTGTTGGTGGCCCTTGTTTATCTTCACTTAATTGTACAGGTCACATTGGTTACATGCTCTCTGACTCCTTTTCCAGGCTTAGTAGAAAGGCAGTGCTGGGCACAGGTCCAGGTGAAGAGCTTGGCCTTCATCATTGTGTCGTAAAAGCACAATGTCAGCTTTGTCTCTTTTATTATGCCAGTAGCCTACACTAATCAAATTTAACATTTTTGTCCTTCCATTCATTTTCTATAGCTACTATTCCTTTGTGACTTTGTTAGTTATTCAGAAGAAACATTTTATCCAAGGTAGCAGGGCCAGAGGGTAGAATAGAAGCTGGTTTCAAAAGATTTATCTAACTGAGATTCATTTAAAAGAAGTTAATATCAATTGTTTTTTAAATGGAGTCTCTTCCATGCTGAATATAGTCAACTTCAATTTGGAATACATAACTTGACATATATGCAAATAGATGAGTGGATCATTGAATGGATGGATATGGATGTAAGGACAGTCAGATAAAGCAGGTTCCTCTGTCCTCTAGAACCTCACCAAAAGGAAACAACTGATACCCCTCTTCAGGTATATACCAAAATACAATTTTCATCTTGTCTCAGTCAAGGCTGCCAAGCATTTGGCATGCTTATGCTGATAAACTGACACAATATTTGAAACTAAAGTTTCCTGAGAACTTAAGTTCACTCTACCAATGACTCAGATTAAAACAATATCTTTTTAAAAATTAATTCTGAACAGGAGAAAGGTGTTGTCCTCACAAAGGAGTTGATGTATGGGTTGGCTGGATTAACCCATCAAGTAACCCAGAGGGACAAGAGCATTGGGACAGAAAGAACATGGGGAGTAAGGACACGGAGTAATGGGGTGAGGCCAGAGAGTCAGGAGTCTGCCCCAAGAGCTGGGTGAGGGAGCTGGAGAGAGGAATTACAGCCGATCTTAAAGGAGTTTTTGTTCTTTGGGAAATGAGGTGCCATAGATAAAACGGCAGTTTAAACCTAAAATGAGAAGGAGGGCAAGAAAGTGTAACAGGTGCAGTTGAGCTTCAGAAGGCCAAAACCCTTGTCCTCCAGTTCAATTCCATTCCACAGGAACACTTCAAAGCTGGAAGGAATCTGAGATATAATCTAGTGTCTAGCCCAACACCCCTCATCTTCAAGCAAGAAAACTTAGTGACTTAAATGACTCAAACTACTTAAATGACTTACCTACTACTCAGTGATAAAATCAAATTCCTGCTTTGCCACAATCTCTATGGCTTTAGGCAAATTACTTAACTTCTTCCCCTTAGCTTCCTTGTCCAGAGGATGGATGGTATTGTGATAATATATGTAAAGTGTTTAATAAACTGTCTGACATGTAAGAAGAATTCAATTAATGTTAATAAACACAATTACTAACAACAAAAATAATGACAATATTATTGAAATTTCCTGATTCTGTCCAAAGCTCTTTTATGTATGCCAGTAGTGTTCAGATCATCTGAATCACCTGAAGGGTTTTAGAAAGTTATAAGTTTCTTGGCCTCTCAAGACCCACTGAATCTGAACCTTGAGGTGGTTGGGGAATCTGAACTTTTGTAAAGCTCCCCTGGATGGCTCTGATAAAATGAACAAGGATTAGAAACAACTGTTCATATTCACTGCTGATCAAACTTTATTTTCATAATTTTTTTGTCCTGGGTATTAAACCCAGTAGTGCTTAAGTACTGAGCCATATCTCTACCCTTATTATTTTTTATTTTGAGACAGGGTCTCACTAAGTTGCTTAAGGCCTCGCTAAGATGCTGAGACTGGCTTTGAACTTGAGATCCTCCTCCTCAACCTCCAAACTGCTGGGATTACAGGCATGTGCCACCACTCCTGGCTATTTTCATAGTCATTGAATGAGAGTTTGGAATCATTTTCACTGTTTCAGTCCTTCAAATACATATATGAAAGTACCTGGGCACAGGAGCACACGCCTGTAATCTCCGTGGCTTGGATGCTGAGGCAGGAGAATCACAAGTTTAAAGCCAGCCTCAGCATCTTAGGGAGGCCCTAAGCAACTTAGTGAGACCCTGTCTCTAAATAAAATATTAAAAATGGCTGGAGATGTTGCCCAGGCCAAAAAAAAAAAAAAGAAGAAGAAGAAGAAGAAGAAGAAGAAGAAGAAGAAGAAGAAGAAGAAGAAGAAGAAGAAGAAGAAAGAAATATACATGTAAGCACAAGAACTGGGGTGAAGACATAATGCTGGAATCCCAGGAGGTTAGAAATACACATCTGTGTTCAAAAGGAAGGTAGGGGTGATTGGATGGTAAGACTAAGAAATGGGGTATTCATCATTGGTAGAAATGATTAATTATGCCTAGTTTTGCATGTACATTTGCATGCCTCCTAATATAACATATGCAAATACATCTTTAATGGCATGACTTGTTTGCCAATGTTGAGTGCTAATTGTAAATAATTTCTATTTTCTGTAGTGTTTAGGAAACTTCAATATGGCACTTGCTGGCAGACAGTTTCTGTCTTCTAGATTTAGAAACATATTAAGTAATCATCACAAAACCATTTTTCACTTACTGCTAACAAAAGAAGTCTAGACAACAATTTGCAATTGTCTATAGGAATGGAATAGGTAAGACAGAGATAATTTAAATTTATGGAAAAAAATAAAATATGGCCTATATTTTCCACTTCTTTCCCTGAGTTTTTGCTAATATAGAACAAAATAGATCATTACAAGTTTCACCTCCTCTTATAGAATCCTCTTTACCTTTTCAGATGATGTCATCAACAGTTGACAAAAGATGGGTAGTAGAATGAAGAAGAGAAAGAAAATAGCTAGGAATCCGCATAGTCAGTGTCTAGAAATACTGATCCCTAAACACCCACTTGTAATCCCTAGTCCATCGTTCTCAATCTGGATAAGAATGTCAGAAACTCTTACTTGTGAGAGAGATGCCTGGGTCCCACCTCCAGAGTTTCTGATACAGTGTATCTAGGAGTGGACCTAGGAATTTGCCCTAATGACAATCCCTCTCACTTGCACAAACAACTTTAGGATTTTAATACAGATGGTTCTCAGATTATACTTCGAGAAACATTGCCCTGATTAACATAGAGACTTGAAACTGTGATTCCCGGGTTAGCAGCATCAACAACACTATAACCTGAGAGACTGTTAGAACCGTGCAATCTTAGGACCCATCCCAAGCTTGTCAATCAGAATCTGCATTCATAGGCACTTTCAAGTTTCAAAAACCCTGGTCTAGAGGAGGCATCTTCTTTCCCTCAGTTTTCCCCTATAGCCTTCCCTTCTTAATCTTCCTGAGATTGCTAAAATCAGTGTTTCTCATGGGGGTCCCCAAACGGACTGAGTTGAAAACTCTCCAAGCAGGACCCAACTTGTGTATTCTAACAAGCCCTTCTGTCCAGATGATTCTGGTGCATGTTAAAGCTTGTGAACCACTGACATAGTTCATGTTATTGGTGTACATTTAAAAACGAAGTTCACCAGTATATTTTGTGTATAACAAATAGGCCAATCTGGGGTTGTGGCTCAGTGGTAGAGTGCTTGCCTAGCACATGTGAGGGCTTAGCACCACATAAAAAATAAATGAATAAAATAAAGCTATAAAAAAAAGTTACTTCATTTTAAAAAAAAATAGGCCAATGTCACCAGATGTAGAGCAAATCACAGACTTGCTTCCCTTTGTCAGTCCCCAGAATCAATCTTACAACATCTCTACCTCTTACTTTACCAGTGAAGAGGACGCTTTGACTAATGCAAGTGTCAGAGGCAATGATCTCCTGTAGTAATTTATGCAATGCCAGGATCTGAGCAATGTGGGCAGCTGTGCTATATAATGGTTTGAGAGAACAAGTAGTTCAAACAGTTGGGTTTCAAATGAAAAATAACTTCTGGATCCAAATACCTTAGATAATATGAATTAGGATTCTACATTTTCTGGAGATAACTGGAACAGTATGAGTGAACACTCCAAGATTGGCTGGAGCTCAGAAGAGAGACCAGAGCATGAACTGAGTGCAACATGGTTGAAAGGTCAGGGAAAATGTGACTGGGCCATTGAGTAGTTAATTTCAGCTGAGTCTGTTCACTTTTGTTTTACTCTTGCTTGAACTTTCCAAGATTATTATACTCAACTCCTAACATAACACCAACTAGCTCTAAATTAGAGGTTTTTGTTTCTTTCTCTGCCTCCCTAACCAAGTCATCTGTCTTGCTCCCCACCCCCTCGTATGCGTGTGTGTGTGTGTGTGTGTGTGTGTGTGTGTGTGTGTGTGTGTGTGTATGTGTTTCCTCTCTTGGTATCTTTTCTTCACATTCTATGTCCCTCTGAATCTATTTATTCTCCCTCCCCATCCTGAACTCTTTAATGAAAAGATTCAGCACACTTTCCAGACGATGGATGCAGGGAGGATTAGATTTCCATGTGGACCAAAGCAGAGAGACTGCTAATAAGTTTCTGTTGGTACTGTTGATTTTAAGATGCTGGAGAGTTCTATGATATCCGGTTATCCCCACTCTTTTTATTTTTTTTAATTTGTAAGTATTTGCTATAGATTATTATCATGCTATTTCTCGATGGAACTGAAGTACTAGTTTATCAAAATGTCAGCATAAAGACCAAAAGTCAAGCAAATTTGCTGCAATAAAGAAATGCTGTAAATTTGCTGTCAGTTAAGAAATCCTCTTGAATTCAAAGTGCAAGCCTAGCTGAAAGCATTTTTAATAATTGTTAATGAATGAGAAGTGAGGTTAACCCAGTGTGCATGCACTTTAATCTTGTGCCGTGTTAAATTTCTCAGTTTTAATAATTGGGGCCAATTATTTATACTATGATTCCAAGAGTGACCAGGGAATACTGAAAATATAAAATCAGGTTCATTTTGCTAATTTCATGTGTTGAAACTCACATCTACTCCCCTTTTTATTCTTTTTGAATGTTAATGATATGTACCCTGGAATAACTTTCTTCTTGAAGTCTTAATTATAGATTGGTTGAAAAACTGAAACATTTTAATATTGAAAATATTTGGCAAATAAACCTATAAAAATTTTTTTATAAGAGTTCTTATTGTAGCCAGGCCAGTGGCACACAGATATATAATCCCAGTGATTTAGGAGACTAAGGCAAGAGGTTCACAAATTCTAGTCCAGCCTATACAATTTAGTGAGACCCTCTCTCAAAATAAAATTAAATTAAAAAGAGTTGCAGGTTTAACTCAGTGGTAGAGCACCCTTGGGTTCAATCCCCAGCGCCATTAAAAAAAAAAAAACATTCACTATGGTATCTTGGATATAAGCACAAAGAGAGAAAGTTCTTTTATAATATACAAAGATACAAAACAATGGAGTCAAAGAAGGAAAAAAAAAAAGACTTCCCCAAATTTAATTATCAAAAAGCAATTCATCTTGCTTGAGTATCTCAATCAACGCATCCCTGAAGCCACTTTCTCAATTCCCTCTCCCGTCTGATATATGGAGTGTGTGTGCATGTGTGTATGTGTGTCTTTGGTGAAACCTCTTAGCATATAGTGGGGGAAAATGCAGTTTTGCTAATTTTATGTCTTATTTCTTAATGACCTACTTTTCTGCAGCAGTTTTAGTGGAATGGTGAAAGCTTGGTCTGGTTTTTTTGAATCTTTTACTTTGTGACTGTGACTCAGCTGGGTAGAGCAGAGATATTTACACAGTGGGGGCGGGGCAGTGTGCATCAGCCTCAGCTTTTGCTGCTTTTGCAGGGAGCTTACAAATTGTAGGCACTCAGAATAAGTGGCATCATTAGTGAACATAAAATGTCCTAAGGGTATGGGAATGATTTAGAATTCTGGTATTCGGTAAGGGGAAAATAGGGGCTCAGGTGTCTGAGAAAACTGGATCCAGTAGCACTGAAATGTGACCTTGGGTAAATCACTTGACCTTAATTCTTCACCTTTAAAATAAGAGGAATATATGCATTTCACTTTTATGGAAATGCTGCAGGTTATCAAGGCAGTATTTGTCAAGCTCTTCATTTAGAGAATTATTTTAGGTAAGATTTGGCAAAAGAGTTTTTAACATAGGCAGCCTCATATCTAAGTTTCTGTATAAATTGCACATGTCATAGAGGACATCAGCTTCACTGAAGGAGTCACTGGCAGAATAATTCTTTTGTTTCCCTAAAAAAAAAAAAATACATAAACAAATAAAAGAAAGGTTGGCTGGATCTTTAGAAATTTGGTCTTTTGAAAGAAACTCAAGTTAAATCAATTTAATCAATGAATACTTTGTAACTTAGGTTGAAAGATCAGGCCCACTTTAGTATTCCCATCAAATGTGAATCAATAAAACACAACCCAAGTACTCCACAGAGCTCCTGCTAGGTAATCCCTGTATTATGCACTTTTGGGTTCATCAATAGTCCTTTCCCTGCAGGGGTTTACATTTTAGACTAGCACTCTTTAAGAGAACCTTCTATGGTGAAGGACATTCTCTACATTAATGCTGACTGATTCAGTTGACATCAGTTACTTGAGCACTTCAAATGTGGCGAATGTAAAATTAATCAGTTTAAGTTTATATAACCACACAAGGCTGTTGACTACCTCGTTGTATTTCCATTTTAATTGAAGACAACATTAATGAAGATAGAATTAGTAGTGACCATCCATAAGGAGACATATAAAGCAATGTCATTTTGGATACAGGGAGCTTGAGCTGACCCTTGTTGGCTAGGGTAAGAGAGAAGGTGGGAAAGAGAGGAGAGAATGTTCAGGCTGAGAGAATAATAAACCAATGACCAAAAGACAAGTGATGTTATTACTAAACAGTTAGGTGATCATTCAAATGAGCACTGACGGTTCTTACTAGAGCCAAAGAAAAAAGAAGACTGGACATGGGGTGGGCTTTGGGGGGACACATTATTATGTAGTAGGCACTTCCTTTCTGACTTTCTAATATAATTTAATTCTCACAACTAACTGATGAAGTAGTTACTACTATATCCTTATTTTATTCTTAGGGAACAAACTTAGAAAAGTTTATAATTTCTCCAAGGTCACACAGCAAGGAAGTGGTGAGCTGAGCTTTAGAACCCAGATAGCTTTCTTCCAGGTGCCACATTCCTTAGCCATCTCATTCTACTGCACTGGTTAAGAATTTGTACTCTGGAATTTTCCAACTTATGTCTCTATTTTCTGGTGACCAGGGACATCTATAAAGTGAGAATGGAAAAAAACATATAATTTAAGGTTGCTGTGCTAGGATTACCTAAGGTATTGCATGTAGAACACCTAGCAGTGCTTGGTGCGTAAAAAGGACTCAATAAATCTTTGCCTAATTGTATTATCAGAAGTAGATTCAAAATGCAACAAAGAAATTAGGGCCGGCTTGAATAGACATCAATCAACCAATGCTGCTTCTTGAACTGAAGATTGGTGTGTTGAAACTATTATGAAGGATAAAGGACAGAAGGGAAGAAGGAGGAGACTGGAATTGAGGAGGCTTCCAAAAGGCTGTTGCAGTCTTAATTGGGTCAGAAGGGTCACATTCAAAGATGGAAGGAATGTAACTGATTTTCTCCCTAGAAACAAAGTAAAACATGTTGATTGGGCATCAGTTTAAAATTTCAGAAAAGGACAAGGAAGACCCTCAAAATCATCTGTAATACCGCATCCAAGAGATAAACACCATCAATATTTTGTACATATCCTTCAAGGTTTTTATGTGTGTGTCTGTGTGTCCTAATTAACTTCTTAAATTTACTGTTATTTGCCTACAGTAATTCACACTTTTGGGATGCTGTTCTTTAACTTTTAAAACACACACACACACACACACACACACACACACACACACATACACAGTCATGTAACCAAGAACAGTCAAGATACAAAATGATTCCATTGACCTCAAAAAATTCCTTTTACTGCCCTTAGGGTCATTCCTCCTCTTATTCCTATCCTCAGCTCCTGGTGTCCATGATCTATTTTCTGTTCTGATTATTTTGCCTTTTCTGGAAAGTCATTTCAGTAGAATCACATAGCCTTCTGAGTCTGGCTTCCTTCACTTTGCATAAGGCTTGTGAGATGTATCCATATCTTCACAGGTATGAGTAGTTCATCTTTTTACTGATGAGTGACATTTCATTGCATAGATGTATCATAATTTGTTTCCATTCATCAGCTGAAGAAAATTTGAGTTGTTTCTGGTTTTTAGCAATGATGAATAAAGTCCTAAAACAATTAAAGAAAGGTTTTGTGTGGAAATAAGGTTTCATTTCTCTTAAGTAACTACATAGGAATGGGAATACTGAATCATATGTTAAGTACAAGTTTAACTATAAAAAAATGCCCAACTGTTTTCCAGAGTGGCTGTACTACTTCATATTCCCATCATCAAGTACAGGGTTCCATTGCTCTACATCTTGAGCAGCCATTGGCAGGATCAGTGGTTTTTTTTTTTTGTTTTTTTTTTTTTTCTTAAAGCCACTCTAATAGGAATGTAGTTGTTTATCATGATAGTTTTAATTTGCATTTTTCTAATAACTAATCTTGTTGGGCATCTTTAGTCATGTCCCTTTATCTTCAAATAGAGAAAATGCAATTTATTTCCAGTTTATATGCATTTATTTCTGTTTTCCATCTGTTTGTGTTCTCTTGAACCTTCAGTATCATGTTGAATAGGAGTGATATGGTTTAGATATGAGGTGTCCCCCAAAAGCTCATATGAGGAATAATGCAAGAAAGTTTAGAGGTGAAATGACTGGCTCCTGAGAGCCTTAACTTAATCAATGCCTTAATACACTTGAATGGATTAACTGGGTGATAACTGTAGGTAGATAAACTGTGGCTGGAGGAGGTGGGTTTCTGGGGGCATGCTTTTGGGGTATGTGTTTTGTCCCTGGTGAACTGAATTTTGTCTCTCTATCTCTGGTTCCTGATTGTCATGTTCTGAGCTGTTTTTCTTCTCCATACCTTTCTACCATGATTGCTCAGAGCAATGGGGTCAGCCATGTATGGACTGAGACCTCTGAAACCATGAGCCCCAAATCAACTTTTCCTTCTCTAAAATTGTTCTTGTCAGGTTTTTGAACACAGCAAAAAAATAAAAAAAGAAAGAAAGAAAGAAAAAAAGAAACAAGGAGTGGTTCTAGCATTCATTCACCCTTACCTTATTCCTGTTTTTAGGAAAAAAGCATTAATTATTTCACCATTTAATGTGATACTAGCTGTTGGGGTTTTTGTAGATTCCCCTTATTAGGCTAAGAAATTTCCCTTTATCTTCTTGTTGGCTCAAAGTGTCACAAATGGCTTATAGAATTTTTTTAATGCTTTGATATGAATATTGAGATGATCACATAATTTTCCTTCTTTAGTCTGGTGATATGAGGAATCACATTGATTCTCCAGAATTAAACCAGCCTTGCATTCCTAGCAGAAATCCTACTCAGCCATGATATATTATTCTTTCTATGTTACAATATTTGAGTTGCATGTATGTATATTTTTTAAATGAAAAAAGCAGGATAATGGTACTATATACAGGTGTGTAATCATTTTAAATATAAAAGAAATACATATTTATAAGAACATTTCTTCCTGATTACTTCAATAGATTTTTCCCCCTAGTTTTCTTTTAGTAAGGGAATAGGTAGCTGTGCATATTTTGTTTCAGGTTCCTTAAATTCAAAAACTGGGATAAGCAAGTTCTAGCTCACACAAACCAACTCTTCTAATTAGCTAATAAACTCTGAAATGAATTATTTACATCTTTGACAAAATGGGAAAAGAAAACTGCTCTAAGTTTTGAATGTCATTATAAATGCTAAGAGCAAAGAAAAGAGTACATCTCTAAAATGCAGGCCCTCTCCAGCTGTCTGGGAAGTCTGAAATCTCTGCTTTGAGTATAACCTTAAATAAACATCAGAAAACTCTGATATTTGTAAAGAAATCTCTTTCATCCATTAAAAAGTACTGTGTAGATATAGATATACCTATATATAGGCATGTAGATGGAGCATCAACAATCTTTTGAAAAATTATGCTTTGAAATATTTTTCTTTTTGAGATATTTCTTCCCTAGACAAACAAGCCTTTTTATTTTCTTAAAAATTAGGAATATGAGTGTCCCCTATCCCAGAAACATGCTTTCAAAATTGATACTTTCTAGGTACCACTTCAGACTTATTTTTAGAATTCCAAGAATATGATTTTTCCCCCAGGTTTTATTTTAGAAAATGCAGTCCAGTTGCTCTTCACATCCTCATAAAGGAAAGTGGCACAGCTTTCTTTTACATGTGAGGCAGCTCTCAAGATAATGGTCAATTTTGCTAAAGGCCTCCAGGATACTAAGCATGAATTTTTGGAGGAGTTTTGTTGTTGTTGTTCTTGTTTTTTAGGGGTATCCCTCATTCCCAGTCCTGAATTAAGACTATTCTGGGTCTCTCAAAACGTTTGTACAAGAGGATGAACTTCAATGTTTGCATCATTTCCCCTGTTTTATACTCTCCTCGCATAGACTACAGCTGAGAGTTTTAGAGAAAAGGCGCTTTCGGCAAGTGCAAAGTGGTATTGTCATGTTGCTACTGGAGCTGACTTTGAGAGCCAAGAAAATAGGACAGAATAAAAAGGAAGTAAAATAAGTCATAGTGAAACCTTCTCCCTCAGAGGAAGGAAAGCAAACATTGAAATATTGCTTTTTCCTGGCTGCTTATTAAAGGGGAAATTTGCCTACTGTGCTGGAAGAGTCTTTTATTCATCGTTCTGTTGATGTGAAGCATCCAACTGGAGGTTTGTTTTTGTATGCATAACTCATTCTGTTTCTTAAGGTGAATTCAACTGACAAGTGGGTATTGAACAGAGTCAGCATTTCTCTGATTAGAAAAGATGTTGGGTCATTTTCATCTTCAATAATTTAAATTAGACCCCCTGAAACTGTTTAATTTAAATGTTTGCAGCAAAGTTCATTCACATTTATGAAAAATCTGAAGTCATTACTTACAGGAGAGTCTTATTTTATATTAGTAATGGATCAACTTTTTAAAAACAAAATGCTACTTGGATATTGTGTGCAATTTAACATAGATTTTGTCAGTTTTGGAAATGTTTAGGTCCAGGGCATTGTAAATTAATCAACTAATATAAAAACCCTGAGTTTATAGGTATAGAATTGTAGTGCCACATTGTGCAATTAAATACCCCATATTCTATTTTCATAAGTCCAGGGTCATTGGTCTAAATTACAATTATATAATTTCTGTTATGATTGCTAGTGATTGGTATAATTTGACTAATTATTGCCTAAACAATGGAAGTTGGCTGGGAATCAAACTGCAACAAATGCTTTTTTTATGTGAGAGGAACAAGGAAACTGAATGCTTTTTTTTTTCTTTTGTCATTCATTGAGGGGCTGCAATTAATCATAAATATTGAACTGGGAAGAGGGGGATAGAAAGCTTTCTTTATTTTCCAGTATCATCTTTCTTGGGTAGGATAGAAGGCAACCCTCCAGAGAAAAATAAATCACCATGTTTAGAGAAACATCACTTTGACTGACTAATTGGAAGGATGGTGGGAAAATCCCACAGGAAATGGTCCGGAGGAGCCTGTGACTTTTATAGTCAATACTCTTCTTAGGCAGAGCAAACATTCCTTTTAATGGCATAAAATCCATTTAAATTGAAAATACCATCTGCCTAATCTTCTAATCTGACCACAGGTTCAAGAATAACCATTGCCAGATAAGAAAAGAATAAAATGTTTCATGAAATACAGGGTGAACTTGTGTCTAGACAATAAGAATGTGATTACAAATGAGAATGCTGCCTTTTGAAAAGGTACTTTTACTTCTAGGTAGTTTTATATATTGCATAAGTTACTAAAACCTTCTTAGCCTTTCCAGTATTTTCCAGTAATTTCTTTGTTGGTTTTGACCATAAGCTTTGAATAAGTTGATTAAAAGAGAAGTTGGTCGTTGTCACTTTCCAAAGGCTTGAGGTCAATGTACATGCACAGAACACCACAACTCAGAATAGAAAGGTTAGGGAAGAAACTAGTGGGTACCATTTAGCTGTTCCCATGAGATCTCAGGAATCACACAGTCTTCCTGGGATTCCTTAGCATCTGTACTGGGGCTGAGAAACACACTGGTCCCTAAAGGTGAGAGATGGGGTATAAGGGAAAAGGTTCTGCTGGAACACCACAAGCTCTCCATTCATAGTTGGCAGCAAGTTTCTTCCAGGCACATCAGGGCAGTGAGATCTTCCCAGAGAGACATGAATTCTGTCTTAGGGCCTCTTCTTATAAATTCTAGATGGAGAGTTCTCCCATCTTCCTCAACCCTTTACAAGGAGCTCTAGGACTTGGTATGTGCTCCCAAGAGCCATAATTCCCTGCCTCTGAACTTTATGTCCTCAATGCTTGAAAAACTTCTATTGAAAGAAATAACAGATTAGGTTGGGCATGTCTTCTATGGTGGTATCACATAACAAAATAAATAGTATGGTTTCTGAAGTACTGCATGTAATAAATTGCCTTCAGTGCAGCACAATATAGTATAAATAAAAACATGAGTTTATTCAAATCTTCTTTGAATGTTTTATGTGGCTTACCTTAGATAGGAATGTCTCATTTCCTTGACAACTAATGACAGTTAGGCAGAGATAAACTTACCTTTGTAGAGTTGGACTTGTCAAAGCAAAAGAGGAGTTTCCTTTGTATTCTTCACTACTGGAAAGTGGCATATCCTGCTGTTTAAATATGACAGATCTGGAACCCAGCTACCTGGGTTAAATTCTGATTCTGCCAATATCAACTACCAATCCTTGGGTAATTTGCTTAATTTTTTGGAGCCTCAGTTTCCTTATCTGAAAAATAGATTGTATAATTATATCTACCTCAAAGGACTGCCATGAAGATTAGCCAAAATCATTCATGTCAAACATTTGATAGATTTTAGCTGCCATTTTAATGATTCTTTTCATCTACTTTGATATTTCTTCTTCTGGCCTCTCAGACACCAGAATTACTTAGAATTATGATTATTCAGAATTATTTAGTCTACCAAAATTCTGAGTACCTAAAGAACAATTCTAGAAAAAGTTATTTACCGTTTAGTTACAAAATAGGTACATTTCCAACAAGGACCTATTTTCCTCTCTCTCTTTCCCCTCAGCATTGATAAGATGATATCTTCCAACCATAATTACATCCAAAGTTGTATAAGTGGGCCCAGACCTCTAAGAAGTTAGGTAATTAAATGTAAAATTTGCAGGCCAAACCATGACTTCTGAAGTCATGATTATAGAAGTCCCTGGTCTGCTGGGAACATACTCTTCTCTTTTGTCTTGATAGAGCGAGCTCTTAGTACCACCAACCCTTTTCAGTCTCTTAGAACTGTTTTTTTTCACTTCAGAAGATGCAGGAAAGTGCAGAAGGAGCCTTGGAACCTACATAGCCGGGTGCCCACATGGTCTTTGATGGCTCATCAGTAGTTCTGTTCTGAAGTTCACAGTTTGAGTTGTGTGTGGATTACAGGTTATTGGCTGGATTTAAAAAAAGAAAAAAAAACCAATTATTTGGTTTTTGGGGTAATAGAATTCACAGATGTTATTAAAGGGTAGTATAGAATATTTTAAAAATTGAATTATTGATCTAAAAAAGTAACATTTTTCATTTTAAAGTCTGAGTTTACCTTACAATACAAGTAAATAGGCTAAAGCAATATTAAACTCTTTGACTACAGCATAAAACATTTTATCTTTCTTGGATGCTACAAGATCATAAACTAAGGAAGTCAAAATCAATTTATGAACTCTCCAAGATCTTGCTAAGGAAATAGCTAGAAAATGCATAGAAAACATGTATTTATTCTTATGAAACATGCAAAAATAATCTCAGTATACTTCCCTAAATGACTCTACTATGCTATATAAGTTATGTAAGATTATGAATATATTAAGTTTACTTAATATGATACATTTGGGAATGGGGTATAATTGAAAGATTTGGGGATAAAACTAGCATCAATTGAGTTGAAAAGTTCCTTTTTAAATAAGAATTGTTAAATTATACTATAAGATGCTGGAAAAAATATTACACACTATCTAAATATGAAATTAATGTCTCCCTCAACATTGTAAAAGTAGTGCGTTTCAACTTAGTTCATTAATTGAGTAAATTGTTTTAGATGATTCAGATTTTCCACATAATAATATAACTTTTCATTGTTTCTTTTGCCAAATTCTGCTGCTAGATTAGTGTGTTTGAGCAAGCAAATTAGTGCCTCCTAGGAAGGTGTTGCCAAGTCATAGAGCAAAGAGGAAAATTTCAAGGAAATAATCAGTCTTCTGAAGATGCAACAAGTTCACTTCATGATTTTCCTTGTGAAGTTGGAACCACAAAGCTCTACTGCAAGGGGTCTTTCTTCCCATTTGTAAATTGTGACTTCATTTGTACAACTCATTTTACTTACTAAATTTGTCTCCATGGACACTAATCATCCAGTATGCCATACCATGGGCATTTTTATTCGAGATGTAAATCAGCAATTCTCAACTTGTTTTTAATATCTAGGAGCATGTTAATGTAAATCCGGGGATGTCTACTTCTTAAAAGAAAAAAAAAAAACTCAAAATAATTTTGGACCTCAAGATGCTAATGAAAATTAGAGTAAATGACTGCACAATAATGTGATTTCTAAGATTTAAAATATTATAATATACTTGAAACATTCTTAGCTACAGATACAACTAACTGATTAAAGCAATTGGTTGCTAAGCAAACAACTGAATGGCCTTGATATAACTGAAGTCATAACTGTTTCCATCTTTGGATTCCCATTCCCTTCCCCCAAACCCATGACATTTGGAGACCTTGAGTTAATATTAGAAATTAGTAAAGAAATTAGACTCTGCTCATACATTTTATCATTGAAATGTTTAGGCTTTATAAACTATCATTTTAAAATGTGGCTTTCTCCAGCTCATTAAAATCATAAATGTGTGATTTTAGAAACTCTCCATTTTGCATGAGAAGAAATAAAGTCCAGAAAATTAAAAGAAATTATTTGTTTTCCAAAATTGTTAGCCATAAAATTTTACCTAGAATCAAGATTTCTCCGAAAAGTATTGTGATTTTTTATCTGTACCTGACTATCTCACTGGCATAGCTCTAAATATCTTAAAGTAAGTAAAAAAGAAAGGGAATGGCAAATTTAGAAATGACAATTTGGGATAAGGTCTCTGATATTATTTCTCAAAGTGTGGTCACTTATATTAATCACTTCAATGCCTATTAAAAAAGTAAATTTCTGCCCAGGTTCAAACCCAACACTGAAAAAACAATATTTTTAAAAATATTAAATTTCTGGACCATTCCTCAGACTTAATAAACCTTAATATCCAGGGGCAAGACCCAGGAATATGCAATTTAAATAGACTTGCTGGATATAGTGGTACACACCTGAAATCTTGGCGACTCAGGAGAATCACAAGTTTGAGGCCAGCCTTAACAATTTAGAGACCCCACCTCAAAATAAAAAATAATTTAAAAGGCTGTATCTGTAGCTCAGTGCTAAAGTGCCCCTGAGTTCAAGACCCAGTACTGATGTTAAAATGATGTGAACTCTCTAGATAATTTTTATGTATACTAAGGCTTACATTCCATACGCCAGTGTGTTTTATTGGAATATTCTTTAAAATGTTTTAAATTGGCATAATACTATAATACATAGTATATTATAATTATAATATTATAATACTATAATACTATAATACTATAATATATTCTTCATAATATTATAGTATTATGAAGAAATATGTAATGTCTTGTAGCAGAGTCTGAGGTGTTTTACAGAGGAAACCTGTGTTGAAAAGGAAGGGCAAAGAGTTTGAGTTCCAATTCAGACACCACCATCTTGCAATGTGGTCCTGGACAAGTTGCTTAACTCTCTGAGCCTCCAATTTTTCTTCTTTAAAATAAGCATAAGGCTACCCTTGCAGGATTGCTGAGAGATAATGGATATAAAATATATAAAATACCTGAAGGGGGGCTCCCAGCAGTAGAGCGCTTCGCCTAGCATTCTCAGCACCACAAAACAATAAATAAAATAAAGGTATTGTGTCCAACTAAAACTAAAATATATATATATATATATATATATATATATATATATATATATATATATATTAAATATATATATTAAATACCTGGGAGGCACTAGGCCTGGCATAGTAAAAGGCATACAACTATTAATTACTGTCATTACCTAAGCTAACATAACTATTATTGCCAGGCCTCTCCCGCTACCTTGTAAAGTGAGAATACACTGAATTCTACATTGTTTCAGGCGTAGCTGCCATTTGTAGATTATTTCTGTTCTTTGATCCTCCTCCTATACTCTGTGGCTTCCTGCCTACCTCTTGGCCATTTCACTGTTCATTAGTCACCTCCAGTAGGAAGAGAAAGGGAAAGTAAGAAATGCATCTCAAAACATCCATTTTCCTCTTATGTTATTACTTCCAGTTTAAGGTTTGGTTTGAGGGAAAGAGGCTGAATTACAGGCCAAAATAGCAGTTTTGAGTTTTGTGAGAGTTTAATTTACCTATTTTTTAGGTAGTCTCTTTTCCTGCTCTTGCAATGGATAAGTAATGGCCATCCACTTGAAATGCCCCAATTTAAAAGCAGTGTTTTTAATCAACATTGTATGAAAAAAGGATATTTCTAAATGATTCATTTTGAATCCTGTTTCTTTTCCCACTTTTTAGGAAAACCAAAAAGATTCAGTTTAAGGAAACTCATTAAGATCCTATGGAGAAAGAACCCAAGTATGAAGTAGGTCAAACTGTCTCCCTGGTCATGCCCTTCAGGCACTGCTGACTAGTTTCTAGCTCAGCGGAGGTTGACCGGGTGTAGATGGATTCCTCCACTGCAGAGCTCCTCAGTTTGGACTCAAACCCAAGGAGAAGGTGTCTGTGTGGAGCCTATAACCAGGAGTCTCAGATGTCCTGTAAAATGCCCTCAGTTTCTTCAGATTGAGATTTTTCCTCATGAAAAGCTTGATATCCCAGACACCTGACACTAATTGGAAAGGAGAGTCATAAAGGCAATCGCAGGAAGTGAGAGTCTCCAAGTCTCTGGAGGTGGTAACAACCCAAAGTATCACACAAAGGTGAGTGTGGCAAGAAGGAAAAATATTTCTTAACTCTTTTGGTGTGTAGCCAGACTCTAACAGGAGGGCACAGGTCAGAGGTGGCAACTGTCTGGTATTTTCTTTTCCTGACTCCACCTTTGTCAGACCTAGATCCTGATGAACTGTCTGCCTAAGATGTGTGGCAAGACCAATTCACTTGAATGGCAGTTCATCGAGGGCAGGTCTTTTCATTCACTGCACCTGGTACTAGGTGTGGTTTGGAGAAGGTGTTTAATAAAAATTTGTTGAATAAATGGATAAATTAGACATTAGGGTGAAAAGATGTTTGTTGAAAGAGAAAGGAAGGAAGGAAAGAAGGAAGGAAGGAAGGAAGGAAGGAAGGAAGGAAGGAAGGAAGGAAGGAAGGAAGGAAGGAAAGATAAAATAGAAGAGAGAAATTATGGGATAATGACTGACTTGTTTTAGCAAATCTGATTATCTGAAGAAAACTCCCTTTTCAGATAGAAGAAGACATATGAAGTTCCTACTACTGCTAGACCTTCTAAATGCTGATGACTGATTGGATTGGAAAATAATGATAACAGTAATGATGATGAATAATAAAAACAGAAACAGCAACATCTAATATTTATATGGCACTTGCACCATGTGGATTATCTTTTCTAATCCATTTGTAAAAGTTAATGAATGATAATAAAAGTATAATGGCACATTGCCACAGCATTAGGAAGCTTGATATAATATGGTATCAAGGACATTTAGTTAAAGGAATGTGATGTTGCAGACAGGTCCTAAAGGCAGCAGCCTAACCTGATTTCTCTAAATAAAAACTATGTGTGTACATAGTACATGTACATGCTTGAGTTTGTGAATGCATACATGTAAATGCATAAAGCCTGCTCAAAATCGTTTTGGTAATAACCTTGATTCAGGGAGTTGAGTTGCTAAGTAAAGCTAAGTGTAATTTTTACCTTAATACTACATCTTTTTTATTCAGATCAGTTTTCTGGGTAGTTTCCAAAATCACAAATACAAAGTACATATGCATCTCCAGAAATTTCTCCTTTAGGAAAATGGCAGTATGCCATAAAAGGTGAAATACAGAGCATTAAAAAAAAAAAAAAAAAAAAAAAAAAAAAAAAAAAAAAAAAGCTAGCCCTGATTTTATAGATCTATTTTGTGATCCTTATTTTATCATGTCTGTTTGCTGTTTTAACATTTTGGCTCTTGAGGGTACTTTATTTAAAACCAGTAGCAAACTGGAATGAATGGATTGTAACGTCCTTGAGTGTGTCCTCTGTGGAAAGGCCATGGACTTTGGAGGAAGACAGACTTAGATGGTTTGAATTCCATCTCTGCTAGTGATCACCCATGTGACCTTGGATAACTTCCTTAGCAATCAGGGTTCTCCTCCTTAAAGTAGAAAGAAATATAACTTTTGAGAAATGTTTTGAGGGTCAACTGAGATAATATATCTTTGCATGTATGTATAGATGATTATGTAATTACACATACATGAGATATGAACATAATTACTTCCCTGTAGCATGGTCTGTCTTACCCTCTCAACATCCTGCATAGTATAGGCAGCCTGATAGCTGGACATCTCCAAAACTTGAGTCTCAGGGCAGCCCCTTCTTTCTCTTTAGACTGTTGTAGCTACATGTAGACTTTGTACACCAGCCTGCTCTCTACATTGCCATAAGCATTATCTTACACACACACACACACACACACACACACACACACACATACACACAATTTACTCTACTTGCTTTTTAATTTTCTGCAGCCTACAGAACAAAGTGTAAGCTCCTTGTTGAAGGATGCAAAACCTCCTCATCTAAGAGGGAAGGGGAGGGGGGATAGTAGGGGTTAGGAAAGGTAGCAGAATACAACAGTCATTAATATGGTATTATGTAAAAATGTGAATGTGTAACCGATGTGATTCTGCAACTTGTATTTGGGATAAAAATGGGAGTTCATAACCCACTTGAATCAAATGTATGAAAGATGATATGTCATGAGCTTTGTAATGTTGTGAACAACCAATAAAAAAATAAAATTAAATTAAAAAAGTTAAAATGTAAGCAAAAAAAAAAAAAAAAAACCTCCTCATCTAGCTTTAGATGATCCCAAATTGTTTCTTCAACTTTGCCATGCCTTTGTGTGTGTGTGTGTGTTTGTGTGTGTGTGTGTGTGTGTGTGTGTGTGTGTGTTGTCAGCCTAGAATGGCCTTCCTCTCTTTTCCACACAGTGAATATCCACTATTTCTTCTTTCAAGGCAAAGCTCAAATATTAACTTTTCTATGAAACATCTCTGGATTGGGGGGCTAGGGCTGTAGCTCAGCAGCAGAGTGCTTGGCTAGCATGTATGAGGCACTGTGCTTGACCCTCAACACCACATAAAAATAAACAAATAAAATAAAGGTATGCTGTCCATCTACAACTACAAAAAATTTTTTTTTTAAATATCTCTGGATTGTCTGAAGCCAAGTCAATCACACCCCTTTATGTCTTTCTGGCTCCCATAATTCTTTGTTTACATCTCTATCATAACAGCATTATGTGATAATTAAAATACAAACACACCAACAATGCCAATTTCTAGATGTGTGATCTTGGACAAATACTTAACTTGTATTGCTGTCTTTATTTGAAAAATGAAGGTAATATTAGTACATACCTGATGGAGTTGTTTTAAGTATTAAATGAGATAATCCACATAAAGCACATAGTACTTGGAACATGGTAACTGTAGAAAGTGTTCAGTAGTATCTCCGTTATAATAATCTCTTATAGGTCTTTGTTAATCTGTAAGCTACTTCAGTTTTGCATCTGTACTATCTAGCCCAAAGCCCAGAACACAATAGGTATCTAATATGTTTGTTGAAAGGGAAGAAGGAAAGGCAAGCTACCTTTCATCTTCATTAGCAAAGAGAAAATGTTAAACTATGCAGTATTTATGAGGAAGGCTCATTAACTATCCTTTCTGTCACCCTTTAGTTAATACTTATAGAGCTTCAGTTTCACCAGCTATAAAATGTCAGTGACCCCCCAACCCCTGCCAATCTTATAAGATATAACATGCAAAAATTACAAGGCTTTAATGCCTCTAGATATTTCTTGGCTGTAGAAATTATACCAATACTGCTCTTCCCCCCAAAAAAGGGAAGAAAAATTATGTCCAATTTTAAGAATGCATATGAGCTGTGAATTTTAAAAAATCTGGTAAAACAGAGGTCAGATAAGTCATTCAGTAGCATTTCTAGAGTCCTCTAAATGCTGTATGTAATGTCAAAACTTTTGTTTTAATGAAATTCAGTTATCCAATTATCAATTCTTTTCTATTCTGAGTTAAATGTTACTGAAATGAGAGTTTTCTTCTTATACTTGAAATTCAAAACTCAATTATCAAAAACAAACATTGTATTTCATTGTAATGAACTATATCAACTTCCTTTTTTCCATCTATTTAAAAGTGAGCTTTGGCAGTTGATACCAAGAGTTTTAAGTATTAAGTCAGTTCATCCAACCTAGTTTATAATTTACCATCCTAATAGCTCTGCTGATTATTTCTTAAGCACTTTGAAAAAAAATTTAAAACTATTTAATTTTTTTCTGAAATTCATGCTATGCATTCTTCCAAGCCTTTTCCTACATAGTGAATTTTCATTTTGCAAGAGGAAGATAAAAATACCTATGCTGAGCCTTTGTTGAAGGTTTAAATGTGAAGGTTAAGTGAAAATGTACATAAAAAATGTAATGTAGTGCTTAGTAGATGCCCATTAAATTTTATTTTGTTTCTCATTGGCATTTTGTTTATGACACCATGTTTTACTTAGGTTCATTTGTTTACATATGGGTTTACTCCACTTATAATGCAAGCTCATCCAAGGCAGGGATTTGTGCCATGCTTGGTTTTGGATTCCTGGCACCCAGCACACTGCTTGACACATAATAGATATTTAATACATATTTATGGAAGGCAGGCAGACAGACATTCAGGGTAGGGAAAAAAAGAAAAGGAAAGGAGGAGAGAGAGAAGAAAGGAAAGTATTAAGTACTAGGAAAAGCTGAATATCATGGATAAAATCCCTATATCATTCAAGTTATTTTAATTATTTATGTTTTATCATAATAATTCTAAGAAATTATAGCATTACAAAACATATTTGAATACTACTTTATAGTTTTGAATGAAAACTGATATATGCCCTTTTTGTTTTATGCCTCTATAAATGAACAAGCATTACTGAATGAAAATTGTTTGTCAAAAATGTAGCAAATGTGAGATGGGGCTGTGAGTTTGATGGCATGTGTCATTTATCTTTGCAAAATGTGAGGAGTGCCACCATGTTTCAGTTCTCTTCTATGCACTTAGAAAACTTTGCTGTCTGCAATCTACTTGTTCTGTGACCTAGTCAAAAAAATTTATCACAAGTGAAATGCATATGGTTGATGCCTTTTTAGTGACATGCTTGACACATAGTACAAAATGATACAATCTGTATACTGTAAAGTTACAGTGTATACAAATCAAAGATGTTGTGCTTTGGGGTTACATAATTCCCTGTTTGAAAATATTTCATCTGATATCAGGAAAAGAAGCAGCTGGTACTAAGATAGTTTCAGCCTTCTCAAGTACCCCTTCCTTAATGTGTGCTTTGGACCCTAACTTTCTTTTTCTTTTAAGCTTCTGGTTGTTATTCTTTGCTCTTGGTTAACAATTGATGCATTCTGATTGTGTGTGTGTGTGTGTGTGTGTGTGTGTGTGTGTGTGTGAAGTTTTAATCATAAAAATGTACATAATACAAAAAGAAGTATCATATTTCCTTTTGCTGTTCCCTTTCTCATTTCTTTGTAATCCATCCATGTTCTGCTAATCCTTCCAAACCTTTTCCTGTATATTAAATTTAAAAATATATGTACACATTTCTAGATATAATCTCCAGCTATGTATATTATTTATCAAAATGCTTTTCACTTACTGTCTTGTAGATCATTTCACATACATTGAGATGTCATTATGAAGAGCAAAAGCTTCTTGGGATGGGGTTGTGGCTTAGCAGAAGAGCACTCGCATAGCATGTGCAAGGCCCTGGGTTCAATCCTCAGCACCATATAAAAATAAATAAATAAAGATATTGAGTCCAACTACTAAAAAATAAATATTAAAAAAAAAAAAAAAAAGCTTCTTGGGCTGGGGACATGGCTCAAGTAGTAGCACGCTCGCCTGGCATGCGTGAGGCACTGGGTTTGATCCTCAGCACCACATAAAAATAAAATAAAGATATTGTATCCACCTAAAGCTAAAAAATAAATATTAAAAAAAGCTTCTCAAACAGAAGGGAAACAAAGGAGTGATCAAGCCCATTTTGTTAATTCAATCACAAAGTTTAATAATGTCTAAATATTTGGGGTTTCCTCACAACAAGATTTGTTTTAAAGTGAAATTTAGTTTAAGTTTTATTTGTATTCTATCATATACCACATTGAAGGAGTTTAATGATTTAAATTAAATATTCACTTAAAAATTATCCTATAACATGGATTTGAAGGGACAGGCAAAAATGAGACAAAGTCCTTCTCAGTAGATTAGACAATTACAATCTGATTCTATTGAAGCCCACCAAATGATTGATGCTAAATTTAATATGTGTTATTACCATATTAAATTTAATATAGTATTTTGTTTTTTTTTTTTTTTTTTTTTGCTTTTGGAAGAACAAATGCTTCTATTATTCCTTTGTGTTAGAGAAAGGGAGGCATATAAGGATTCTAAATTTTTAATTGAATCTTTAAGTGCTGAAAATGAGAAATTTAGGATACAATCCCATGGATCATGTTTTGTTTTTTTTTTTTACTGAGGATTGAACTCAGGAGCACTTTACCTCTGAGCTATATCCCTAGTCCTTTTTATTTTTTGAGACAGGGTTTCACAAAGTTGCTAAAGCTGACCTTGAAATTTTGATTCTTGTGCCTCAGCCTTCCAAATTGCTAGTATTATAGGTATGCACTACCATACCAAACTTGGATCATATATATATATATATATATATATATATATATATATATATACACACACACACACACACACACACATACATACACACACACACACACACACACACACATACATACACACATACACCACACACACACTTTTTCAGTACTGGTAATTGAACTCAGGGTCCCTCTACCATGAGATACATCCCTAACCCTTTTAATTTTCTTTTTGAGACTTGGTCTGCTAAATTGCCAGAGTAACCTTGAATTTGCAATCCTCTTGTCTCAGCCTCCTGAGTCACTGGGATTATAGGCATATACTACTATACCTCTCTAAATTATATCATTAAAAGGTCATGGATATTTCAAAAAATAAAAGTATATTATAACCTCTCAAATATGAAGTTACAAATAATTTTCAAAGGGGGTTGAGGAACCAAGGCAGTAGAGTTTTGGAAAATTATTGGACAATGGCTTAAATTATGAGCTATACCTCTTGTACTTTCCATGTATTCTCTCTGTACACCCCACCCCCTAAACCTATCCTGTCTGCTGTGGTCACAAATGAAAGTTGACCTTCTTTATCACATTTATAGGTAAGCTTATGCTATAGCTTCAAAAATCAGAAATTTTTAAAGTGGAAATCGGTACTCAGAGACCACAAATTCTTTTCTCTGGTTTAAAGCAATAAAACTCTGAGTTGCAATCTAGTGTAACCATCAATCATTTGTCTTTCTAAATGATTCCCATGAGTTTTTTTTTCTTTTTTCCTTTAATTTTGAAGATAATGATGGGTGATGAAAACAGATGAGATTAAATCAAATCAAAATTCAAATAAAACTCTCCCACACCCCAGCCCAAGTGCCTGTTTCTTGACCCTTACCTGTTAACCATGACAACCCGTTCTGATCCTTTAGACTCTGAGCACCATCACCCCCTTAAGGAAGCCTTCCTCAGTATACCTCCACTCCCAGGGGACAGTGTTGGTCTCTCATGAGTATCACTGTAGCTTGGCATTGTTTTTCTGTTTGTCTCCTACATTGAACAATGTCCTTATGTCTCCAGTACCAAGCACAACATCCAGCACTCAGTGACTGTTGGCTAAATGAATGGGTCAGTGAACACTTGACAAAATAAGCCAATTATTCCTTTCTTAGGTGTCAAAAGTAATTTTAATCTAGAGGAATAAAGATAGTTTAGAAGTCCCTAGCTGCTTTCTGAGTCCACAGTAAAGTTATACTCATTTTACTTGTTCTTTTCAAAATGACTGTGTAAGTGGTGTTATAGTTTAGATTTTAAATGATCCCCCAAAGGCTCAGTTACCAGCTTATGGCACTGTTGAGAGGTTGTGAAACTTCAGAAGGTTAGGCCTAGTGGAAGAAAGTTAGTTCATTGTGGGTGTGCCCTTGAAGCAAATATTGGGATACTAGCCTCCCTGCCCCCTTCTGATTCCTAGCTGCCAGGACAGACTTTCTCTTTTCCATGTTCTCTGCCATGATGTATTGTGCCACCACAGGCTCAAAGCAATGGGGCTAAGCAACCATGGACTGAAACCATAAGCCAAAGTGAATCTCCTCCTTATAAACTGATTTTCTTAGATATTTTGTCACATCAACAGAAAGCTAAATAACACAGGAGTTAACCATTACTTTGGAAAATGACTACTGCATGATTCAGTGGCCATTGATCACACAATGGCATCATGACAGCAATTGTCCATCCACCATTTGGTAATTTGCTGGATTCTCACTCAGCCCATAGAAACAATTCCAAAGGTTTGTTTCAGGGTTCTCTGATCAACTGGACTTGGCCAAACTGATGTATAAAATTTTAATTTTGAGTGAGGCGGTGGGGGTTAGTGTCAAGAAACATTCCAAATTTTGTGTGTGATTGTATTCAGGTTTGATTGCCCTTTCTTATTTGTTAGGATGAGTGTAAGAATGGTAAGGCCTAAGGCTGGAGTGCTTGCCTAGCATGTGTGAGGCACTGGGTTCAATTATCAGTACCACATGTAAATACATAAAATAAAGATCCAACAACAACTAAAAAAAAATTACAAATAAAAGAATGATAAGGCCTATATTAGTATGCTATGAAAACTGCTAAACAGTGGTACTTGGAAAAATGGCTAAGTGTGTGCACTTTTGTAAAAATGATTAAACTGAAACAGGATTAGCAAAAATTTAGGGTTCAAGATTAGCATAGAAATTAATTTCTGAACAAGCAGGTTGTCTTGTTTCATTTAATTGGCTCCTGTGAGATTATGTAAAGATAAAATTAATTTCTAATTTTTTTAGCAGTACTGGGGATTGAACACAGGGTCTTGCATACGCTACATGAGCGCTGTGCCATTGAACTGCAGCCCCATCCCTGAAATTAATTTCTGATTTTTTTTTTCTTTTAACCTTGAAAACTAGTAGAGTGTCTCAACTTCTTATTTGTGTCTGTGTCTAGAATCCCATCTGGTATCCTCTTCATCATCCAGTGGCCAATCAAGAGCCTATTTATACCCTGAGTTTCTGACTAGTTACTTCTGACCCTAATTATCTCATGCAGCACTTTCCAGTTTGTATCTGAACCATTTCCTACTCAGTATATTTTTAGGAAGCTCCTCCTCTGCTGACTCTGCCAAGCAATCCTGGGAATGCTTCTTGAAGAGACTGTTCACAGCCTTGAATCTGAAAATGCTTAATCAGGATTCAAAGCCTGCTTCACTGGTATGGAGGGTTGTTTTCTGTGAATGCATCAATCTCCACACAGAAGAGTGACTTTGAAGGGGACTAACCCCTCATGGAGGCCTACAATGTGGTTCCGTCCTCATACTTCATTCAGGAATGACACTGATGAAAAGAAGGAAGGGCTGAGGTGACACAAGCCTCAATACTGTACACTTGGCTCTGTGGATGTTTTCTGGTTTAAGTTTCGCATGTTTTAAACCCCATTTCTCTCCTTTCTATTAACTGCTAACCCCCTGGACCTTTATCATGCCTATCTCATCTTAAAAGGATTCCTTAGTTTCTTACTCAATATAATTTTTTATATGTGGTCGAAATACAAACATACTAAACCCTTGTTAAACTGGTACTGATTTATTCTGGACAATAGCTCTATTGCTCCTAAAAAGAGAAAGCTACTTTTCCCGGCATGTTAGGTGCTCACTTACTTGCTTTTAAAAAATTGGCTATCCTCTTTCTTGAAGTAGAAATCTCTTCATTTCTAGACCCCCCGGTGTTTAAGAATTGAAAAAAAAAAAAAGGTTTCCCATAATTAAGGCTTACAACTATAGTATAGTGAAAAATAAAATGTATTCCAATGGCCACATAAAATATTCACTGAGAGTTCAAAATGAGAAGATGTGTGTGTGAAATTTTGATATTATATAATTGTGTATAAAGTTACATTAGTTTTATATAAAAACTCATTTTAGGAAAAAACGTGGTCAAAGAGTAAAATCAATACTAACAATAAATCTAGAATCATATCACTGAAGAAAAGTAAACATATCAAATAGGTCTATAAACATTAAACGTGACTGGATAGTTTTAAATTAAACAGTATGATAATGTATTGAAATTTACTAAGAACAGCACTTATTAGAATTTTACTAACTCATTAACTCTAAAATTTTTCCTGCAAATATTATTTATATCAGCAATAATAGTATTAATATTAAATTAATATTTTAAGGTACCATTCAACATTTAAAAAGCATAAAAACCTGATACAGCAGCATCATGATCTTAATCAGTTATACTCAAGTAACATAAACTAGATAAATACTGACTTAATGGCATCAGTAATTAAGAAAGTGATAATTTTGGAGAAGAAAATCATCTACAGTTATTATTTCAATACTTACTCATTGCTGTGAAGATAGCATAAACAGATTCCTTGAGTATGCTTTACAGAATTCATCTCCTAATGAGAGCCCTAATCTGAACTCTGTCACTACCTTACTTGATATGGGATCCTTTGGAGAGACTCCTTTGGATAGACTCCATCTGTTTCTGTCTGTAAATTACCCAGATTATGGAATTTTTGTCATAGCAACCCAAATGGACTAAGACATTGACTAAATGAAATGCTAGTGAAGGCATTAAAAGTAGACATGTTGAACATTTATCATGGATTCACTAAACATAAATGTATAGGAATACTGATAAATCTTTGATTAAAAACAATTTCTCTAGCACAGAAAGCATAATAATATTGCTACATGTTGACATTAAAGTCCACATATGACATTTAAATCCAGCTATATATGGGTGCTAAATAAAGGACCTGATATAATCAAAGCTTTAGAGCTCAAAGCATTCTAAAAGATCAGCTAGTCCAATCTCCTTATTTTGCAGATGATTCAGGGATTTACTACAGATCCAGGAATGATGAGCTCCAGTTGTTAATTTCAACATGTGGATTCGAACCTCTGAAATACTGACTTTTACTTGGGACCCTTAAATATACATACTAAACACTGTCTAGAAACTTAACATACCACATTCTATGGGTATAATTTTTCAAATGTGAGTAAATGCCACTGGTATTAACAAAATCTACTTATTCTTAAGTATGAAATATGTGGTATTTTGTTGTTGCTATTTTATATTTGTCAAAATATTATATGAAAACCATTGAAATTCTTGGAAGTGAATATGAAACTTTGGGGAACCATGGCACAATATCCCTTCTACTATTTCTACTTTTTATCGACACTTTGAATAATTCAAGATGTCACAAATACGAAGGGGATAATGATTTAATCCTTCATTTATTCTGTTGTTATTAGTTATGGGAACAGAAGACCAGTATCGCTGATGCAAAAGTTAGTCTGAGATTAAGATCTCAGACAAGTTACACAATGAAACAATAGCATAGATAAGTGCTCTGACCCGGTGTGTACAGCATGCCACTGGAGCATTGTTTACATGTGGTCATACCAAGTAAAAAACAAGTTTATAGGCATATTAAGACACATGGAACATTTTATTTTATTGGCATGTTTCACTTGGCAAGAGAGGTATCATGGGAACACCCGTCTAGTCTTTTATCCTGACTTAACCAGCAACATGCCTGTTTTTTTTTTTTATTTTAATTGGCGCATAAAAGTCATACATATTGGGGTGCCATGTGATGTTTTGATATAAGTAGGTACATTTTATAATATTCCAATCAAATATTTATCATTTCTTTATGGTGAAAACATTAAATTCAGATTTTTTGGAAATAAATAGTATATTATTATCTATAGTCATCCTACAACTATGCAATAGAAATATCATTTTTCCTGAATGTATCTTAGTATTCATTCACCAATCTTTCCCCATTGTTCCTTCTCCTTTATTTTCCCCAGCATCTGGTAACTATTTTCCTACTCTTAATTTCTATGAGATCAACTTTTTTTAGATTATATATATTTGTCTTCCTTGGATTGGCTTATTTCACTTGACATAATAATGTCATTTACATCCATATCATTTTTTAAATGACAACATTGCACTATTTATGCCTGAATAGTATTCTACATGCATTAGCATGTGCATGTGTTTCACATTTTCTTTATCCATTCACCCTTACATGGACATTTAGGTTGTTTCCATTTCTTGGCTGTTGTGAATGGTGCTGCAGTAAACATGGAAATGTGAAGGTCTCTTCAATAGGCTGATTTCATTTCCTTTGGATTTATACTCAGTAGTGGGACTGCTGGATCTTATGATCATTCTCTTTTCAGTTTTTCAAGGAACTTCCATACTGTTTTCCCTAAGGCTGTACTAATTTACATTCTCACCAACAATGTGCAAGGGTTCTCCTTCTCTATGCCCTTTCCAGTACTATTTTTTTTTAATTATTCTTTAGTTGTAAGTGGACACAATACCTTTATTTAGCTTTTATGTGGTGCTGAGGATTGAACCCAGTGCTTCACGCATGCTAGGTGAGCGCTTTTCCTCTGAGCCACAACCCCAGCCCCTCCAGTACTATTTATTTTTTGTCTTTTTGTCTAACAGGTGCAAGGTGGAATCTCAATGTGATTTTACTTTGCATTGCCTTAAAATTCATATGGAACCACAAAACAATCCCAAATAGCTAAAGTAATCTTAAGCAAAAAGAAGAAAGAAGGAGACATTACACTACCTGACTTCAAAGTATACTACAAAGCCATAATAATCAAAACAGCATGGCATAGGCTGGGGTTGTGGCTCAGTGGCAGAGCGCTTGCCTTGCACATGTGAGGCACTGGGTTAGATCCCCAGCCTCACAAAAAAATAAATAAATATTTATTTTGTTTATTTATTTTTATAGATATAGATATATAGATATATATTTTTTAAAAACAGCATGGCAGACACACACATAGACCAGTGGAATAGAATACAGAGTCTAGAAGTAAACCCATGAATCTACAGCCACCTGATTTTCAGCAGAGATGCTAAAAGCATGTACTGGAGAAAGGACAGTCTTATCAATAAATAGTGCTGGGAAAATTGGTTATCCACATTCAGAAGAATAAAACTAGACCTCTATCTTTTAATATATATATATATAAATCAACTCAAAATAGATTAGACTTAAATGTAAGACCATAGATTATGAAACTACCGGAAGAAAACTTAGGACAAAGGCTGTAGGATGTTGGAATGGGCAAGGATTTTTTTTTTTTTTAAACAAGACTCCAAAAGCACAGGAGAAAAAAAAAAGTACATAAATGGGATTATTGCAAACTAAACAACTTCTGCACAACAAAGGACACAATAGAATCAAGAGAAAACCTACAGAATGGGGGAAGATATTTGCATACTATATATCTGGTTAATATATAAAATACATATGGAATTCAGTGATTAAAAAAACAAATAATCTTATTTAAAAATGGACAAATGAGCTAATAACACATTTCTCAAAAGACATAAATAATCAACAGGTACATGAAAATTAATGTTCAACATCACTAATCTCTCTGATTTTTAAACACCTCTACAGAAGCCTGCAAAGCCTTACAGAATTTTAAAAAATCAGCACTGTAAGGACATCATCTTTCTTTTTAACTATGGCTGTGTAAGCTCATTTCCTTTTATTCATTCTTCATTGCCTCATTTATATGCTTAAAAAATAGTTTTCCTTTTCTCAAGCAAAAGAATCCAAGTTACTTCAACTCTTATAGTGTGTATTTCCCATAAAATCAGAGCACTCAGAAGTATTTGTACTAAATTGTGCTCAATGTAGAGAAAGCAGCACATCACTAGATCAAAACATTCCACCAAGAGTCTGCACAAAGGCAGAGTTTGAATGTGCCAAGGCTTTCCCTCCAAAACCTTGACAAGGGTGCTGGAATGCAAACCTTATTACCATTCAACAAATCAACGGGCATTCACAGTCAGAATGTTCTTAGTGTTTTCTCTGCTATTATATTCAGTAGGTTTCATGCTTACCTTATGTATGTTCCTTGTCCCCATTAGCTTTCATGAGTTTTACCAGCATGTCAAAATAGACTGAGTCTCCATATATGGAGAGCTGCCACTAGCTGTATCTCTCAAGAAACAAGATGCCAATAGGAGTAATGTTATATCAGAGAAAAACCCAGATCTTTTTTAAGGCCTCCACTCTAGAATCTGTCCCTCAGTTTCTCTTTGCATTAAAAATACTTGGGGTGCAAATCAATTTTTGTATTTGAAAGAAAAAGTAAGATTTATTTTTAGGCTAACAATTTGGCCACCCAGAAAAATCTAGTTCTTGTTTAATCAATTTTAGAAATAACACATATTGCTAAAAGATTATAAATATTATTTGCATTGAATCATCTAATATGTACAAATATTGTTTTTAATTCTGGAATCTCTGAATTTATTTAAAAGGGTCAGTGATTTAAGTATTTAACTGTATTATGACTTTATTTTCTTAACTACTATGACTACTTGCTTCTGCTGCTACTTCTATTAATACCACCAAGAAAACTTGCTGTGTAAGAATTTTGTCTCCCTTGTCTCAAAACACCTCCCTTTATCACATTCCTTGGAATGCCCTGTGAAAAGTTTAGTAACATTGAAGGAAATGGAAACAGTATATGAGGGAGGGATGGCTTTTTTGAAACGGAATTTGTGGAATGCCCTTATTTTGGATGAGATTCAGACTGCTAAATTCCACAGAAACCCAAACAAAAACAGTTGTATGCCAGTTAAAACAAGACTTCACTCAGTCTCAGAATGGCCTGTGTCATCTGGTGGTAGGGCCCTAACCTGAAGACTACAAAAAAACCCAAACCACAAGACTACAAATGTGACAATAGAAGAGAAAAATAACACAGTTGATGCAAAGTACCTCTGACATTCAGAATGTGGGCTTTGAAAACACCCTAATCAGAAAACTGGTTTGAGGGGCTGGGTTTGTGACTCAGTGGTAGAGTACTTACTTGCATAGCATGTGTGAGGGTTCAATTTTCAACACTGAATATAAATAAATAAATAAATAAATAAATAAATAAATAAATAAATAAATAAATATCCATCAACAACTAATAAAAATAGTCTTTAACAAATGGTTTGGAAAAAAAAGTGATTTTGAGCAAGTTAGTTGGTCAGTTTGATAAAGGAGAAAGTATTATCCATTCAAATTTGTCGCCCTCCAAAAGTCTATCTTATCATGCTTGTTGTATTTAAAGTGAGAAATTACAAGTGATGAAGCTATTATAATGTGACAGAAATTGAAAGAATCATTTGCTCGTCACTAAAAAATGTAATCAATAGGCCTACTTTGTAGTTAAGATTCAATCCTAGGGCGGGAAATGATCTTGTTGTAGACACAAATTATGCCTTTCATTTTTCTATATCTAACTTGAGCACAGTCTTTGGCACAGAGTGAGTGCAAATTGATAGTTATTAAATGAGAGAATGTCTCAAAGTACTACTCTAAAGAGAATGTCTACCTCAGAGTTAAAGCTTGTGTTGCATAGTACCAATCAGTGTAATTTTAAGGAATGTTTTGAATGAAAAGACATGATTAGCATGTGCAGATTAAAAAATGCCTTCTTTTTTAAATTCTAAGAAAGTATGCACATACATACACAAGTGTATATGAGAATGTAAGGTGAATATATACAAAAATGTGTAAAACTAACATATATGAATTAATATATCATATGTAATAAAATTAAAATATTAGTATATAAATAATACATATTGTTTATATAATAACATGTACAAAATAAATATATATACATGTATCTATATTTAGAAAATTTCTCAAGAGATAGCTAATATTAATATTTTGGTATATTTCCTTCCAGGCTATTAAAATACATATTAATATTTTTGTATTTGTACAAATTGGGGTCATATGGAATTTCCAGAATATATAAAATCTCAGGTAGAGTAAACTAGAAATAATTACCCTATAAGTAGCTAATATGAAATACATATCACTTTTAAACAATAAGAGTTCTTAACAAAATGAAAAACTAAAACTGAGATCCATATCAAAGTTATAACTAATGGAGAGTTCCTGACTTTCTAGGTTGTCAGTATTCCTAAAATGTGTCTCCTTTGTATGAAGATTCCATCCATTTTTAAATGAGGACACACCCTCTTAGAAATTTACAGTCTTCACTATATCTTAGGAAAGTTTGATAGGCCAGTGTTCTAAGCTGCAGGTGTATATAATGGTATCTGATCAGAAAACATTTTTGCAAATACCTATTATTCTGGTGATTTAGCTAAAAATGCTTATCCAAACAATGGGCTGTGGCAGTGGATTATAGTGAGTTAACTGATGGGATGATTGGGGTGGGTTAAGAGTTTTACCCTCAGGTGAATTCTAAGAATTGTCAGTAGCCTGTTCCATTACACGGCAAACATACAGAACACTGTCAAAGCCAGACCTCTTTTATCAGAATTAGGATGACACTTGGGATATGTACCACAGTAGCATGAACCCGCAGGCCTCACTGCGGATGTACACATAGTAAATCAGAAGTGAGTATCCAAACTGCAGTAACCTCTTTCTTTCTAATCCCTAAATCACTGTGGCACATGATTTCTTTGGGGCCAAGAAGTTGCCTTGCACAGCAAAATATTAAAAGGCATGGTGATATCCTGAGATATCAAATGAAAAGATCACTTTGAACTACTCTAAAATTGCACTACTTAAAAGAGTTAACTTAATTTTTTATATTTATGTTTTTTTTTTTTTTTTGTACCAGGGATTAACTCAGGGGCACCTAACCTCTGAGCCACATCCCCAGCACTTTTTTATATTTTACTTAGACACAGGGTCTGGAGAGTTGCTTAGGGCTTCACTAATTTGCTGAGGCTGCCTTTGAATTCTCAATCCTCCTGCTTCAGCTTCCTGAGCTGCTGGGATTACAGGAGTTCATTTACTCTGAAAGTGAGTTAGACACCAAGAAGAAGGTTAGTTGTAGTCTCTCTCACTTTTGATAGATATGCCTCAAAAGTCCTGCTGAAGGCTCGTGTTATTGAGATGGAGATTACAATAATAAGTGGATCAGGGAACAGATTGGTCCCTGTTTAATAGTCTACATAGATTTTCTGATAAAATGAGTATATTATTTCTTTAAAAAAGTAACAATAATAATAATGATATCCATAACTGGTATTCAGCTATCCTGTTTGAGCAAGAAAAAGTAGAGAGAAAAAGTCTAAACAACTACATATTGCTAAAGTAAACTAAATTAAGATAAACTAAAGGAGTATTTTCCTTCAAGACAAATCTTTTAAAAATTTATGCAAGTTGAGGGAAAGAAGTATTTAAAAAAATGCAAGGAAATTAATCTTAGGAAGTATTGCAGGAAAAATATTAAAATAAAGTCAACAGTGCATTAAGAAGTTTTAAGGATTTGTTTAGAAAATTCAACCTAAGAACTTAATATCCAGTGAGGTTCAACTCAATTATAAGACAAAAACCCAGTTTAAAAATGGGCAAAAGATTTGAAAAGACATATTATTGAACATGAGATACCAGTGGCCAAATATATGCACATCAAAATAAGCTAACACCATTTATCATACAAGGAAATGTAAATTCAAACTACAATAAAATACCACTTCATTCATACTAGAATGGATATAATAAAGCAGACAATATAAGTGTGGGCCAGATTGTAGAAAAACTAGAACACTCATACATTGCTGATGGGAATATAAAATGATACAGCCACTTTGGAAAATGTTTGATATTTTCTTATAAGTTTAAACATAAATTTACTATATGATCTATCAATTCTATATAATAAGAATCTAGCCAGGAGAAATGAAAACTTATGTCCATACAAACTTTTGTACATGGTTATTTGTAGCAGTATTACCCATAATGGCCCAAAGATAGAAACAATCTGAATGTCAATTAACTGATGGATGGATAAAACAAAATACAAAAAAAAAAAAAAATGTGTATTCATACAATGGAATGCTATTCAGCAGTGAAATGGAACGAAGTGCCAAAGCAAGCTAAAACATGTATGAACCTCAGAAGTATTAGGCTAAGTAAAAGAAGCCAGATCCTAAGATACCATATTGTATGATTCCATCAATAAGAAATGTCCAGAATAGGACAGATCTTTCTCTAAAGAAAGAAAGTTGATTTGTGGTCATGTGGAGCTAAGGATGGAAACAAGATTGACCATAAATGGGCAGTAGGGAGAAAAGCCGTGGCCTGAATAGGTTATTAAACAGAGTTATTAAGTCCCAATATGGGCTACTGGATGTTCTAGGATGCACTGCTTAGGGGGCAAAGTAATCAGTAAATTTGGGGAGTTTAAAGAACTGTAGGCTTAGAACATACAAGGCAATCTTTTGCCAAAGAAGGTACAGAGCCAGTGATCTTATAACATGAAGGGGACAAGTTTGTTCCAGGAAGTCTGAAAATTCAAACCTAATGAAATAGATTTTAGGACCGGGATTTGATTGAACATAAATTTACTTGGTTTCATAAGGATGAAACTTTTTGTTATGTTGTTTTGTTTGTTTTAATCTTTGTGGGAGGGATGGAGTAAGGACCCCAGACAAAACCAAAAGGAAAGCTAAAACTGAGTTTTGTCCTGGGTGTGGTGCTCAGTGTTAATTAAGTGTAAACCAGGAAAAAGGGAAGCTTGGTGTGTGGGCTAACCTTGCAAAATAACTTCAACTAAATGATGCTACAGTGGCAAAGGGACAATTTTATGGTCAAGGAAACTGCAGCTCAGGGAGATTCAATGATTTTTGAAGATCACAAAAGTTAAGTCTTAGCCCTTAGACTATTTCATTCCAGATATCAGGTTGCCGCAAACAGAACTAAGCAATACCCAGGTTGGACCGTAAGAGGTGCAATAGTCTAGTGCAGTGGTTCATGCCTGAAATCCCAGCTACTTGAAAGGCTGAGGCAAGATCTAGAGTTCCAGGCCAGACTGGGCAATTTAGTGAAACCCTATCTGAAAATAAAAATAAATAGGGCTGGGGATATATAGCTCAGTGGTAAAGCACCCCTAGGTTCAATCCCCAGTACCTGAAGGAAAAAAGAAAAAAGGCCTAAGAGATATTTAAGAAAGAAAAGATAGAGAATCAGTAGAGGAAAAAAATAAATTTAAAAAAAGGAGGAAAAAACATCTAAAGGAAGAGAAAGAAGAGAAAAAAGAGAAAGGGGAAAAGGGAAGTCTAAAAGAGAAAAATGAAAAGATATACATGGTAGGCAGTTTAGTTGCTTTAAGACGTTTGCCTTATCTTGATTTATGCACTGTCTGCCTCAATTTTCAACCCCAATAAAACCCAATTTTTTGTTGAATAAGAAAATAATATGTTAATTGTAAAAAATTGGAAAATAAAATCAAAAAGAAGAAAATGTTAGAGTGGAGGGTGGGGTTGTGGCTCAGTGGTAGAACACTCGCCTCTCATGTGAGAGTCCCTGGGTTCGATCCTCATCACCTCATTAAAAATAAATAAATTAAAAAAAAATGTTAGAGTGGTAAAGGGAACATTTTGTGGATGAGGAAACTTCAGCTCAGGGAAATTCAATGACTTCTAAAGATCACAACAGTAAACAAAACCCAAAATAAAATTCAAGTCTTGTTTTTAAGCATTTTATTTTTACAAAAATCAGCCTTTATTGCTCTGTAGCCTGACTTTTTTTTTCCACATAAAATATTATGTCTATTTTTTCTACCTCAATAAATATAAATTTCTTAAATACAAATACTTAATTTAAATATTGATTTATTTAAGTATTTGCTTCCTTTTATGTTTAATTTTATAAGATTTGGATTATAAGATACATGTTGCTCTTTATAAATTTTTCCATTACATTTATAAAAATCTCAGAATTCCTAATGTAAATACTCATGTGGAAAAGAATAAAAAATAATTATTGAATGTCCATTGCTATAGGAACTAGAGCTCAAAACAAATGAAGTAATGACATAGCCCTGTCCTGGACTATGCAGAAGAGGCGTGGGAAGCTTAGCTGGAGAGAGAAGATGAGTATTATTATTCCTTACTAATAGATGTATATGAAAGAAGCTGTGTTGTCAGAAAGATCACATGTGATTTGAGAAGTATAGAAGATTTAGAAGGATATATTTATTGAGCTAGAAAAATAGCCATGATATTTTTGACTTTCTGAAGAAATGCAGAAGCATGGATTGGCAAGGCAAATATTTACCATCCACGATAGTTTATAATAATAGGGAAAATTGACAGAGGCTTAATTGCAGAGTGATTAACCACCTTTATTGTTGATTGCAGAAGCTCTTACACTGCATCAGTTTTTAAAAATGTTCCCTGATGTTTCAGACCCAGAGTTATTTGTTGCTAGAAATTCATATTTACCTACTAGACAGATGCTATGTGGAGAATGTGGGCTGTACTTGGGGAAGGACATCTAATTCATCTTTTGCAGGCTAATTCAGCAATTTCTTTAAATGATTTTATTTTTTCCCAAAGTGATTATCTAAGCTGTTACTTCAAAACATAATTTAAATTCTTCTGTTAGCAATAAATTCACAGGAATCCATAAAACCTAGAGTGTTTCATAGTATTATCAAACATTTGTTGAGTTTTCTACTAACAATCTTCTAGCCACTGTATAGAGCCTAATATTTGTGATACCTATATAGAGAGACTCACGACCTAAATTTTGTCAAAACAGAGTGAGAATAAATTCACAAAAAATCAAAATTATGTTCATATGGTTAAATAGTCTTAAATAGTCAAGCAATACACGTGGATGTTTCCCATTGAAATTATTTACAAATATCCATGGTGACAATATCAAAGAGAGAATTCAAATCCTTCAGTTAGCAACCCTTGCAATTATTTTTTAGCTTTATTGGGTTAACCTTATTGAGGTTGATTAAATTCAAGCTGTGATCTTTCATAAAAACTCAATGGAGGGTCCAGATGGCCCAACAATACCTCCTTTTGTGAGAGGAAATAACTTGAAGATTTTTGTCTAATTAAAGTATTTGTGCTGGTGGGACCTGAATGAATTGTTATTCCTTTAAGAGGAGTGTGCATTACAAATAATCTTCATAAAATACTATTTTAAAATGTAGTGCTGCTTTCACTATTTTAGTTATGTCCTAGGACCAGAGTGGCATGAGCATGATACCATCTTTGGGATTGAAAATACAATTCTGGAAAAATCAAGAAAACAAGGTTCTGTGGAACAAAGTGCCAGGAAGGTCAATGCATTACTTACTTTCCTCCTGTTCTAGGACCTTACTCATAATGACCTTAACTTGTATCAAAATATTTCCTATTGTAACAGCCAAGACATAATTATCACCCTTTTTTCCATGTTGAAACTATTGATAGCCATAATACAAATCTGAGGAAAGCCCTTAAGCACCTTAACTCAGCAAATGGCTGCTGTGGTTCTGGGGACATCATGATTTGCCTACCTGCAAGAATAACACTTCATATTACTCTGTCTCCCCACCTGAGTAGTCCTAACTGTTCAAGACAGGGAGGAAGAGAATTATAGGCAGGAGGTGGAGATAGAGTAGGGGATGGAAATGAGAAAAGCAACAGGAAATTAATAAATAATCTTACAACTGTTTTGAGTATTTACTTACATCCTTATTATCCAACTTTTTGTATATTTTGTTAGTAATCAAGGTGACATTCTGAGATAGCTTGTTCCTCAAAAGCCTGTCTTGTATCAGGCAAAAATATTGGTGGATTTTGTCGTAAGTGGAAAGGTCCTATATTTGACTTCTTGTGTTCTTGAGGCTACAGAAGCCAAAGTTGTTGTAATCAAAGGTTTCCAGCAGAGGGTGTAGCCGCTTCTATAGGGTAAGTTCTTTGGAAGCCACATCACACTCATGTATTTGAATATTGCAGTGTTACTCCTGATGGTAAAGGCTGGAATTATAACATTTTTTTAAATGACTGTCACCTCTTTTGATCCAAAAAGACCATGCATATTAATATTTTATTAGGATATGTTGAAGAAGCAGAAATTTGTGGAGAAGAGTATTTAAATTAAAAACCTAAACTGCCTGACTGAAATCTTATTCTGCCAATTTTTTCAAAGTAAACGAAGAACAAAGCTTCAGGTGATTTTAATTATCCAGTACAGCACAAAAAGTGCTTAAATTTTTTATTCTAGATAAGAAGAATAGCTGATATGAGAAGGCTTGGTAATATTTATTCCATCTCTCCCCAATATTTGCATGTGTATAAAGAATAAACTTCTTATTTTTCCCAAAATATTCCCTTTTGAGTGGGGAGGGTAATGTTTTAAAGTGTGGTGTGGCTGTGAGGTGTGACTCCTGATACACTTTAAAAGATGATATTTATCTCCCACCCCCCCCACCCCCCCGCCATTATTTGTAGATACATAAGCAACCACAGATTTTTGGCTCCCAATTCCCATTTTCAGATTTCTATTGGTATAGAAAACAGTGAACTTTATTTTTTGGAAAAAGTAAGTAACATAAAAATAATACAAATTGTAGTTTATTTGTAGTTTTAGACTATTAATAAGAAACAAAATCCTAAATTTCTAAAATCCTATAATTGAAAACTACATCTTTTTTATCTCAATGTTCCTTTTAAACACCCTGACTTATTTAGCTTCAGTTTATAATAATATATGTTCATGGTTAAAATTTTTCTAATTATTTAGGAAATAATTTAAAAATTATCTCTAGGGTGGCCACTTATATAGTACTTAACATTAAATAAGGTTATGACTTTGAATTGGCTTATGTATTTTATGGACTTTCAGTACAAAAATACAAAAAAAAATGCATTTTAATGCATTAACTTTCCAACCTATATAAGTGGTTGAATACCAATGGGATTAGTAGCACATTTTGGTGGTTTGCCCTCCCTCTCCCCAATTTTCTTCTCTCTCTTTTTTTCTCTTTCTCCCTGTGTTTATTTTCATTGAAAGTTTTTTCCAGTGTATTTTTCCTTGCTTATCATTTGTACCTGAAAGAAAGGAGTACCTACAGACCTTAACCAGTCTTAAATCTGCTTGGTAACATTCAGATGCAAGGGAGTGGCTGGAATAAGGAATTATAGGGAGTAAGAGGCACATAGAGAAATTAGAAATGCCTTTTCTGCTAATAAATTTACCTTTGAGAAATATGGAGAGTAGTGGGGCAGGGGGAAGGAACAAACGAACAGAACTTCTGCTGGAATATTGTGACAGATTTACTGACAAATATTTTCTAACAGATTTTTACCAACAGGCAGTTTTTGTTTTCTTTACTGACAGACCGTAAATGTACTCTGGTTGGCAGCAGCTGCACCATTATAACACTAAAAAGCAACCTTGGCTAACTTCAGTATCTTATGTAACACAAGAAATAAAGAATAACTTGAATTTCAGAGACTTTTTTTTATATGTTAACTTCACTGATGATAAACAATTTTCAATGCAGGATATAAATCTTTCTCCAAAGAGAAATTCTCTCCAAATTACTTTTTTCTTTTAAACTTTACAATGAATTGGGGCAGATTAGTGTTTTTGATCATTCTTTTATCTACTGACAACTATTTTAAGACCTCTGTGTAAGACAGAGTCTGATGACCTTGGGAAAGTCACAGGACCTCAGTTTCTTTATTGGTAAGAGGAAAGCATTAATTTTTACCATTCTTTCTCCCTCTACTATTCAATGTCAACGCACAGATAAAAACTACATGGAAAATCCAGTGTACCCCCAAACCAGTATTCAAAAAATAATGAATATATTTAAAGCAGTATAATAAAAGCCAAGTGGTCGATAGTTCTTAAAGTTGGGCTGCTGGTGGTGTGAGCTGGGGTCTTTTGCATCCTAAATTAACCCACTCTTCCTCAACTTCCACAAGAACCGACTGGTTCAAGGGCCTGCGCCCCCGTGCCGTGTAGGAGAAATGGTCTCTTCTAGCCCTTCAGGAGTTCTGGTTTCTGGGGTGAGCGTGGCACCAGGTCCTAGGAGGGTGATGTCTATAAGTTGGCGAGCAATTCTCCAAGCTGAAAACTGGCAGCACACCCAGAAGCACACACGCGAACATGCCCCTGCGAACGAGCTTGGACACATATTTTCCTCCTTTGCATTCTTTAATGCTCAGAGACCATAGAGGGATTTATCGAGAAGCATTCAGTGCCCGTGCCATTTTTTACAACGGCAAACACAACATGAGGCTCCTTTTCAGTATTGCGGTTTGTTCTGAGTTATGGCCAGAAACAGAAACGAAGGAAAGGGAGAAAGCAGGGGAGGTTCGGAGACTACAGCGCACGGCATGCAGCTTCTAAAGCGTGGAGGATGGGACCGAGGAGGAGCAGAACACGGAGAAAGAGGAAAGCTAAGGGAAAATACTCACGCCAATGGGTAGAAGGGAAAAGGTGAGAAGGAATGGAGTAGGAGAGGGAACCAATGGATGGGAGAGGCGGAGGAAGAAGGGGGAGGGGCAGAAGCCAATGGGGGAGCGGGGACGCGGCGAGGACGCGCCCCGCGCGCTCGCTCCCCTCCCTCTGGCTCCAACGCTCGCGCCTTCCCAGGCTCCCGGGAGACGAGGGCAGGGGCGGGGCCGAGCCGGGCGCGCGGCGCGGGAGGCGTCGCGAGGTGAGGGGCGGCGGGGGCGGGGGATTGTGGGGCTGGGGGCGCGCGCGCGCGCGCCCGCGTCTCCCGTCCCGGCTGCTCCGCCGCTCCGCCCCCGGCCGGGTGTGTGGCTGTGCACGCGCGCGTGCGTTCTGGCGGTGCGCGCCGGGAGAGATGCTGAGGTAAAGTTCGGGAGAGAGGGAGAGAGATCCGTCAGCGCGAGGGAGCCCGAGTGGCCGCCATTACTGAGCCCGGCGCGGCGGCGGGCGCTGGGGAAGGGGGGAGGGAACGGGGCCGCCGCTGGTGGCTGGGAGGGAGGGCGGGTGGGTTACCAGGCTGCGGGAGCCGTAGGGCTCTGGGTTTCGGGGCGTGTGTATTGGGGAGGGCGGGAGGAGGTGGCTGAAGGGACGCGGCGCTCGGTGAGCGCGCCGGGGGCGAGAGGCGAGCTGAGTGAAGGAGGAGGCGGCGGCGGCAGGAGCGCTCCCCAGGAATGTCGCTGCCGCCGCCACCGCCGGGGCCGCTGCCGTTGAGGAGGAGCCGGAGGAGACCGACGTTGTTAGGTAGGACCTTGCAACCCCCAGCTCCTCGGGCCTGCCCGTCCCCTCCCCTCCCCTTCCCGACAGGGACCCTCCCGCCGCCTGCTGCCCCGCTCGGTCGCAGCCGCCGGTTGTAACCAGTTCGGGGGGCTGGGGCCCCGCGGCCGCGGAGGGGAGCCCGGCGCCGTGTTCGGTTCTTGCAGGCCGGACGGGGGTCGGCTGCTGCGGCGGGGATACGGTCGGCTTGAAGGGCAGAGAGGCCGGGGAGGGGGCGCTTTCTCCACAGGTGACGGGGCTGGGGTCGGCGGAGGCCTGGTGGTGGCCCGGGATCGCGGCGGCCCCGCCAGGCGTCCGCTCTCGCTCGCCGCCCTGACTTGCCCTGGTCTGGGAGGGTACGTGGGGAAGGAAGGTGGCGGTGTCTGTTGGCTGGGTTGCTGCTGTTAACGAGTTCCACCTGGAAGAGGGAGCGGGGTGGGCGCAGATTCGCGGAAACAAGATCTCGGTTGCAAACTTAAACGCCTTTCAGAGGGATCGGCCCTTTCACTTTTTCCTTATCTCCCCGACTCCTCCCTGGGTTCTCTTCAGATTCCCTTCTGCTGCTTCAGCTTGGGGTAGGGTGTGAGAAGTTGCACTGCGCAACGAAAACACGGAGTCCAGTCGGTTGTCTTAGTAAGGTTGGGGCTTTGCTATTGAGTTTTCGGTAGAATAACCTCTAGATTCTCCCTGTTTCCACTGAAGAAAAGTATCAGGGTGGGGGTGGGGAGCTGCGCGGGAGCGCGCGTACACTTATCCACACATAAATACACACTCACACCCTCCCTCTACAGTGTTATTAGAAATGCAAGTGAGGTGGAGGCTGTGAGTGTAGCTGAGACCGAAAGGTGTTCGCAAGTAAGGGCAGACTATTCGGACGGTTAGTAAAATTCCAAGAAAGTTGGAGGGAAGACGCTTATACTTTTACCATATGATAGAAATGCAGTTTGGACCAATACTTAGAAAATGGGAATTTAAATGCTTTAAATCTACACCAGAATAGCCATACACCTGGGTTTGTGCGCGCATTTTAAAATTCATATTAACATCGATAATTTACTTTTTTCCTTTTAGATAGTGACAACATTTTTTAAATGTTCGGATGTAAAACAGTAGAATACCTCTGTATTAACGAGCCTTTGCATGTGCTGCCTTCTACAGGTGTTGGGGGAGGGAGGAGGTTTGCCGGTTCCACTTAAATCTCAAACCAGTGTTCTGTTCGAACAGAATTTTAGGTAATATTTATTTGTATTGAGGATCTCATTCACTTTTTGGAAGATTTCTCTAAATCTACATTTAAAATTACTTCTAGCAAAAATTTCATCTAGATGGCAGCTATTAGGAAAGATATTTTGGTTTAAAGCAGACTAGTAAAATGTGTTTGGAAATATTTTACTACAGATTCCAGTTATTCGTACTTTAATATAAAATGGTATTCTTATTCACTGTTTTAAAATATACATACTAATGGTGTAGGTAACCTACTACATATTTTTTTTTCCAGAGCAAATGTTGCGTCCATTTTAAATTACTTTCTCTCTTTTTTTTGCTCTTTCATCTATTTTTTGTAATTGACCCACATTTCTAGAATCTGGTAAATAGAGCAGAGGAAGAGAGTGTTTGGGTCACCAAAGACTTGCAAAGGCATTGGAACACTTTATGACTAAAAATATTGAAAGGTTGGAATGCATAATATTTGCCTTTCAAGAAATAGCGTAATGGATCTGATTGACTCAAAACAGAATCAGAGTATAGATTACAAGTAATTGTTGATTTGATAATTTTGCATAGGCTACATTTTTTAACCCAGATCAGCATCTTTCTTTACAAATCTTTGTATATGAATTATTAAGAGATATTGGTAGTGGGATTGATTACACTTTGATACTAAGAATAGTTACAGAATTGTTATCTTTATCAATTTTTTTTTAGTATCCCTCCATTTAAACTACTTTAGCAACTCAAAAAATGTATTACTAATTTAATATCTTAATTCTGTCATAAGGTATTTACCCTAAATGTTTTGAAAACCATCTCTCCTCCTCTCCCCCTTTTTGTTTGAAAGGTAAATTTAGTAAACACACACTCTTGGAGAAAATGAATTGTTTTGACCTTGAAAGTTCAGATTTTCTAGTGAATAAAATATTTGCTTTCCTTTTTTGGATTTGAAGTTATGGTGCAGCTTAGAGTAATAGTTTTTTAATTGAAGAAAAAGTATTTTTCATTAAGACTGTACTTTCAGCATTAGGATGTAAGGTAAGTGTTGCCTTGGTTTTCACAGCTTAAATATGAAATAGCATAATAGAGATTTTCTTAGTAGTTACTGAATAAGTTTTATCACAACTTAAGTTCCACAGGTACTATTTGGGCTTTAAGATTCCATTGTTTTTTCTTTATACATCAAGAAGGGATGCAGATAATTGATTCCAGAAGCATTGTTCTGTTTTAGTAATACTAGGTTTCTGAAAGAGGTCTGTAATATACATTTAAAGTTTATCAGCAGAATTTGATTTCTAAAAGAACTGTGAGAAAATTTGATAAAGGATCCATCATTTGGTAATTTGAGTAATGAAGCTCTTATCTGTTTATGTGTAGACTTTTGTGGATTATTTTATCCAACTAGGAAAAACAGTATTAGAAATTAAGAAAAATAGTTATATGTTCACACTTAAAATATGCTAAGAATTTTAAGTGTGAACTTTAAATGATTTTCAAATTCTGTTTCTTGGTTCCCTTTGGTTTTTTCCTTAAATGCCTAGAGACTTCCTCTTAGGAACAACCTTGCCAAACCAAGGCAGATTCTATTTTTATCTATTACTTAAATATAAGAATTACTTTTTAAAAAGTTTATTTACGTTAAAAAATATTAAAACCAGATTTGTTATCATTAATTCAGGTTAATTTTCTTTAGCACTTACTATGTGCTAGGAAATTAAGATAAATTAAGGTATAGCTCAAGCTTGAGCCTTAATTGGAGAGGTAGTAACTATAAAGGAGTAAACAATACTAAAAGATGCAAAAAAGAGAACAGCTATTTGTATCAGGGCCTGTTTTGTTTAATGAAATTAAACACCAATTTTACTGCTTTAACATTTGAATGTGTGACAAGCAAGGAGTCTTTTTAAAATTTTTCCCACTGTTTTTAGATGGCTCACTGTAGATTATAGTGCCTGAGAATATGCAGTGAAGTGGAACAGATTGTCAATTTTTGACGCCACCTGTAGGATTCACGCCTTATATTAGAGCTAATTAATTGGGAAAAAGTTACATATAACTGTAATTTCATAGTTAAAATATGAATAATATGTGTCAATTGGTTAGATTCCTGTTTTTTCTTATGAAGAGTTAATGGTAAGTATCAGATTAGATTTAGCCTATTTTTATAATCCCAGAACATTATTTATTGAGCAGCTAGGCACTGTTGAGTGATACAACAAAAGAATAACATTACTTCATTAAAAGCTCCAGTTAGAGCTTACAGTTTTGATGGTGAGATCAAGAGACCACATGTTAAATGCCAGTTTGGTACAGAATAGAAGCTCTCTATATAGGGAAGTATATTACTGATTTAAAATTTAGTTTATAAAGAGAGATAGGTAAAAGAGACAGTATCTAAAAGTAGGTAAAGATTTGGGGTAGTGGTGGGGGGCACATATAGGTACATTAATGACAGTTGGGACCAGAAGTGCTAGGAAGTAAGGACAAATTGGCAAGTGAGATGAAAATATAAGGTAAAGATGTAAGAGCATTAGTTTGTACCTAAAAGCCAAATTGAAAGGTCTAGGAAAGTATTAATGCAAGGATAATAGATGGGGTGGTGAAGAAAAAAATACATGTAACTGCGTTTCTAGTTGCTGTGTTAGACATTGTCAGATAGAAAATTGTCCATTTTTCTCTACATCTCTTTCCAGTGCTATGATAATTCCTCTTTTGATGTCTTTATTGTTGACTTTAGATAACAAATAGAAAATTAATATTGCTATTAATCTGAGGAATTGAAAGATGCAGATTTCTGTTCTTCTCTACTATGTCCTATTCTTCCCTGTTATTTGACTGTATAACTTTTCAGATGCTTTAAAGAATATTAAATGGTCTCTTGGATAATTTTCTTTGTTTTACAGTCTTGAAGTTTACGTTCTACATCTGTGTGTGTGTGTGTGTGTGTGTACGTACGTGTGTACGTACGTGCTAGGGATTGCACCCAGGGATGCTTTAACATTGAGTCACATCCACAGCCCATTTTTTCTTTATTTTTTTATTTTGAGACAGGGTCTTACTCAGTTGCTTAGGTCCTCACTAAGTTGGTGAGGCTGGTTTTAAACTCATGATCCTCCTGTCTCAGCCTCCCAAGGCTGGGATTACAGTTACAGACATGCATCACCATACCCGGTTTATGTTAGTCATCTTGACCTTGCCTCATTTCACTGCTAAAATTTAATTAGTCTTTGGAAATAATGTCTGAAACTTGGGTGATATCACCATTTGTTGCTAAAATTGAATAGTTATTAGGAAACACTGATTCATTTGTCTTTTATTTCTTATATTTAGTAGCCAGGCACTAAGTTCTGTGTCTTACATTACTCTTTTAGTTCTATTATGATAGTTCAGGTACTTCAAGTCAGCAGTAGTCTTGGGCTTTGTGCCCCACCAAATCCAGTATTTTACTTCTTGACTATGCTTATTACAAGGTCCTATTTACCCTTGAAGATGATAGTCATATTTTATCTTCAACCTAATTACTTTCCATTATGGCTCAGTCACTCCATCCTAATCACACACCTGGAATGACTTTAATTTTTAAACTAAATCCAGCCTATTTCTAAGATTCACTCAAATCCTTTCTATTCACTGAAACTTTTTTTTTTTTTTTTTTGGTACCAGGGATTAAACCCAGGGACTCTGAACCACTGAGCCACATCCCCAGTCCTTTTTTATATTTTATTAGAGACAGGGTCTCACTGAGTTGCTTAGGGTCTCACTAAATTGCTGAGTCTAGCTTTGAACTCTGAATCTTCCTGCTTCAGCCTACTGAGTCACTGGGATTACAGATATACACCACCATGTCTGGCTATTCACTGAAACTTTTTAAAAAATATTTTTAGTAGTAGATGGGCACATACCTTTATTTTTATGTGGTGCTGGTGCTGAGGATCAAAGCCAGTCCCTCCCCTGTGCAAGACGAGTACTCCACCACTAAGCTACAACCCCAGCCCCATCACTGAAACTTTTTAATCTATTTCAGGGTTTGTAAACTGCAGTGTTTTAATCAAATCTGCCCTGCTACTTGTTTTTGCATAATGACTTTTTACATTTTAAAATGGTTGTGGAAAAAACTATTTTGTTATGTGAACATTATATAAAATTAAAATTTCTGTGTACCTGAATAAAGGTTTATTGTAATGTGACAATAGTTATTCATTTTAGTAGTGACTACTTTTACACTATGACTGCATAGTCAAGTAGTGTAACACTGTATAGTATGCAGACCTTAAGTGTTTGCTGCTTGACTGGCTCTTCACAGAAAAAAAGAAAAAAATCCAAATCCTGATCAATTCCAGTTAGTACTTACCTTTCATTTCTTTAAATTCCTATTGTATTTATCAACTCCAAGGTGTAGCACATTGCCTTTATCTCCTCAATTATGATACTCTAAATATTCTTAAAAATATGTAGTAGGGAAAGTACTTTTCAACCCTCAACCCCGCATTCTTTTTAAATCCCATGTTTTTAATTCTGTACCCCTCTTTCTGTGATTATTTGACCTCAGTGTTCCCATCAGCATATGTTTCTCATCTTTTTTTAAGTGGCTAAAACTTACTCAGTGTTGTTTACATTATGAATGATGAGTCCTCTGTGTATAGCATTACAATATCAAAGGTTGGATTTTGTCCCCATTGCTTTGTTCTGAGTGGGAAGTTTAAAAGAACTCAGACCTATATTGGCTTAGTGTATACTTCCCTGTACATGCCTTTGAACCTTTAAAACCTTTGACATAAGGTTAAACAGATAGTAGCTAAGCACAGTAAATACTTATAGATTGTTTTTCTAGGTTGATGTAAATGAAATGACCTTTGGTTCTTCTATTTTCACCACAGAATAAGGAAGTAGACTGGGAAGAATTAGGAATAACTTATACCAAGACCTTAGGAACAACACATTAGAGGAAGATGTAGATTAAATAATACGGTACATGGTTAACCTGTTTGGGAATCATTTGATTGTTAGTTTTCAGATATTTTCAGCATTGAAACTTTTTCCAAACAATAACTTGAAATGTCAAAAGGAGGTAAAACAACAATTACATTTGCTGAGTAGGGTGTAGGAAGCTCTTGGAGTCCTACCTGCTTGGATCCTCCTTAGAAGAACTTATGTGGAATCTTGAGACTCACTGTTTCATGTGTGTTAATAATCAAACTATAGGTTTTTTTTTTTTTTTTTAAAGACCGGACTTTATATAACACACACCCCTATATATATATTTAGTGGTAGATGGACATAATACCTTTATTTGATTTATTTATTTTTATGTGATGCTGAGGATTGAAACCAGTGCTTCACACATGCTAGACAAATGCTCTGCCACTGAGCTACAACTCCAGCCTCCTGGACTTTTTAATATTAGAATATTCTGCCAAGTGTGAAATTTGTTAATTGTGCCTTCAAGTGGGTCATCAGGATTGTCTAGTGTTTTTAGAGTTGAGTGTTCCAAACCTGGATATATATTCATTTATTATTAATCAAATATTTATTGAGCTTTCACTGTATACCAGGCACCGTTCTGGGTGCTGGAGATAAGGTAAAAGAAAAAAATTTCTAATATTTCCAGGTTATTCAGTCACAACATAAATTGTTGAAATTTTTTATTGGCTTTCTTTGTTAACCTGATTATTGTTTTGTCTAAAAACTAATTGATAGGAATGGTGACTTTAAGTTTTTTTTAAACTTACAGGTTGTGTGTTTATATAACAGAACCTTGATTCAGTGGTAAACTAAATTATGGAATATGATTGACTCTCCTACAAATATTGTTAGATTACTTAATTACCTTACACATGCTAAAGTGTCATTTCTTTTTGCTCCTCCTAACATTGGCAAATTTGTTACTGAAATTTTAATAACAGTGAAAAAAGTAATACATTAGTATTACATTACTCCTTGCTTAGTATGTAGTTTTTTTTTTTTTTTTTTTTCTTATTTTTAATTCTTAAGCTATTTTGGACAACTTTGTCTAAGACTGTGAAGTATATACTATATATATTTGACTTAAGATAAAGCAGGTAATTATAAAACTTATTTCATGTAATTAGATCTTGAACATGTAATTTGCTATAATGTCTATGATTTTAAAAACTTTTTAGCCAATATTTAGAATTAACTATGTTTGGGATATATATATATTTACCTTCATCTTATAAAATTTGTTTTATAAGTGTTGCATATAAAAATTAGGTAATTATTCTGGCTTAATGCATAACTATAGATTTAGTTTGCCTTTATTTTGATGCTTTCAATTTTAGTATTTTCAATTTTAGTATTTGTTACTACTCGTGTGTCAAGTAACCATTGTATGGGAAGCACTCTTCTAGTCTTGGGATATATTAGTGGAATGAACAAAGATTTGTGCCTTTCTAGCCCTTTCATTAAATCTGGAGTTGAATGGGAAAAGTGATAGAATATAACTCTATCTTTGGAGGTATTGGGAAAAGTAAGTGCAAAAGTAGGAACTTCCTTAGCATTTTATGGTCCTCAATGTGACTGGAGCAGAATGAGAATGGGGAATATAATAAGAGAGCACCAGAGAGGTAGGAGAAGAGTTGGAGAAGATGGATCTTGTAGCAAGTCATTGAAAAGATATGGCTTTTACTTTTACTTTTTTTTTTTTTTTTTTTGATAATAAAAAGCACCGGAAAATTTGGGACAGAATAATGGCAAACTCTGACTTAGGTTTTAAAAGTAATATTCCAACTGCATGGATATAAATAGATTGTAGGGAGAGGGGGCGATAGGAGTGAATCAGGGAAATTAGTCTAGTAAAGACTTTTAAGTAAGCTTGGGCCAGAGATAGGGAAGATAGGATGAGGTTATAATAATAAAGTTAGCAGAAATAGGTAAGTTATGAATGTATTTTGAAGATAGGGCCAATAGGAATTTCCTGACATAGCAATTTAAAAGCATACTTTTTAAAAATTGCACCTTTTTTATTTTACTTTATTTTATTTTGGTACTAAGGATTGAACACAGGGTTGCTTAACCACTGAACAACATCCCCAGCCCTTTTTAAATATTAGAGACAGGTCTCACTTGAGTTGCTAAGTTTCTTGCTAAGTTGCTAAGACTGACTTTGAACTCTTGATCCACCTGCCTCAGCCTTCCGAGCCTGTGGGATTATAGGTGTGCACCACTGCGCCCAGCTAAATTGCACTTTTTATTAATGAATGAGACAGTTTTGTAAAAAGATATAGAACAGTTTTATTTTTTTAAACTAATTCTTTGAAATTTAATTTTATATTTTAATTGACGCATGGTAACCGTATCTATGGGGTATAGCATAGCATTTCAATACATGTATGTAGTGTGTAATGAATGATCAAATCAGGATGATTGACATCTCTTTTTGCAGCCATATATCATTTTTTTGTGTCAGGAATTTTTAAAATCATCTCTGCTAGCTATTTTGAAATCACTATTGTCAACCATAATCCTATGGTTGTATGTTCTATGTATGCCATAGAACATTAGACATTATTCCTCCTATCTATACCCCTATACCCATAAACCATCCTTTTCATCCCTCTTCCCGTACCCTTCTAAAACTCTGGTAACTACTATTCTGTTTTCTAAAAATGTTTTGGTTTAAGTCCTGAATTATTAAAAAATATTTTTTCCACTCTGAGAGTTCTTGTGTAACTTTTTTTTCTCTTAATTTGCAGAAAGCCACTACATGTCAGTAAAATTGCATTAAAGGGGGCATGTAATGTTTGAATGGCCTATTGTAGAAATGGCTTCATTTTGATAGATAATTATAAGAGTTTCATGTATATAATGCATTGTCATTAATTTCTGTTAAGATAATTATTGAAATATTTCCTTGAAATAAAACAAGTTTCTAAGGTCATCTTAAAGGCAAAATGAAAGACTGTATACTATTAAAAGCAGTACTAAGATTGGGCATGAAGAGGCTTTGATCCTACCAAATATTATAGTATTGTGTAGGTCATTGCTACTTTTGTCTTGTTTTTTTTCCATCAGTAAAAGTAAACATGCTGTTAGAAGTTATGAAACCAAGGTACTGTATACAAAAGCAAAATTACATCAAAAAAAAGAGAAGATATGCATAGTTGACACAGTTGGATACTAAAAGTGATCATATTTGAAAGATACTTTTTATCTTAACCTATATACAGTTGAAGATAGTAGTCATTGGTTTATTAATGAGAACATAAAAGACAGAAGGGAATTTTTTTATTCTTAGCACTGAAATTAAAAATAAAACTACTTTGGTTAGTTAATGGAGTACAGTTTTGATGTTAGAATCCAGTGGATAATTAATAATATAACTATCCCAGTGTCTAAAATGAAATTCTCTTATAAACCTTTTATGGCCAACTTCATGAGATCTAACTTTATCCTTTAAAGTTTATTATATCACTTAACCATACTAAAAACCTAGCAAAATCCTTTTGAGGTCAGTGTAGCAACAATTTTTTCTAGTCTAGGGTTTCTCAAACGTTTGTGTTTTAATTTTGAAACACTTCAAACTAAATCTTCTGAGTCAAACCTGTAAATTAGGCAAAGATGACACTAGTCGTAGTTGAAAAGAAAAGGCAACTATTTGCCCAACATTCATCTTTCCTACGTCTAGGTGAAAGGATTTTTTCTACCATAATTTTTATAAAAATCACTGTGTGGTAATTCATATCGTAAGCTCTGGGACTGACTTCAAAATACCAGCAAGTAGCTTGTCTGGCAGTGTTTTTTTTTTTTTTTTTTTTTAAAAGGACTTTGGTGTTCACTGTGTGTAATTGACAGATTGTTGTGAATTGGTGAAAACCATAAAACTCACAGAAAACTAACTTATTTTTTATTTGAACTTTAATATTCATGATTGGTGGATTGCTACTGTCACATTAATTAGGATGAGTTGAAGCCTTAGTATTAAAATTTAACTTCAATATAATAGGAGTTTGTCTCTTAGATAAAAAGCCTTCCAGTTTTCAGTGACCAATGACAGGGTGAAGAGATCATGTCTCAAGCTGGGGTTGTAGCTCAGTGGTAGAGCACTTTCCTAGCAGGTGTGAGACACTGAGTTTAATTCTCAGCACCACAAATCAATCAATAAATAAATGATGTTTGTCTATCAACAACAAAAAAAGATTTCTATGACTCCACTTGATCTTCATTTTTATAATTTTAAAACCCTTTTTGAAACTCAGAAACTTTAATAATACATTTTATGGTAGAGTGTTTTCATTTCTACTCTTAGCTTTCTAAAGCAATAAAGTATATTTCAGTATTTGGGGATTTATGCTATAAAAGACCAGAGGTGAGTCTTATTTTTGGTGGTGCTGGGTATTGAACCCAGGGCTTTGCACAGGTTAGGCAAGCACTCTGCAGCTGAACTACATCCTCAGCCCCAAGTCTTAACTTTTAATGAGTAAAAGTATCCAGAATTATATTGTGTTCAGGTAAGAATATATAAGAAGTATTAATAAAGATGTTACTGTTTTGATAAGGATTAGATTTTAGTTGAAAAATTTCTTTAATATTTCAAGTCTTTATCACATAGTGGTGTTATTTTTCTGTTAACCTGTCTGTCTTGTAAACTAGAAGGCAAGAGACAGTCTTAAACATCTTTGAGTTCTTTTTAGATATAGTCTCTGAATTATATCTTAGATGTTTCTTTAATAAAAAGTTGTATTTCATTATATAATTCAAGTGTTGCTGCCATATGGTAATATTTATTCAGAAGTGAACCTAATACACATTTTGTTTTACTATCACGTGGCTGATTGTTAAAATTTAATTGAGGCTGATAGAATTAACTTATAAAAATGTAATAATCTTCAGTTTTATTTTTAAAATTATTACAGTTTTGCCAGAAATATTAGTCAAGCCTTTAAATTATAAGGACAGTTTCACCATTAGTACAGCAAATGTGCACTATAATAAAAATAAATGTTATCTTGCAATTGAGATCAGGGAAGAAGCCAGCAATTTGGAAGGGGAGAGCTAATACAGTCTTTCCTTAAAATATTTTGTGTTCTTTTTATATTTGTGTGGGGGGGTCTGCATTGTAAATAATTTTCATATATGTTGATGTACATGACTGAATATATTTTTTCCTATCTGGTTAAGGTTTAGGTGGTAGAAATGACATATTGCTTTTAATTCAGCCTCAAAAGTATATGAAGACTCTCCAAATAAAACTTAATTTTTAAAAGTGATTCATTGCTTACTTGTAAATATATAACCAAAATTAAATTTCATAATTCTTGGAAGGATACTTAATGTGTCTGATAATGTTAAAAATTCTAAAAGATTGTCTCAAATATATAATCTTAAAATTATTTAGCTTGGTACTACTCAGAATATGGTCTTAAAGCTATTGATTACTCTGAAAGAAAATACAGAAATCAAGAACATTTAGAAACAGTTTGACAATAATTTTATATATCTTGAATCTAATTAAAATGCTTGGTTGTTTTTTTAAATTTATTTTACAATTGGACTTACCCATATGAAAATAAAAATCTCTTCCATCTTAGAGTTTGAAAAGCACCAATCTACTTAACTGCTGTTGTTATTTATATTACCCACCGACCTCCTCTTTCTTTTTTTTAAATATTTATTTATTTATGTATTTTTTTAGTTTTAGGTGGACACATTATTTTGTTTTTATGTGGTGCTGAGGATTGAACCCAGTGCCTCATGTATGCTAGGCGAGCACTCTACCACTGAGCCACAACCCCTGCTCCCTCCTCCCTTTTTTTCTTTTTCTGTTTCTCCCTTCGTCCCTCTTTTTTTCTTTCTTGCTGGGGGTGAAATTCATACTACTGAGCTATACTCTCACCTCTCCATTTATTTCAATCCCCTTCTTTCAGTATTTTTTATATTTGTTTGTTTGTTTGTTTGTTTGTTGGTACCAGGAATTGAACCCAGGGGCACTTAACCACTGAGCCACATCCCCAGCCAATTTTATTTAGAGACATGATCTCTCTGAGTTGCTTAGGACCTCACTAAGTTGCCGAGGCTAGCTTTGAACTTAAGATCCTCCTGCCTCAGCCTCCTGAGCCCCTAGGATTACAGGTGTGTGCCATTGTGCCCCACTAAATATTTGAATATTCTTAATTTGGGGCATAAAATTTGATAGATTCCATAGAAGTTGAAACTTCCTGAAAAATTTAGATTCTGAAATCTTATTAAATTCATATGAACTTTTATTCATTTTTATATAGTGCTGAGGATTGAACCCAGTGCCTTGCATGCTAGGCAATCACTGAACTACAACCCCAGCCTGGGAATAAATTTTGAGGAAATCTGTAATAGAAAGATTGTTGGTATTTTTTAAAAGTCACAAAGGAGTTGCTAAAATAACCAATGCATTTTAGTTATTACCAACATAGTCTTGCAGAAGGCAGGAAAATTAAGGGAGTGGAAAGGACTAGTTTTTTTCAAATTCACAAAGAGTAATTAGAGGCAAAGCGCACATTTGATTAGTAGGCATTTTAGAGTGAAATATTATGTTAGGTTTTTGTATTTGATTATTTTATTGTCAGGTTTGTCTTAAAATTTGAGAGCATTTTGCATTTTTAATAGTGAGTCAACTGTTTATGTTGTGGTTTCTTAAAATACATGTAACCTTATAACTAGGATTATTATTAACTTGCATAGTGCTTTTATGAATGTCTTTAATATGGTAATTCAGTCTGAATAATTCATGATAAAGATTTGTCCTTTTCCCCCCTCTTTCTAGGAAGATGATCCATATGACCTTGAAGACCTTTGCGCAGAAATGAGGGAAATACAAAGAACCAAATACAATTCTGAAATTTGGGACCTGTATTTTGAGATGATATTTTCAGAATGAGAAGTATACATGGTTACCTTTATGAATGTAGAGACATGAGAAAACGGTTATGATGGCAAAAAACAAAGAGCCTCGTCCCCCATCCTATACTATCAGTGTAGTTGGACTCTCTGGGACTGAAAAAGACAAAGGTAACTGTGGAGTTGGAAAATCTTGTTTGTGCAATAGATTTGTTCGCTCAAAAGCAGATGAATATTATCCAGAGCATACTTCTGTGCTTAGCACCATTGACTTTGGAGGACGAGTAGTAAACAATGATCACTTTTTATACTGGGGTGACATAACACAAAATGGTGAAGATGGAGTAGAATGCAAAATTCATGTCATTGAACAAACAGAGTTCATTGATGACCAGACTTTCTTGCCTCATCGGAGTACGAATTTGCAACCATATATAAAACGTGCAGCTGCCTCTAAATTGCAGTCAGCGGAAAAACTAATGTACATTTGCACTGATCAACTAGGCTTAGAGCAAGACTTTGAGCAGAAGCAGATGCCTGAAGGGAAGCTCAATGTAGATGGATTTTTATTGTGCATTGATGTAAGTCAGGGATGCAATAGGAAATTTGATGATCAACTTAAATTTGTGAACAATCTTTTTGTCCAGCTGTCAAAATCAAAAAAACCTGTAATAATAGCAGCAACTAAATGTGATGAATGCGTGGATCATTATCTTAGAGAAGTTCAGGCATTTGCTTCAAACAAAAAGAACCTTCTTGTAGTAGAAACATCAGCACGATTTAATGTCAACATTGAGACATGTTTCACTGCACTAGTACAAATGTTGGATAAAACTCGTGGCAAGCCTAAAATTATTCCCTATCTGGATGCTTATAAAACACAGAGACAACTTGTTGTCACAGCAACAGATAAGTTTGAAAAACTTGTGCAGACTGTGAGAGATTATCATGCAACTTGGAAAACTGTTAGTAACAAATTAAAAAATCATCCCGATTATGAAGAGTACATCAACTTAGAGGGAACAAGAAAGGCCAGAAATACGTTCTCAAAACACATAGAACAACTTAAACAGGAACATATAAGAAAAAGGAGAGAAGAATATATAAGTACCTTACCAAGAGCTTTTAACACTCTTTTGCCAAATCTAGAAGAGATTGAACATATGAACTGGTCAGAAGCTTTGAAGTTAATGGAGAAGAGAGCAGATTTCCAGTTATGTTTTGTGGTGCTAGAAAAAACACCTTGGGATGAAACTGACCATATAGACAAAATTAATGATAGACGAATCCCATTTGACCTCCTAGGCACTTTAGAAGCTGAAAAAGTCTACCAGAACCATGTACAGCATCTAATATCAGAGAAAAGGAGAGTAGAAATGAAGGAAAAATTCAAAAAGACTTTGGAAAAAATTCATTTCATTTCACCTGGACAGCCATGGGAGGAAGTTATGTGCTTTGTTATGGAGGATGAAGCCTTCAAATATATCACTGAGACTGATAGTAAGGAGGTATATGGTAGGCATCAGCGAGAGATAGTTGAAAAAGCCAAAGAAGAGTTTCAGGAAATGCTTTTTGAGCATTCTGAACTTTTTTATGATTTAGATCTTAATGCAACACCAAGTTCAGATAAAATGAGCGAAATTCATACAGTTCTGAGTGAAGAACCTAGATATAAAGCTTTACAGAAACTTGCACCTGATAGGGAATCTCTTCTACTTAAGCATATCGGATTTGTTTATCATCCCACTAAAGAAACATGCCTTAGTGGCCAAAATTGTACAGACATTAAAGTGGAACAGTTACTTGCTAGTAGTCTTTTGCAGTTGGATCATGGCCGCTCACGGTTATATCATGATAGTACCAATATAGATAAAGTTAACCTTTTCATTTTAGGGAAAGATGGACTTGCCCAAGAACTAGCAAATGAGATAAGGACACAGTCCACTGATGATGAGTATGCCTTAGATGGAAAAATTTATGAACTTGATCTTCGGCCAGTTGATGCCAAATCGCCTTACATTTTGAGTCAATTATGGACTGCTGCCTTTAAACCACATGGGTGCTTCTGTGTATTTAATTCCATTGAGTCACTGAGTTTTATTGGGGAATTTATTGGAAAAATAAGAACTGAAGCTTCCCAGATCAGAAAAGATAAATACATGGCTAATCTTCCATTTACATTAATTCTGGCTAATCAGAGAGATTCCATTAGCAAGAACCTTCCCATTCTCAGGCACCAAGGGCAGCAATTGGCAAACAAGTTACAGTGTCCTTTTGTAGATGTGCCTGCAGGTACATATCCTCGTAAATTTAATGAAACCCAAATAAAGCAAGCTCTAAGAGGAGTACTGGAATCAGTTAAACACAATTTAGATGTGGTGAGCCCAGTTCCCACCAATAAGGATGTATCAGAAGCTGACTTGAGAATTGTCATGTGTGCCATGTGTGGTGATCCATTTAGTGTGGATCTTATTCTTTCACCATTTCTTGATTCTCATTCTTGTAGTGCTGCTCAAGCTGGACAAAATAATTCCTTAATGCTTGATAAAATTATCGGTGAAAAAAGGAGGCGAATACAGATCACAATATTGTCATATCACTCTTCAATTGGAGTAAGGAAGGATGAACTGGTTCATGGGTATATATTAGTTTACTCTGCTAAACGGAAAGCATCAATGGGAATGCTTCGAGCATTTCTATCAGAAGTTCAAGATACCATTCCTGTACAACTGGTGGCAGTTACTGACAGCCAAGCAGATTTTTTTGAAAATGAGGCTATCAAGGAGTTAATGACTGAAGGAGAACACATTGCAACTGAGATCACTGCTAAATTTACAGCATTGTATTCTTTATCTCAGTATCATCGGCAAACTGAGGTCTTTACTCTGTTTTTTAGTGATGTTCTAGAGAAAAAAAATATGATAGAAAATTCTTACTTGTCTGATAATACAAGGGAGTCAACACATCAAAGTGAAGATGTTTTTCTACCATCTCCCAGAGATTGTTTTCCTTATAACAACTACCCTGATTCAGATGATGATACAGAAGCACCACCTCCTTATAGTCCAATTGGGGATGATGTACAGTTGCTTCCAACACCTAGTGACCGTTCCAGATACAGGTTAGATTTGGAAGGAAATGAATACCCTGTTCATAGCACTCCAAACTGTCACGATCATGAACGCAACCATAAAGTGCCTCCACCTATTAAACCTAAACCAGTTGTACCTAAGACAAATGTGAAAAAATTGGATCCAAATCTCTTAAAAACAATTGAAGCTGGTATTGGTAAAAATCCAAGAAAACAGACCTCCCGGGTGCCTTTGGCACATCCTGAAGATATGGATTCTTCAGATAATTACGCAGAACCCATTGACACAATTTTCAAACAGAAGGGCTATTCTGATGAGATTTATGTTGTCCCAGATGATAGTCAGAATCGAATTATTAAAATTCGAAACTCATTTGTAAATAACACACAAGGAGATGAAGAAAATGGATTTTCTGATAGAACCTCAAAAGGTCATGGGGAACGGAGGCCTTCTAAATATAAATATAAATCTAAAACCTTGTTTAGTAAAGCCAAGTCATATTATAGAAGAACACATTCAGATGCAAGTGATGATGAGGCTTTCACTACTTCAAAAACAAAAAGAAAAGGAAGACATCGTGGAAGTGAAGAAGATCCACTTCTTTCTCCTGTTGAAACTTGGAAAGGTGGTATTGATAATCCTGCAATCACTTCTGACCAGGAGGTCGATGAAAAGAAGATGAAGAAGAAAACCCACAAAGTAAAAGAAGATAAAAAGGTAAGTGATGTTTATAAAGATGTTTGTTTTAAGATAATAGATTTGATATCAGTATCAATTTAAGATTTACTCATTCAGTAAGTATAATTAATAGCTTATTAGTTTTCTCAGTATTTTGTGGGGGCAAATTTGTTCTTTTTTGTGCTTAATTGGTAGAATTTTGACTTCATCTCCTTCAGCATAAAAATTGTAGGTGGCTTTATTCTTTCAACAGAAACCCAGATATGGAGTGATTTTTTTTTTTTTTTTCTATTTGTAATCCTGTTTGTGTTTTTCCTTTCTAGCAATCAGTTTTGCGATATTAATTTGATTCATTTATTTTACTCAGGGATATCAATATAGGTTTAAAATGCAACAGTTTATAGTCTTGGAAATGTATTAACTTTTCCAGGAAGCTTCTTTGTATATAGTGCTATACTGCCTGAAAACATGCAGAGGGATTTCTTAAATTTGAATTGTAGAATTTGGACCAAATAGCAAGTTTTCATCTTTTACATTTTCAATAGATGGTTAATTGATCTGATGTTATGAAGCATGAGAAACCCATACATACATATATTAAATGTTTCTGTTAAAGTGGTATTTCAATGTATTGAAAGTTTCTCCATCAGTTAATTCCATAGTCATATAAATTATCAATACATATTTACTACAGGTGATTGTTATTTGGCTCAATTAAAGGTATGAATATTTTGATTAAGTTTACTCTAGATAGTTTTCCTGCATATGGTAATTCCCCATTATAGTTGGATAGACTGCATTTTATTTTCTAAATTTAAGCAACAGTGTTTCTTTTATCATTATTCTTTTCACTAAGCATGTAAACTTTTTAAATGAGACCCATACTTTTTTTTTTGTTTAAAGGTGTTTATTCAAACTCCAAATCAAATATTAAAATTTCAGAAAGACTTTAATGTATAAATATTGATACTGCATACTCTCTTTGTGGACATTTAAATAATCACTCCTCTCTCCAATATCAAAATTTCCTTCAACTATAAACTCATATAGCACATACTTTTAAATTTTTTAAAAAATTTTTAGTTATACATGACAGTAGAATATATTTTGACATGTGTACATGGAGTACAACTTCCCATTTTTGTGGTTGTATGTGATATTGAATTACACTGGTTATATATTCATATATGAACATAGGAAAGTTTTGTCAAAATCATCCTACTGTCTTTCCCATTCCCCTTCCCCGGACTCTGAAACTTTTTGAGCCCCAATATGATACCACACGTGGAAAATTCCACACCTGACCTCTTATGATGGGTATCAGTTAAAACAAATCTGGGGATAAAGGGTGAAGAGAAGGTATTGGGGAATGAGATTGATCAAATTATGTACATGTACTTCCTACTGTTATGTATAATTATTTATCTACCAATAAAATAAAATTTATTATTTCGCAGCCCTCCCAAAAAATGCAAATGCACTAAAAACATTGCATAAAATTACCTTAAAACTATATTGTAAGGTGTATATGAAACAAATGAATTTGGTTTTAGGCTTGGGTGTCATCCACAAATATTACATGTATGTGTAAATATTACAAAATGGGAAAATTATGTACATGCAAATATTACAAAATGGGAAAATATTGGAAATCCAAAACATTCCTGGCCCCAAGGAACACAGCCTATATTATGAAAACTACTTGATACTTATTAACAAAAATAAAGCATCCGCAGTCTTTTCCATTTTTAAATTGCTTTTTATGTGTGTGTGTTTTCCATTTTTGTTCACAAATCTAAATGTTTTGGTAACTTTTTATTTTGATATAGTTTCCATTAGGGTAGTAGTTGCAGGAATAGTAAAGTTTTTGTACAGCTGTTACACATATTTACCAGTTGTTTACGTTTAGTTCCACTTGCTTGAACAGTATATATATTTGTTTGTATGTTTTTGTTTGTTCTGAGCCCTTTTAAGATTAAATTGGAGATACTAGACTCTCTGCCATAAAATTCTTCATCATATCCCCCTAAGACAGAACTGTTCTCTTTAATAGCAGTAGTACAATCATACTTTTCCATAGTGCTGTGTAGTCTTTCAGATTATAATTATAGTCATTACATGATTTTTCCATTTAGCAAATTTATCAAAACTGGTTGGTTAGATTTCCAAGTCTTACTTTTTAATTTATTTATTTTTGTATGGGCCAGTTTGCATAAACGAGTGTTTTTTTAGAATAAATATACAGTTGAATCAAATTACTACATTCAAAATGCCTGAATATTTCAGATTGAAATTTATTATTACTATAGTTCTTAGGAGTGTTAAATTTCTCAACTCTTGAACACCTTGAGGAGGACAATGTGCCAGCTTTATGTTCTAGAATGTTTAGCACAGTTCTTAATTCCCTTTAATTAATGATGTTATTTGAATTGAATGTTAGTATGCCTTGAATTGAATTTGGTCTCCTCATACCTGATTATATTTAAATCACTATTTTAAATAGTGATTTAAACTATATTTCATTGGTTCTAAAATCTAGGGGTTTTTTTCTCATTTTTGAAATCTGGACGTGTCCAACATCGATAGCATATCACAATTTAAATGGTGCAGGTTTTATTTTTATTCTTTTTTAGAGAGAGATAAAATAATAGTGCTGCTAACAATCACTAGCATCTTACATTCACTGAATCTAGTATTTTGTAATTATTTGCTTAGTACCTCTCCTTAATTGGTGTCGGGCTTTTCCTCACTTGCAGTGAAATAGTAACTGGGTTTTAACTCTAGAATTTTAATCAGTGTTCAGTTGATTATACTCAGTCTTAGCTGTTTTGTAGCTTTTTTTTTTCCAGAATTGCCTTACACTTATAACATTGCTTTAAGTAGTAGATTCATGCTTTTTATTTAAGTTTGAACTCTTTTTTAAAAATATTTTTTAGTTGCAGATTGACAACTTTTTTTATTGTATTTATTTATTTTTACGTGGTGCTGAGGATCTAACCCAGTGCCTCACACGTGTCAGGCAAGTGCTCTATTACTGAGTAACAACCCCAACCCCTATGTTTGAACTCTTAACACTAAAATGACAGGCCTCAAAACTTTTAGGTCTTAAAGTAATATTAAATCTGGTGTCATAAACATTTGGTTTCTGGGGCTGGGATATGGCTCAAGTGGTAGCGCGCTCGCCTGGCATGCGTGCGGCCCGGGTTCGATCCTCAGTACCACATACCAACAAAGATGTTGTGTCCGCCGAGAACTAAAAAATAAATATTAAAAAAAAAAAAACATTCTCTCTCTCAAAAAAAAAAAACATTTGGTTTCTGGACCACAGGTCTCAAGAAGATAAACTTAGGTTATAATGCAACATCATAGATAAAAGTTTTATGCCAAAATTATACTTTTGTGCTTTTATTTATCCATAGTGAAATGTCTTAAGACATTTCTTATAAAGGGCCATTTATATGACTATCCATGGCATTTTTCCATTACATTCAGTCATTACAGAATGACTGGAGCACGACTGTACATCTTAGTTTTGCCTAAAAATTGTTTTTGTATTAAAAATTAAATATTAAATCATCAAAGTTGCTTCTTTCTCAAGAATTTGAAAACTTGTATCCCTTAAAGAGGTGCAATATGGTAGCCTGGGACCCTATAAACCTGTGGTTTGGCCAGGGTTAGGAGAATATTATTAGAACAATTGAAAGAAGCATAGTTCGATGGTCACGATGGTCAAGAACACATGGTCTAGAGACAGACTTAAGGGATTTGAATCCAGGTTCAGCTACTTACTAGCTATGTAACTATATAACTTCTGTGTATGTACATCTGGGAAAATGGAAATAATCATACTTACTAGGGTTGCTATGAGAAATAAGTTAATATTTATTTCAAATAGTGCCTGGGACATCGTAAAATTGAATAAAAATTACTTACGTAGACAGGCATGGTGGCATATGCCTGTAATTCCAGCTATTTGGGAAGTTGAGGCAGGATGATTGTAAATTTGAGGCCAGCCTGGCCAACTTAGCAAGATATGTCTCAAGATAAATTTTTAAAAGGCTTATAGAGTTCTTGCCTGGCATGTGTGAAGCCCCGTGTTCAATCCATAGTACTTGCCCCACCCCTAAAAAAATATATTTTTCTGTGATAATGTAATCCAAATGTAAATATTTTATGGGAACATAGGATGGAAAGAGACCACCAGTAGTGGGGGTGGTAGTTTTACAAAACTTGATGAAAACAGTATAAATTATCAGTTACAAATATTTTTGTTGGCTTCTAAAAAGATAAAAGATATTTTAGGTGGGGAAAATCACTTGTACAGAGGCATAAGTATAAGGCAAAGTATAAGGAAGATGTCCTAGTCATGGAATTCTGGAATAACATTACATTTAAAAGGATTTTTTTCTAAACTGAAAAGCTAATTTAGAGCTGAAATTGGTTAAGCAGAGCCTGAGCCATAAGGTCAGCTGTGTTGGAATTCAGGTTATACTAAGGAAAAAGATTTTGTATCAGATAGTCATGTTAAAGGACAGGTATGGACCATTGAGTTATAAAATGATAAGAGTTTTGAGACTACTTGAGAAATGACCAAAGCTAAAAGTTGATTCTTTGAAAAGACTAGAAAAGTAGACAAACCTGGTAAGATGGATGAGAAAAGAGAGAATGCATAAACACTGAGAATAAAAAGGACAAAATTAGAGATAGATCAGATTAGAAAGATAATAGAGTACTGTAATTTTATGCCAGCACAATTGGAAGTTAGGCAAAATAAACTCCTAAAAGAAATACAATTTACCTAAATAAGAAAGCTTTTAATAAAAATATGTGAAATAGCAGTTAAATTTTCCCACTAAGGAAATATCTGGCCCAGATAAAATAAATTTTAAAAATAAAATAAAAATTACAGAAGAGTTTTGAGGAACAGGTCATTCCATTGTTAAAAAATTGTTCCAGAAAACAGAAGACATTTTTCAATTCATTCTCTTAAGTCATCTGTTTATCTTATTTACTTTTTTATTTTAATAGTATTGGGTATTGAATCCAGGAGTTCTCTTCCACTGAGCTGGTACACCCCCTGCCCTTTTCTGTTTTTTGTTTTTGTTTTTTCTTTCTTTCTTTCTTTCTTTTTTTTTTTTATTAAAGACTGGATCTGGCTAAGGTTCTGAGGCTGGCCTCAAATTTGTGATCCTCTTTCCTCAGCCTACAGAGTCTCTGGGATTATGGGTGTGTGCCACCTCACCTGGCTTATCCTTAATTTTATAACCAGACAAGAATGATATAAGGAAAATAGGGACTGGGATTGTAGCTCAGTGGTAGAGCACTTGCCTTGCATGCATGAGGTCCTGGGTTCGATCCTCAGAACCACATAAAAATAAATAAATAAAACTAAAGATACTGTGCCCCTCTACAACTAAAAAAGTACTTTTAAAAAAAGAAAAATACAGGGCTAGAGAGCTGTGGCTCAGTGGTAGAGCACTTGCCTGGCATGTGTGAGGCATGGATTCAATCCTCAGCACCACATAAAAATAAATAAATAGAGATATTGTGTCCATCTACAACTAAAAAGAAAAAATACATGTCTGTCTTATTCATGACTGAAAAAATTTTTAAATAGAAATTTAACCTTATAGTTAGGCTTTATAGATCCTTAATTTATTTTTTTGATTCTTAATTTTTGAAATCCAATAATAGACCATTAGAAATTTGCCAGGTTTTGGATTGGGAAGTGGGAATTACAACTTTGGTTATAGAGTTCAATGGATATGTTGAGTAGGTAGTTAAGAGCTCTCAGGAGAAATCTGAATTAGAAATACATATTTAGGAGACAATGAAATAGAGATGGAAATAGATGAAATCTCTTCGGGAGTGAATATAGAAGATTGCCTAACATAGATCTCTGAGGAACTGCTAGTACTGAATAGCCAAACAACAAATAACTGAGATGATCCTTAATTAAGCAGACTATAAGAATAAATCACTTTGGGTGTGTCTGAGTGGTAGAGCATTTACCTAGCATTTGTGAGGTCATTGGTTTAATCTGTAGCCCCACAAAAAAAGACAACAAAAACTACTAACCCTGACCCTTCTGTAGCTGGTTCCTCAGCTGTAAATTAGGACTTAGAGTACTTTCCTTGGTGTTGTGGTAGGAACTAGAACTAGGTATTTCAAGTGCCTGGCATATCATACTGCTCAAAAATAGTATCAGGCCTGAAGTATCCCAGTGTACTGTATTTCAAAACAATCTTTTGTCCCATTTGCTGAATTAATCTCTGACACATTTCAAAATTAAATACTCCTATAATTTTTAATTGAGCTTATGCACATCTTTGAAGTTTTTCTTTTTCCCTTACCACAGAAAGGATCATTTTCTTTACCTTAATTCTTTAAGATGGGAGCCAAAGTCTAGAAGTTAGGAATCTTTACTCAGATTCCTTGATCTGTAACTTCTGGGTATTAATGGCATCAAGGGAGTCATTAATGGGCTCATCCATTTAGAATCAGAGAAGGGTTTATACTTAGCTATCTTTTTAATCCTCCAAATGGGAACAAAACCTTAAATTAAAATTTAACCTTATAGTTTTATATTTATAAAATTATAGTAAATATTTTATATTTAACCTATAAGACACAAGCAGTGAGAATTTTTTAAAAATCATGACGTATTACCTAAATATATCTCTGTAATTGAAATGGCAATACAATACCTAGTTTCACTATATACTTTTTTTTTTCTTTTTTATACTGGTGATTGAACCCAGGGGCACTTTATCACTGAGCTACATCTCCATCTCTGTATTTTTTGAGACAGGCTCTTGGATCTTACTAAGTTGCTGAGACTGTCCTCAAACTTGTAATCCCCTCTGGCTCAGCCTCCCTGGGTGCTAGCTAGTATTATAGACATGCACCACTGTGCTCAGTTGCTGTACCATACTTTGATTCTCTGGTCTATTACAGTGAAAAAAGAAGTGCTAGCTGGAATCTACTGGATTGTTTTGTTTTAATAACCTAATATTTGAAAAGCCATGTTTTAAGACAATGAAACTGAGAAAATTTGAGTCATTAATAAAATTGCCAGTTTTTAACTCCTGTTCAGTGTTCAGTGAAGGAAGGAAGTATACCTGTGTTCAAGCTGATTTGTTGGTTTTTTTTTTCAGTATCTGCTTCACTGTTGTCAATTTGGTTCAGCAAGAGTAAATGGTAAAATGCTTATTGAATTTTATGGTGCATTTGTGTAAGTCTTGTAATGATATTTTATTTATAACTTCTTTTTAAGTTGCTTTCCTGTCTTCCAGGTCTTAGCTCTTTTCATCCTCTTATTTATATTAACACTTACCAAATATTATTTTGTACTCAAATATACTTTCCAGCCCTTTCTTTTCTCTGCATTTTACTGTGCCCTTCTTATCTAAATGAACTATCAGGCTTACAAGATTGCTACTGCTGAAACCAGGGTTTGAAGCCTTTTGGGGTGGGGGGGGATATGAAAATAGGACTTGAACAGGTATACATTAATGTGTATGTATTTGGTTAAAAGATGTTAATTTGATAATAGCAAATAGCAACTTGCAATGCCATTAATATAGTAGATCCTTTAGAATGTAGTGAATCTTCAGACTTATTTGACTTCTGAATTCTTGAACCTTACAGTCGTTATCAAGTAAAACACTTTTTAAAAAATAAATACCACTAACCAAACAGTGGTAACCACCATTTTAGTTGATTTCTAACTTGGTTCATTCCAGATATAAAGTTAATGAAATATATGAAAACATGTCTGTATTGAACTCTATGAAAATGCATAAGTTGTAGGGAAAACGTAGTTTGGGATTTAGTGTATATCCTTTTTTTTTTTTTTTTACAATTTTTTTTATTGATTGTTCAAATATTACAAATCTCTTGACATATCATATTTCATACATTAGATTCAAGTGGATTATGAACTCCCATTTTTACCCCAAATACAGATTGCAGAATCACATCGGTTACACATCCACATTTTTACATAATGCCCTATTAGTAACTGTTGTATTCTGCTACCTTTCCTATCCTCTACTATCCCCCCTCCCCTCCCCTCCCATCTTATCTCTCTACCCCATCTACTATAATTCATTTCCCTCCTTGTTTATTTTCCCTTTCCCCTCACAACCTCTTATATGTAATTTTGTATAACATTGAGGGTCTCCCTCCATTTCCATGCAATTTCCCTTTTCTCTCCCTTTCCCTCCCACCTCATGTCTCTGTTTAATGTTAATCTTTTCTTCCTGCTCTTTCTCCCTGCTCTGTTCTTAGTTGCTCTCCTTATATCAAAGAAGACATTTGGCATTTGTTTTTTAGGGATTAGCTAGCTTCACTTAGCATAATCTGCTCTAATGCCATCCATTTCCCTGCAAATTCCATGATTTTGTCATTTTTTAGTGCTGTGTAATACTCCATTGTGTATAAATGCCACTTTTTTTTATCCATTCATCTATTGAAGGGCATCTGGATTGGTTCCACAGTCTAGCAATTGTGAATTGTGCTGCTATGAACATCGATGTGGCAGTATCTCTGTAGTACGCTCTTTTAAGGTCTTCAGGGAATAGTCCGAGAAGGGCAATGGCTGGGTCAAATGGTGGTTCCATTCCCAGCTTTCTCAGGAATCTCCATACTGCTTTCCAAATTGGCCGCACCAATTTGCAGTCCCACCAGCAATGTACAAGTGTACCCTTTTCCCCACATCCTCGCCAGCACTTGTTGTTGTTTGACTTCCTAATGGCTGCCAATCTTACTGGAGTGAGATGGTATCTTAGGGTGGTTTTGATTTGCATTTCTCTGACTGCTAGAGATGGTGAGCATTTTTTCATGTACTTGTTGACTGATTGTATGTCCTCCTCTGAGAAGTGTCTGTTCAGGTCCTTGGCCCATGTGTTGATTGGGTTATTTGTTATCTTATTGTCTAATTTTTTGAGTTCTTTGTATATTCTGGATATTAGGGCTCTATCTGAAGTGTGAGGAGTAAATATTTGTTCCCATGATGTAGGCTCCCTATTTACCTCTCTTATTGTTTCTCTAGCTGAGAAAAAACTTTTCAGTTTAAGTAAATCCCATTTGTTGATTCTTGTTATTAACTCTTGGGCTATGGGTGTCCTATTAAGGAATTTGGAGCCCGACCCCACAATATGTAGATCGGAGCCAACTTTTTTTTCTATCAGACGCAGAGTCTCTGATTTGATATCTAGCTCCTTGATCCACTTTGAGTTAACTTTTGTGCATGGTGAGAGGAGGGGATTCAGTTTCATTTTGTTGCATATGGATTTCCAGTTTTCCCAACACCATTTGTTGAAGATGCTATCCTTCCTCCATTGCATGCTTTTAGCTCCTTTATCAAATATAAGATAGTTGTAGCTTTGTGGGTTAGTCTCTGTGTCCTCTATTCTGTACCATTGGTCCACCTGCCTGTTTTGGTACCAGTACCATGCTGTTTTTGTTACTATTGCTCTGTAATATAGTTTGAAATCTGGTATCGCTATACCACCTGATTCATATTTCCTGCTTTAGTGTATATCCTTAACCAGAGATTGACTATCGGTGTTCACATCTGAGATACATCAGGTTTTTGAGGTAAATTTAATTAAGGCTACATATGAATTGGATGTTAAGAGACAGTAGAAAAATATTTACAGGTCTGGTGGGTTAGACTTGCATTTTGTTTTATAAGCAAGAAATACATATTTTAATTTTATTTTTTTTTAGTTGTAGATGGACACTATACCTTTATTTTGTTTATTTCTATGTGGTGCTGAGGATTAAACTTACTGCCTCATATATTCGAGGCAAGCACTCTGCCACTGAGACACAATCCCAGCCCCTGAGCAAGGATTCTTTAACAAAGTCTTGATGCTTGAAAGTTGCAGAATTTTTTAAAAATTATTTTCTGGGAATTTCTTGCTTAGGTTTTATTGGCAGTTGATAAAAATATGTCAGTTATATACATTATTTCCTTTTGGACACAGCATTAAAAAGAGAGGGTCATCTTTGTATAGGAAGTTTTGAGGGGTTGTGGGTTTTTTGTTTGTTTTTTACTTTTAATTTTTTGTAATACTGGGAATTGAAACCATTGCCTTGGATATACTAGGTAAACACTATACCACTGAGCTACATTCCCAACACAATCTTTTTTTTTTTTTTTTTGAGACAGGGTTGTACTTAGTTACCCAGGCTGGCCTCAAACTTGGAGTCCTCCTGCCTCTGCATTCTGAGTAGCACACATCACTATTCCCAGCAGGAAGTATGTTTAGAAGAATGAGAAAGCTAGCAGTTAGCATCTTTTCTAGTCCAAGCCCTTCAATTAGCATCATTGCTGTCTTGAATTGGGTCTGTATCTACTCCTAGTCAATATTTTCTGACCAGAGGAATAGAATTAACTACTGAATTTAATTCTGAGCCTCTTTATCCCAGAGCTCTGGGTGAAGCTAGCTTTACTCTAAATTGGGCGAAATTCTAAAAGATGAAAACCGTGGTGTCCACTATGGACAAAATTTATAAACTGTTTATAGTTCATCTCCCTAACCTAGGGAGATGTTGTTGTGCTGTGATGTTTGTTGTGCTGTGATCAGTTGAAGTCAGTATAAATATATATGGCCTTGTTTTTGTAGAAAACTAATAAAAGAATCTGCTTAATAATTATAAGTTATTTTCACTTAAGGAAATTGTTATTTTAATTAATAAGCATTTTATTGAATACCTGCTGTGCTTGAATATTGTTAGAAGCTGATAGAAGGATAACTTAGTCATTGGCTCTGCTGTCAAGGAATTCAGCCTAGCAAAATTGATTTTTTTGAAATTTAAATATATTTTCCACAAGGTTTATCCAAACTCCTTTTCCTTGTATCTGTTTTATCTGAAAAACATTCACTGAGACTTTTTGTAATAAATATTTCTGTTGCTTTCTTACTAATTGACTAAATTGCTCTATTTCTGATCATTACCTAGATCTATGATGTTTCTGTAAAGCTAAAATTGATTTCTTTAGTAGCATTTCTGGTGCTGGCCTCACTGACTTATGATATATAAATTTAGGGATTTCTACCAGTATTTTAACAGTATATTTAACAGTGTTTGCTATTTCTTTGAATTTGGTCTGTGCTATCCATTTAATCATGGTTTGTTGCTTTTCAAATAGTTAAAATATAATTAGCTGTTTAATTTTAAAAGTGTATTTCGGATTCATGTATTTTAATGAGGATAATTAAGTTACTTATTTCTTCAGTGGATTATTGATTATTAGGAACATAGTTAATGTTTGTCAAAGAAGCATTTAACTCACATAACAGAATATTGTGTTTTATAGTCTTTATAGGTAAATTTATAGGATTGCCAATTTTATAAACTTCAAATTTGGTATACTACAAATTGTTCTACTCAATCCTAGAAGAGTTTTCTTTTTGTTTTGTTTTTGCAGTAGATTCAATTTTATGATTTCCACCTCTATAATGTTTTCCTGTCATCTCACCAATGTTGTCAAGGAGTACTCAAGTAAATAAGGTTTAATCTGTGATTTTTAAAGAAGAGAAAGCCCAGTGGGAAGGAGGATTGCTTTTTTTTTTTTTAATACTGAGGATTGAACCCAGGGGTGCTCAACCGCTGAGCCACATCCCCAGCCCTTTTTTATATTTAGAGATAGGGTCTTGCTGAGTTGCTAAGTGCAAGTGCCTCACTAAGTTGCTGAGGCCAACTTTGAACTCAAGATCCTCCTGTGTTAGCCTCCAGGAGCTGCTGGGATTATAGCCATGATAGCCATGTGCCATAGTGGGTGGTGAGGATTGCTTTTAAAAAATAGTAATTTTTGATGTTTCCAGTCCTTAGAACAAATTATGGGTGTGTAACAAAGGGGTTTTCATGACTATATGTAACTGTTCATATAAGAGGTACACCTTGCATACTTTGTACAAAATAATTGTGAACTTTTGGAAGTTTGTTTTTAGCCTTTGAAAATCCAAGGAAATATTTGAGTATTTTGCCTGGAAAAATGATCATGCACAAAATTTTACTGAAGTTTTAAAGAGTTTCACATACTTCTAAAGACCTGTGGACCCCAGTTTAAGACCTCATTATAAGATGTGTGGGAAAGGAAGATACAATGAAAATTTTCTTCTTTCTTTGCTAATTCTCTGAATTCCAACCATTAAAATAACAAAGAGTACTTAATGATGAGATGGGAAGCAAAGGGAACAATAGTGGTTCTAAGAATGAAATATGAGGTATAATATAAAACTTACTGTTCTTTTGAATATACATGAAAATATAAATTTGGGGAAGCAGGGTAGAAGTCTACCCATTCGCTTGAATTTCTTGAAACTGATATTATTCTATAGTTTAATATTTCTTCTTCCCCACCTAACATAATTGCTTTATATACAATACACAAATTTTTGTGTTTTTTTTCCCTACATTGTAAACATTTTGAGAGCAGTAGAGATCATCATTCATCTTTGTGTACAGTGGTATTTCCCAACCTATAGTCATGCATGGATTTTTTTTCTTCAAGTTTCTCAGACTTACTCAGAAATACATCTGTATCCATTTTCCCAGCTTGAGTTCTTGATCCTTTAAAAAAAAAAAAAAAAGTGTGTGTTTGTGTGTGTATTTTAGTTGTAGATGGACACAATACCTTTATTGTATTTATTTATTTTTAATATGGTGCTGAGGATTGACCCCAGTGCCCCACACATGCTAGGCAAGCGCTCCTCCACTGAGCCACAACCCCAGCCCTTCCTTGGTCCTTAAGAACACAGTGGTTCTTAACCAGCGTCAATATTGCCCTCTAGTGAACTTATGGTCATGTCTGGAGACATTTTGGCTGTCACAACTGGGTTTGGGAGGGTGCTGCTATACATGGTAAGATTCACAGGCCACTTTTCACAACAGAACATCATGTAGCCCAAAATGTCAATAATGCTGAAGTTGAGAAACCTTGGTGTAGGTTCTTTAATTTCATTAAAGAAGTTGAGAAACCTTGGTGTAGGTTCTTTAATTTCATTAAAGAAGTTGAGAAACCTTGGTGTAGGTTCTTTAATTTTATTAAAGAGATTGCTGTGAGTTTTTAGAAGTCAATCATTCATGTCATGTTTGTACTTGTTCAGTAGGAAAAGCATTTTTTTCCTCATCGGTCATAGTTTTTACTTCCCTGTCTTTACCATGACTGAGTAAGAAGTAAGAATGCGCTTTTAGGAAAGTGGTACTATAAAACCAGAGATACATGCTATTGCTATTTATAATACTTGACTTTTTATTCAGCTATAAAATTGTCACAGTTTTAGTTGAGGTTGTCATTACGTTTTATCTGGATTATTACAGTGGTTTTTTAAATTTCCTAACTAAACCTTTTATTTTTAAGTAATTGTAGAGTCACATACCATTGTAAGAAATAATAGAGATCGCGTGTACCATTTTCTTGCTTTCTCACAATGGTATAACAGTTTGGAAAACTAGTACAATATCACAACCAGCATATTGACATTAATACCTTAAGTTCCTCAGTTTCACTTGTACTCCTTTGTGTATGTCCTGCCTTCATCACCATAAATATCCTTTGTGTTATCCTTTTATAACCATAACCTCCTCCTTACCCTTCCCCCACCCCTGACCTAATCTGGCAGCAACTAATCTGTTTTCTATTTCTATAATTTTGTCATTTTTTGCCCCTGCCACCACCCCCAACTCCACCCCGGTACTGGGGATTGAGCCCAAGGGCACTCTACCAGAGCTGCATCCCTAGCCTCCTCCTCCCCTACCCCCCGACCCCACCTTTTTTTTTTTTTTTTTTTTTTTTGATTACAGCGTCTAAGTTTCTCAGGCTGGCTTGGGATTTGAGATTAATTTGCCTCAGTATCCCAAGTAGCTGGAATTATAGGCATGTAGCACCACACCTGGCTTATAATTTTGTCCTTTCAAGAATGCTATATAAATGGGATCATATAGTGTGTAACTTTCTAGACTTGACTTTTTTTCATTCAGTATAATTCCCTTAAGATTCAGTCAAATCATTGCATATATCAACTATTCCTTTTTATTGTTGAATGATATTTCATGGTATAAATATATCAGTTTTTTAACCTGTTGAAGTACATCAAGTTATCTTCAGATTTTAACAATCATGAATAAAGTTGCTATGAACATTTGAGAGTAGGTTTTTATATGAAAATAAGTTTTCATGTCTCTGGGATAAATGCTTAAGAATGCAGTTGCTGGGTCATATGGTAATTTCATATTTAGTCTCATGAGAAACTCTTGTGTTTTCCAGAGTAAGATGTACCATTTTAAATTCCTACTAGCAATGTATAATGTATCTAGTTTCTCCACATCCTCACCAATATTTGTGGTGCAATAACTTTTTAATTGAGTTTCTCTGTTATAGTCAACATTAATTCAAACAGCTCCTTATGTTACTTTGTAAGGGATAGTGATTATACAGTAATACCTGGTCACTTGCTCTACAAAATATATTTGTAACCTCTGTAAACTTCAGACTCTTTACCTAAAGCTGTTGCAGTATAGTTCTTGTCTACCTTTCTGCCTCCATTGTGTGCATTTTTTAAATTCCAGGAATACCCAAATAGATGTAAAATAGAAGCCCTGTCTCAGAGCTGATATGAAGAGTGAGATTGTGTACATAGCCTTAACTTGTGCCTGATGGTGAGCAGTATATAAATGGCAGTTTCTGGTCCTTTTTCTGATATGATAGGTACTAGTTAATAGGCACCCAAACATTTAAGTGAATAAATCACTTACAGAGCCTAGACTTACTCCTTTCTAAATTCCTAAAATGTCCCTAGCTTTATTTCTTATATGAGGTTTACCTTTTTTTTTTTAAATTATTTTTGTGGTGCTAGGGATTGAACCCAGGGCCTTATGCATATGAGGCAAGCACTCTACCTACTGAGCTATATCCCCAGCCCATATTTTAAAGTTTAGGTTTATATTTAAAAAATAATAATAATAAATTTTTAAAAATCTAGGTTTAAGCCTTACCTCTAGTTATTTTGATACTTAACATATCATTTTGATGGGGGCTGAGGTTGTAGTGGTAGAGTACTTGCCTCGCTCATATGAGGCCCTGGGTTTGATCCTCAGCACCACATAAAAATAAACAACAGCAACAAAAAAATACCATTTTATATGTGCTGTTAAATGACTGACTGGTAGTGGGGTGTTTTACTCTTCATAATAGATTGTATATTTCTTGAGTATATTAAATTCTACTGGTTTTTGTATCCTTCACAGTAACCTAGCAGGTTATATTTCTCAGTTTATACACTGTTGAAAGCATCTTTCATTATATCCAAATGAATTTACGTAGAGCTAACTGCTTATTTCTTACCATAACTTTATGGCAAGTAATCATTCTTTTGTATGAATCTCTTTTCAGTTAAGATATGTAAGTTTAGGCATAGCTGTCTAGTGCCTTTTGTAGGAATGAAGCATTAGGGAAATGAAATTGTTTCTGTAAACTGGTAAATAAAGGAACAGCACAGAAATTTTACATGGTAAAGATTCTTCAGGTTCTTTTTTTTAATGGTACCAGGGATTGAACTCAGGAGCACTCGACCACTGAGCCACATCCCCAGCCCTATTTTGTATTTTATGTAGACATAAGGTCTCATAGTTTTTTAGCACCTCACTTTTGCTGAGGCTGGCTTTGAACTTGTGATCCTTCAGCCTCAGCCTCTGAAGCCACTGGGATTACAGAACTGTACTACTGCACCTGGCCTTCAGGTTCTTGTTCACAGTTTTGTTTGCTTCTTGTCAGTGTTTACTAAGTATCTATATTATTTCTTGTTCAAGTACCAAGAAACAGAAAAGTGACCAGATTCTAGATAGTATTTTGATTTATGTTTTGAGCAACTGAGTGGATTTATTAAATAGTAAAATCTAGAGGTGAGAGATCTCAGATGGGGGGGGGAGTTAAGACATCTATTTTGTGTGTTTTATGTTTTAAATATATACCTATTGATATCCAAGTGGAATTAGTCTAAAAAATTAAATGTGTGAAACTGGTACTCAGAGAAAAAGTTATCAGGACATAAAAGAATTTATGCATGATTAGATAAATTCATCCAAGGGGAGATAGAGAAGAAAGGAGAGCTCAGAATTGAATTTGGCTAGAAAAAGGAAGAGTTCTTGGCAGATGAGACTGAAAAGAGAGAAACTAGTAAAGATGAGTACTCTGAAAGCCAAAAGAACAAGTACTTAAGGAAGAAAAATAAGGATGGAGGGAATTTTTTTTTTAATTTCATAGTGTGGAAGTATCTGATCTTCACAATCAGTTTAATGAGATGGTATGAAAAGCCAGATAAAAGTGAATTGAAGAGTAAGATGTGAAAAATGAAGATTTAAATGACATTCAAGTTTTTTTTTTTTTTTTTTTCTGTGAGAAGGAGCAAAAATTGAGGCAGTGATTAGAAGGCAATGTGGTATTGGAGTAGGTTTTAAAGATTAAAGAGTATTTGTATGTTGGGACAAATTGATGCTAAAAGAAAAAAAGTATGAAAAGTAGGAGTAGCCCCAAAGAAATAAAAGAGAAAAAGCACGATTTAGATGATGGAAGGGGCAGTAGATTTTATAATTATACTGTGGTTGTTACAGGTGGGAAAATATGAAACATGGTAGAACTATACGAAAGTTGGTCATGGCGGTAACATAATGAAATGTGGTTTTAGAACATTAGGAAGGGAGAGGTTAGGTAGTTCTTGTGGTTACTTGGGTTTCTTTGATTGCATTGTATGCTGGGATATGTTTAAAATTCCTTGAGTTTAGGACAGAGGGACCAGAGTATATAGTGATGAGAGAAAATTCAAATGGGAAGCTGTTGGAGGGAAGTATGATTTCCCATTTCTTTCCTTTTAGAAAGAGAAGTCAGAATTTGTGGATAATTTTTTAAAATAAATCTATTTTTTTAATATATTAAAACTTAACGCATGCAATCATAAATGGCACCAGTTAAGAGAAATGTAAACATATGTAAAGATGTAAAAAACTTTGTGTGGTGCAAAGGATTGAACCCAGTACTAGGCAAGGGCTCTACCACTGAGCCACTATCCCAGCCCATAATTTTTTAAATCTTATATATTTTTTTCCAGGTTACACAAGTAATCTTTTTCCTTTTAAAAATTTTTTTCCTTTCAAGGAAATTTATGACTTAAAATGGAAATGCTTTGTAACTCCTTCTTTGTTTTTTACATTTTTGTACACAATCAACCCTTGAATAATACAGGTTCAAACTGCACAAAACCACTTAAGGTTTGGAGTTTTTATTTGGAAAGTTGGTGTAGCCTAGAAATACTGAAAACATTTTTTAAAAGTTAAGTAGGTCGGGGCTGGGGTTTTGGCTCAGCAATAGAGTGCTCGCCTAGCATGTGCGAGGCCCTGGGTTCAATCCTCAGCACCACATAAAAAAAAATAAATATAATAAAGTTATTGTCCATCTACAACTAAAAAATAAATATTTTTGAAAAAAAAAGTCAAGTAGGTCATGAATGCATAAAATATATGTAGGTGAGTTACCACTTACTACGGAACGTTTACACAAAGCTATTATAAAAAGCTAAACTATATTAAAACTTAACGCATGCAAGTCATAAATGGCCCCAGTTAAGAGAAATGTAAACATATGTAAAGATGTAATGTGAATTCATAGTAACATTAGATTAACTGTAGTCCATAACTGATTTACTGTAATTCTGTAGGAGATGCCTGTTAGAGTGGACTCCTCTTCAACTGAGCAGTTAACTATCTCTCTGTATTGTGCACCTGCTCCACACTCCAAAAGGCCTAATTTTTCAGCATATGTAGCCAGGTGCAGTGGTGCGTACCTGTAATCCTAGCAGCTGAAGCAGGAAGATCACAGGTCAAAGCAGTTGGGGCATCTTAGCTAGACCCTGATTGAAAATAAAAAATAAAACAGGCTATGGATGTAGCTCAGTGGTAGAGTAACACTGGGTTCCATCCCCATTATCACCAAAAAAAGGCGGGGGGAAATGTTAATTGACTGCTTATGTGATAAGGTTTCTGGTCAACAGTGGGTAGATTTGGGTAAAAGTTATACCCAAATTTCAGTTAGGAGCCAAGAGCAGACTCCAAAGCAGCTAAGCAGCTCTACTGCTCCCTTGGTACCAAGCCTAAGAAGATCTGCAGCTGCCACAGCTGCTACCACCCCCACTTCCAGCACTGCTGACACCAAGCCAGGCACCAAAAGCAGTGGTACAGAGAGGAGACAAAGGGACAACTCACTTTGGCAGGCTGTATTGGTGGGTGGAGCCAGGAAAGTTAATACAGTGAAGATTTATGGAAGAGTGAAATCATTCAATGCAAGAAACTGATAAGGTTTTAATGCCAGAAATAACACCAAGGAAGATATAGTTGTATATCAGACTGCCATAAAGAATAATCCTAGGGAAGTACCTTCCAAGTGTATGAGATGAAGAGACTCGAATTTGATGTTGAAGGAGGAAAGGGTGTGGAGTCACCAGATGTTCTGGTGAAGTTTTAGAGTTCAAGGCAGTAAATATGCAACATACTGTAAACATTACAGATGCTCTCCATGTCCTAGGGGTCCTCAATACAATTACCATCAGAATTACCAGAATAGTGAGAGTGGTGAAAAAGAACAAGTACTTTCAGATAGTAGGCTCAACAATACTTGCCCTAATTCAGGTGGAGGTTCCCACTTTAGCATAAGAAGAAATCCTTTGGGTATTGACCACAGTATTCCACCTCTCCTGTGCAGGGAAATGTGATGGAGCACATCCAACAGAATTCTAGCAGTAAAAAATGAGTAGAAGATTGGAGCTGAAGACCTTTACAGTGGTTGCTTTTTGCTTTTTGACCAGATAGACGATCTGCATTATCTTTGCAGCATGCATAGGGCTTTCATTGTTTTTACCTAAAGATATATCTTTTTGGTTTAAAAAAAAAAAAAAAAAGTTTTTTTAAAGCCTTATTTTTCTCGGTATACCTTTAAAGGTTTTAAAATTGTTTTGTATCTGATTATATCTGAATTTTTTTAAATCTATTTTTAAATTTGTAATACTTATTTACAAATAGAAACTTGTTTTTTTTTTTGAAAAGTCAAACTGCAAGTATCTGTTAATAAAGAGCTTAATTAATTTTTTTAAAAAATTATACTCAATTTTTTTATTAGGGGGATCAGCACCCTTAACCCCTGGCAGTGTTGAAGGGTCAATTGTATTTATATTAATATGAATGACTTATTTTTAGCGAAGTAGTATTGTACTGCTTATACTGTTCTTAAACTTTAATGTGTACCAGTATATATGGCTCTATTAAAATCAGCTGCCTTAATTCAAGCCTTTATTAGCATTATGTTAAACATAATTGAGCTGATGAGAACTAAAGGAGATCATTTATAATTTATTGTTCCATAGTTGTTTATATTTATTTCTAATATAATATTACTACCTAATGGATCAAATTCTGATTAGTTATCCAAGTGAGTCTTTTTGTATAACTCAAAGCTTGTTGCCTTAAAGACAAGTCCAGTGTTGCTTTTTTAAAAAAAAATCATTTTTTCCACCCTATGAATTATTTTTCCTTTTTGAAAAAAAAGTTAAGTAGGTCATGAATGCATAAAATACATATAGATGAGTTATCATTTACTACAGAACGTTTACACAGATCTATTATAAAAAGCTAAACTATATTAAAACTTAACGCATGCAAGTCATAAAATTAACCCATAGTCTCTTTTCTACTGCCAGGTTAACATTTTTAGCTTTCACAGATAAGAGAAAATACTTCACTTTCTGATCTGGCTTATTTCATTTCACATAATGTCCATCCCTTTTTCTGCAAATGACAGAATTTCATTCTTTATTTCTGAATAGTATTCCTTTTTTTTTTTTTTTTTTAACCCATTTATCTGTCGGTGGGCACCTAGGCTGATGTCATGTCATATGTTAGCTACTGTGGATAGTAAACATGGGTGTGCAGGTATCTGTTTGGTATGCTGTTTTCACTTCTTTTGAATATATATCTAGAAATAGGATAGCTGGAATCATGTGAAATAATCTATGTTTTATTTTTATGAGTAACCTTCATACTGTTCTCCATAATGATTGTACTAATTTACATTCCCATCAACAGTGTATAGAGTTCCTTTTTCTTCATATCCTTGCTAGCATTTATTTTTTGTTTTTTGGGTAACGGCTATTTTAACTGGGGTGAAATGGTATCATTGTAGTTTTGATATGTGTTTCCCTGATGGTTGATGATCTTGAGCCATTTTTTCATATGTTTATTGGCTGTTTATATTTCTTCTTTTGAGAAGTATCCAGATAATTTGGTTGTTTTAATTCAATTGTTGAGTTCTTCATGTATTCTGAATTTTAACCCTCTGTGAGATACATAGTTAGTTGGCAAATATTTTCTTCCATTCTGTAAGTTGTTCCTTCACTCTGTTGATTTTTCTCCCTTTGCTATGCTATGCAGAAACCTTTTAGTTTGATGTAATTCCTGTTGCCAATTTTTACTTCTTTTTTTTTCCTTGTACTTTTAGGGTCCTGTGCAGAAAATCGTTGCCACATCAGTATCTTAAAGTGCTTCTTCATTTACTTTCCAGAATGTCCAGGCTTATATTTAGGTCTTTGATCTGTCTTGAGTTGATTTTTGTACAGGGTGAGATATAGGGGTCAGATTTCAATTTCTTGGGCATGTGGAATCATGTGATATATCTATGTTTATAGTTTTATGAATAACCTAGTTTTATTAATTGTGTTAGTTTTCCCACCATATTTAAGAGGCTGTCCAATGTATGTTTTTCCAATGAATGTTTTTGGCACCTTTGTCAAGAATCGGTTGTCTGTAGTTAGTTGTTTGGGTTTATTTCTGATATCACTTCAGTTTCATTTGTCTGTTTTTATGCCAGTACCATGCTATTTTGAAATCAGGTTTTGTGGTCCCTCTAGCTTCTTTCTTTTGCCCAAATTGCTTCAGCTATTCAGGTGAAGTGGTTTTGTGTGAATTTTAGTATTGTTTCTTTTGTTTCTGAAGAATGTCACTGGTATTTTGATGGGGATTGCATTGACTCTGTAAATCCCTTTGGATAGTATGGACATTTGAGTAATATTTATCCTGATCCATGAATACGGGATGTCTTACCAGCTTTTGTGCCTTCTTCAGTTTCTTTTTCATCAGTGTTTGATAATTTTCATTGTAGAGGTCTTTTACTAATTTGGTTAAGTTTATCCCTAGGTGGTATTGTTGTTATTGTTTTGTAGCTATTGTGCATGGGATGACGTTCATGATTTCTTTCTTAGCAAATTTGTTATGGTGTATAGAAAAGCAGCTGATTTGTGTACATTGGTTGTGTATCCTGCTACCTTACTAAATTTATTAGTTCTAATAGTATTTTGGTGGAGTCCTTAGGTTTTTCTATATAGAGAGAATTGTGTCATCTACAAACAGGAATAATTTGATTTTCTTCCTATCTGTATGTCTTATTTCTTTCCCTTTTCTAATTATTCTGGCTAAAACTTTGGGTACTGTGTTGAATAAGAATGGTGAGAATGAACATCTTTTCTTGTACCTGATCTTAGAGGGAAGATTTTCAGCTTTTTCTCATTAGGTATGATTGGCTGTGGGTTGATAATTTGTAGACCATATCATATTGAGTACATTATGTACAATCCTTCTGTACATACTTTGTTCAATTGCCTGTCATTTTTAACTTATTTAAGTCCCTTGGTTTAAATGGCATATGGTTAGTTGGTTTAGTTTTATACCAAGTCTTAGAATTTTATTTATATAGCTGATCTTATTCTGTTTACACTTGTTTTTATAAATATCAGTTTGCTTTTTCCTTGTTTTCAATTTTTTTCTTTGCCATCAGAAAAAAGATAAGAAAAATGAAGGTGCTACTAATTTATGGTTTGCTTAATTTTTTCTTTAAATATTACAAACCTATTTCAGTTTATTATTCTTGCTCAACCTACCAGTGTATTCTGATAACCTGTCATGCACTACTATAATTACATTATCTCTTATATCCCACCCATTCCTCTTTTGGGGTAGGTTGAGAATTTGGTTTTGACCTCTTACAAATAATTTTTATATTTTGTAATGCTGCCTGGAAAATTATTGATTATATATATATATTATTACTTAGAATTAGTTTTGTTTCATTGTCTAGTGTTCATATGGTTTTCATAGCAACATTCTCCAATATAAGTTCTTTTTTATTGATTTCTTCATTGTGTGTTCTTTATGATCTTTCAAGAAGGAGTTTGTGCATGCTATAATTTAAATTTGATTATTGCATATTTGAAAAATTAAAAAAAAAATTTACAGCTGGTGGTTATGCACACCTGAATGACATATATATTGGCTAGGTAAAGAATTCGTGACACATTTTTTTCCCATGAGCATTCCTATAGGTGAATCCTGTGACTTGTACTTTTCCTGAGAACTCTGAGGCTATCTATCCTGTTACTTTTCCCCACTGTTGTTTTTTTCATCTTGTCTGGAACCTTTAATATTCTTTGAGGCTTACTGAATGTAGCACAATATATCTCTTAATTTGATGATTCACTTTTATCTTTCCTAGTATATGTATGGTAAGATTACTCAAACTATAAACCAAGCTCATCATTTTAGAAGAGACCTCAAATATGGGGGGAGGATTTATTCATCTTTGTTCTTTTTAGATATACATGACAGTAGAATGTATTGACATATTATACATACATGGAGTATAACTTCCCATTCTTGTGGTTTTACATGATGTGGAGTTAAACACTGGTCATGTAATCATATTTGAACATCAGAAAGTTATGTTCAATTCATTCTGCTTTCTTTCCTATTCCCATCCCTCCTTTCTTCCCTTCATTCCCCTTTGTCTGAGCCAGTGAACTTCTATTCCACACCCGGCCCCCATTGTGTGTTAACATTTGCATATCAGAGAGAACGTTTGGCCTTTGGTTTTGGGGGGATTGGTTTTTTTCACCTAGCATGATACCTCCCAGTTCTCTCCATTTACCACAAAATGCCATAATTTCATTCTTTATGGCTGAGTAATAGTTCATTGTGAATAGATACCACATTTTCTTTATCCATCCTTCTGTTGAAGGATAACCTAGGTTAGTTGCACAGCTTAGCTGTTGTGAATTGAGCTCTTATAAACATTGATATGACTGCATCACTGAAGTATGCTGATTTGAATACCTTATGGTTCCATTCCAAGTTTTCTGAGGAATCTCCACACTGCTTTCCAGATTAGTTGCATCAGTTTGCAATCCCACCAGCAATGTATGAGTGTACCTTTGTTTTTTTTTTTTTTTTTTTTGGTGTTAGATTTTTTTGAGTTCTTTATACAGCCTAGAGATTAATGCTCTGAGGTACAGGTGGCAAGGATTTTCTCTTCGTGTTCTTGGTTGTTTCTTTTGCTGTGAAGAAGTTTTTTAGTTTGATACAATCCCATTTATTGACTCTTGATTTTATTTCTTGAGCTTTAGGAATCTTGTTGAGGAATTAAGTTCTTAAGCTGACATAATGGAGAATTTGGGCCTGCTTTTTCTTCTAGTAGGTGCAGGGTCTCTGGTCTAATGTGTAGGTCCTTGATTCACTTTGAGTTGAGTTTTGTATAGGATGAGTGATGGGTTCAATTTCATTCTGCTACATATGGATTTCTAGTTTTCTCAGCACCATTTTTGAAGAGGCTATATTTTCTCCAGTGTATCTTTATGGTACTTTTGTCTAGTATTAGATAATTGTATTTATGTGGGTTTATCTCCATGTCTTCTATTCTGTATCTGGTCTTCATGTCTGTTTTGGTGCCAATAGTATGCTGTTTTTGTTACTAGAGTTCTTTAACATAATTTAAGGTTTGGTATTGTGATGCCTCCTACTTCACTTTTCTTGCTAAGGATTGCTTTGGCTATTCTATGTCTCTTATTTTTCCAAATGAATTTCATGACTGCTTTTTCTATTTCTATGAAGAATGTCATTGGGATTTTAATAGGAATTGCATTAAATCTGTTTAGCACTTTTGGTATTATGTCCATTTTGACGATATTTAATTTTGCCTATCCAAGAACATGAAGATCTTTCCATCTTCTAAGGTCTTCTTCAATTTGAGACCTCATGGGTTTTTTAGTACCATTTGTACTATTTCCTTTTATAGACTGTATTCTTGATCTTTGGGATATGTTGATGAGCAAATCAAAATCTCTGCCCATATGTAGAGTTTCTATTGCAGCAGAAATTTCATGCATTATCTTTGTTTCCTTCCTCACACCCCTGAAACAAAGATGATGCATGAATAAATTTTATAATGTTGAGGAGAGAAGAATTAAGATATGAAGGATTGGAAGTACTGGGGAAGACAAGCAGTAGAATTGCAGTTTGTGGTTTTTAATCGGGCGATCAGTGTAGGCCTCATTCAAAAGATAAAAGAAACAGCCATGCAAAAGTCCTAAGGTAGACCATTCTTTAGGTTAAAATAGAAGGACATTTTTGTTGTTGTTGTTCTGTTTGTAAGCCAGTAGTGATATGAGCAATATGAATAGATTTGTGATTTATACTAGAGAAAGTAAGAATTTTTAGATAGTTATACTGAAAAAGAAATCAGGGCTGTTAGTAAAAGTGCTCTTAATAAGCTCTTTGAATTTCTGAAAACTTTTTCTTCCTGTACTTTAGAGATTCTCAATTGGATATGCATAACAGAATCATCTTTGAAGATGCTTGCTATACCCTACTCAAAAAAGACTGAATCAGAATCTCCCCAACATTGATTCCAGACAATTCATCCTTGGGTTTTGAGATGAACATTCCTGGTTAATAATCCATGTTTTTCTAATGGTTAGATAAAGGTTAAATTCTGAAAAAAAAAATTTGTTTTGGGTTTTTACTCTATTGAAAATATTTTACAAATTTCTTCTGAAAACTGTCTTAATATTTAAGTCACAGTGGATTGGACAAATGTGGGGAAAATAGACTAAAATCTTGGTGCAAATATATAGCCTCATTATATAATCAGTAAATTATTCTTAGAAATACAGATTTATACAAAACCCTACTCTGTGTATTTCTAGTTTGTCCCCTATATTGGCATTGAGAAATGATCTTCCCTGTCTTTTACTATCTAATCTTTCTCATCTCTCCCTATCTAGTCTTATGTTATTTTCCAAAGAGAACATTTTCTTCTAGTCAGCTAATTTTTTTCCCTATTCACTTTTTTGCCTCCATTGATCAGGTTGCTGCTCTTAGTAGAACGTAATGTGTCCGGTTTTCCTGGACATTTCAATTGGATATGACTTGTAAATATTTTCTTTTATCCAAACTGTGTGTTTATATTGCTTGATACTAATATTTTGAGGGAGATTAGTTTTTAATAGTTTTAACTCAAATATGTTTTCTTATAGCAGAAAAAGAAAACTAAGAACTTCAATCCACCAACGCGTAGAAATTGGGAAAGTAATTACTTTGGGATGCCCCTCCAGGATCTGGTTACAGCTGAGAAGCCCATACCACTGTTTGTTGAAAAATGTGTGGAATTTATTGAAGATACAGGTAGGATAGAAATATCAAAACAAGATTTGATTTAAATTTTCACTTGTGCTACCCCAACAGTTTATCAAATATTTGTGACTTGTTTAAGCTAAATTTTGAAAGAGGATTATAGTTCTCATTATTAGGGTTGAGTCTTATTTGTCTTGAGTATTAACTCTTAAGATAACCACTTGATATTTGGAAGGAATTTTGTTGACCAGTAATGCTTTTGTTGGACTTCTCTTGAACCTAATAAATGGCTAAATTGATGCTAAAGCGTTAAACTTTATATTACTTTGAAGTTTAGAATAACTGGGTTATTATGCTATCAACAGATCATTATTACTTGAATCAGTAATTTGGAAGTTTCCAATATTTTAAAATCTAATACTGTTTGTTACCTATCTTACATGTGGATTATTTTCTTTTAAAACAGGCATAGTTATAGATGTATGAAAGGCAGCTTATTATGATGTTCCAGTTTATTCAGTTCTAGTTTGATGTGATTTATATGGTTGAGTGATATTTTCAAGAAATGTATAATTACTCTTACTTTTTAAAAAATAAGCTTGTTTTTATTTATTTTGCCTATTGTAAACTAAAAAAAAATTGAGCTGCACAAGTCAAGATATCTTGTAGGGTAGCAGAAGGTTGTTGTGTTAGAGTATATTTAAAATGAACACAAGTTAACCATGGAACCTTACTGATTGAATGGACTACAGGTTTTAATGGTTTGAAAACATGAGCTAAGGTAGTTCAGCTTTACTTAATGATCTTTTTTGATATATGAGCATTTTTTTAAAAAAGCATAACAATGTTGTATATAAATAAGCATGCTTACTTTTGTTCATATGTGCATCTTATCCTTTTAGTCTGATTGTCACCTAAGTTCTATACATATTGTATTGTCTCTATTGAGGAATGGTGACTTCTCAGTTTTAATAAGGGTGTGACATGTGGGTGGTTAAACTGTCACCTGCTAGTATTATAGTCTTCCTTCAATTAAGAAGGGTTAGTATAGCTGGGAGAGGTGGCACATGCCTGTAATCCCAGCAGCTTGGGAGGCTAAGGCAGGAGGATTGAGTTCAAAGCCACCTTCAGCAAAAGTGAGGTACTCAGCAACTCAACAAGATCCTGTCTCTAAATAAAAATACAAGATAGGGCTGGGGATGTGACTCAGTGGTTGAATGTCCCTGAGTTCAATGTAGTTTATAGAACCTACATGGGATATGCTCTTAACTATTTACTTTTTCCCTGAACAAATCGAGAAGTGTGTTTCAAGCAAATTTCTTTTCTGTGTTTCTGTTCATCTTTAACATAGAAGAAATACAGATTCTTACAATATTACCTTCCTGCTTTAAGCAGTCTTTCTTGTAATATAATTCTTTACTTACAGATGTGACTGGGCAATTATAAAATACTTTCCTTTAATGGTTGAAACATAATAAAATGATGGGTTAGCATTTATTATTATAATTTTTTAAAAATCTCATTTCTTGAATACTTTCAAAGTAGCTGAGTGATTTGAACAAAATGGCTAAATTTCAAGTGCAGGGTAAAATTCGGTTCCCACCCAATTTTTTTTTCTTTCTTTTTTTTTTTTTGTTGGCACTGGGAATTGAACCCAGGGCCTCAGGCAAGCTAGGTAAATGCTGTACCACTGAGCTATATTCCCAACCCTATAGTCTAATTCTTAATACACTTGAATTAGTTCAAGTCACTAACAAGTAATTTATACTTAGGTACCATAAGGATAGAATAAAAAATTAAAGCTAATTCTTCTATTGCTGTTATTTTAGTATAATGATTGATTTTTTTTTTTTTAATTAGTGATTTTAAATTCCAGTTGCTTAAGAGTTCACTATACAGCTCTTGGTATGGACTGTTGCACGGTCTTCTTATATTTAAGGTTCAACATGCAGTAATGGAAATATATTGCAAACACCCATTATTTTAAAATTGCATTTTGCTGTTTATAGATTATTAGATATAGTAACATAAATGACAAGTTTCTTGTTATAATCAGCTCTCTTGTTTAAAAGACTAAACTTTTTGAACAACTTTGAAAATATAATGGTAGATTTTAAAAGTCAGTTTTATTGCTAGGTGCATGCCTGTAATCCCAGCAACTCGGGAGGCTAAAGCAGGACAATTGCAGATTCGAAGCCAGCCTCAGAAACTTAGTGAAATCTTGTCTTAAAATAAAAGATTAAAAAAAGAGCTGGTAATGTAGCTCCATTGGAAAGCATCCCTGGGTTCAGTCACCAGAACCAAAAAAAAAAAAAAAGTTTCATATATTAACATACAATATATTTCTGGTCTTTTATGATTAAGTGCAGCATTCACTGTTGACCTTTTTTTTCCCCCTCTGTGGTCCTGGGGATGGAATCCAGGACCTTGCACCTGCTGGGCAAGTGCTCTAACACTGAAATATACCCCAACCCTATTACTTTTCTCCTATGCTTTTTATTAGGTCAAGAAAGTATTCTAATGTTCCTAGTTCACTGAAACTTTTTCTCCCAAATGCGTCCCACAATTTTCCGGTGTCTTTTGAGATGATCTTTGGAATTTTTTTACTCTGTTTATATGGTGAATTATATTAATTGATTTTCTAATGTTAAATTACTGGTGCATTCCTGAGATAAACACCACTTTGTCATAGTGTTTTTATTCTTCTTATATATTGCTGGATTCAGTTGCTAAAATGTGAAGGATTCAAAGCAGCTTCTATTCTGGTACTTATGTAGGTCTACAGAAAAGAAGAGGATTTGACCCAGTGCCCTATATATTAAAAGATATTTTGAGAATAATTTCAGCCCTGGCCTCAGAAACTTTCCACTTGTACCTGTGCAGTATCCAAAGACACCAGGGACTCTGCATGTATCTAAGGCTCTTTATCTGTGTATATGTTTGTCTGTTTGGTACTCTGCCCTACAAATGTAGCCTTCTCGGTTTTTCTGAACTTGTGTCTCTTTCTCCTCAGTTTTGATAAACTATTCCACATGCCTTCACAACCACCTAAATACTCTCCAGCGTTGTTAGCTTGACTCATTTTTCTTTATGAATCATAATATTAAGCTGCCTGTTAAATGCTAGAAAAACTGTTTTTAAAATTTTAGTTCTTTACTGTGGGAGGGCAATTTGTGTAGCATTAAGTGTAAAAAGGACAAAAAGGGGTAGTATGGAAGAAACACAAAAGAAAGGGAACAATAGGCTTCTTTAAGTAAATAAGACAGACAGTTGTGGGGATGGAAGAGGACTTTAAAATGCCTCTCAGATTACCATGTTAGGTGGTACTCTGTTAATGAAAATGGAAGTTGAAATATGAAAAGCAGATCCATATCTTGGACATGTTAAATCTTAAAGTGCCTGTGGAAAATCCCTATAAAAGACCAAAATTTAGTTGAATGAATATGTGTGGCTATGAAGCTCTGGAAAATGTTTTGGTCTTTAGATACTGTTTTGGTAATTTTGAGTATATAAGATCTTTAATGTAGCTTTTTTGTTCCTGGGCCTCAAGGTCAATATTTAAAATGAGAAGGAAAGTTGGCAGACTACACAAAAGAGAGAAATAATTAGCCGGGTATGGTGGCGCACGCCTACAATCCCAGCAGTTCAGGAGGCTGAGGTATGAGGATCACAGTTCAAAGCCAGCCTCAGCAACTGAGAGGTGTTAAGCAACTCAACAAGACCCTGTATCTAAATAAAATAACAAAATAGGGCTGCAGATGTGGCTCAGTGGTTGAATGCTCCTGAGTTCAATTCCTGATCCCCCTGCCCGCCCCCCACCCCCTGCAAAAAAAGAGAAAAAAGTTATTAAGGAAAAAGCATGGTTGTTAGTATTAAATGACTTGATGATTGATTTTGTTACATTACTTTTTTTATATATAATTTTTTTTAGTTGTCAGTAGACCTTTGTTTATATGCAGTGCTGAGAATCGAACCCAGTGCCTCTACCAATGACCAACAACTCCAGGCCACGTTACTTTTTATTAAGGTGAAATTATATGTGTAAAAGATGAACCATTTTAATATGTATAGCTCAATGGCATGTAATACACTCACAGTGTTGTTTGACCACCACTTCTTTTGGTCCCAGAACATTTTTATCGCCCCCAAAGAAAAGTTTAAACCCACAAAGAGTTACTTCTTATTACCCGCTTTCTTCAGTTTACCAATCTGCTTTATGTTTCAGTGGATTTACATATTCTGGATATAGCATATAAATGGAATCATATAACATGACTTTTTTGTCTCTTTTTTCATTAACAATGTTTTTGAGATTAATCTGTATTATAGTATTATCATTGTATGGATATATATTTATTCATTCATCATCTGGTAAACATTAGGTTATTTATACCTTTTGGCTGTTGTGAATAGTTCTGCTGTAAAGCTCCATATACATCTATAAAGTGCCTATTTTCAATTCTTTGGATTCCTGGTAATTCTATGTTTAAATTTCCAAGGACAAACTATTTTCTACGTATATGTACCATTTTACATTCCCCTAGCAAATGTATGAGGACTTGAATATCTCCACATCGTAGTGTGCTGGGAAAGAGAGAATTCAAGCCATCCTATCTCTTTTTATAGTGATTGCATTTAATCTCTAGATTATTTTTTAGTATTGTCATTTTAGTCCATGAATGCTTGATATCTCCATTTATTTATGTCTTCTTTAATTTTTTTAATCCTATTTTATAGTTTCCAGTGTACAAGTCTTGCTTTTGATAAATTTACTCTTGGATATTTTAGGGGATGATATTGTAAATGGCATTAGTTTTAGAAGTGTATATGCTGGTATGTGCAATTGTTTGTGTGTTGATCCTGTATACTGCAATCTTGTTAAATTATTTTATTAACTCTATTAAGCGCTTTTGTGTGTGCATATTCTTTGGAATTTCTTGTGTTTGTATTTATGTATACATACACATATTTGTATTTTTTTTGTTGTTCTCTGGATTAGGGAATAGCTTTACTACTTTCATATTTGAAAACCTTCTATTTCTTTGTCTTGTTTCAATTGCTCTAGCTGAATTTCCAGTGTAGTGGTGAATACCAGTTGTGAAAACAAGCATCTTTTATTTCTTTTCTTAGGAGAAAGCTTTCATTCTTTCACCATTGAGAATATTAGTTGTGGGGTTTTCATAATTACTCCTTATAATGTTGAGGAAGTTCTGTCCTGTGTTTGTTTTGGGGGCTGCCATAGCAAAGCCCCCAAACTGGGAAGCTTAATACAACAGAAAGTTACTCTGACTGTTCTGAAAGATAGAAATCTGTATCTTTCCAATCTCTGCCTTTGGTATTTTCCCTATGTGTGTCTATGTTGTTATGTGGACACCAACACACTGGGTTAAGGACCTACCCTATGCCACAGTGTGATCTTATCTTTATATAATTATATCAGTAAGAACCCTATTTTCAAATAAAGTTACCCTGTTGAGATATTGGAGACTAAGACTTGAACATTTTGGCGGGGGGGGGGGGGGGGGGTGGACGGGGGACTCTTAAACCTATAATATTCTTTGATTCCTAGATTGTTGAGTGATTTTTTTTGTTTGACTTGTTTTTATGATGAAAGAGTGTTAAATGATTTTTTTTTGTGTGTGTGGCAATTGAGATAATTAGGTGATTTTTTTTTTCTTGCTCTAACACAAAAGAATTATAAATTAGGCCTTAAAGCATTTCTTAAGATTCTTTTAGTAAGCTTATATCTAGCAACAAATTCCTTAAGGTTTTATGGTGTATTAATTTTGCCTTGTGGTTTCTGACTTTGAAACTTTCTTTTATCTGTTACCAAGAACTCGTTTCTTGAAGTAGCTGGTCATAATAACTGGTCAAAAAGGTAAAGCTTGCTGGGCATGGTGGCACACAGCTGTAATCCCAGTGACTCTAGAGGCTGAGGCAGGAGGATCACAAATTCAAAGGCAGCGTTAGTAACCTAGCGAGGGACTAAGCAACTTAGTTGGGACCCTATCTCAAAATAAAAAAGGGCTGGGGGTGTGGCTCAGTGGTTAAGCACCCCTAGATGCAATGCCAGGTACCAAAAAAAAAAAAACAAAAACAAAAAACTTTTTGTGTTTTACCCAAAGCCACTAGAATTTAATCTTCATGTGTATAGAGACCCCAAGCTCCTAAGACAGTGTCTGGCACATAATTAGTTCTGAATAAATGCTTTTTAAAATGAATAAAGAAATTTTAATAATATGGTATCCTTGTGACATTACACACTGATAATTTTTCTCTTTATTTTCCAAACTAAAATTACCATTATTTTTTTTCCCTGCACATATAAAGAATGCATGATCATTGGAAAAGTTAAGAGAATGCTATCATTTGTTGCTTAAGTGTTGCCGTTGACCCCCACACCCCCAAAGGTCCCTGTATTGGAAGTTTGGTCCTTTGTATTTCAGTATTGCGAGGTGGTGTGGACCTTTCAGAGATCAGGCCTATATATGCCCTCAAAAGGGATTAAGAAGTTTTCTAGAGAGGGTTATTATAAATGCCTGAGCCTGGCTTCACCCAGCTCTCTCTGACTTCCTGTCTTGGTAATGTGAGGACTGTTCCCAAATATGTTTCTGTCTTCAAGTGATATAGCCAGGAACTGATGCAGGCACCATATCATTGAACCTCCTGAACTTTGATCCATATAAACCTCTTTGTAAAGTTAAGATGCTTTAAATGTCTCACTATAGTAATGAAAGACTGGCTAATGCATTTGTGCTACAGAGACTTATTCATGATTTTATGTCAACTGAGTAATTTGCATTAGATTAACCATTTAAGTTATAGTGTTATAAAAGCAGGGGTTTTGAATGGTTTTATGTATTGTGATAACACTAGGTGATAAAAGTTATACAGAGCTCAAGATGCTCAGTGGTTGTAAGAGAAAAAGGCTTAGGCAGAATCTATTTCAGTGCTTTGCTTAAAGTTAGATGGATTCAGTTGAAATTGCCATTTTTGTAGTTGACAGATGATGTACATCTAGACCACCTTTTTAAAAAAAAAAGTTTTATATGTATTTTTAGTTGTTGATGGGCTTTTTTTTTATTCATTTATTTTATGAGATGCTGAGAATCAAACCCAGTGCCCCAGACAGGCTGGGCAAGTGTTTTACCAATCCCCACCTTTTTTTTTTTTTTTTTTTTTTAAATGTTGAAATTCATACAGGAGAAGGAATGTAGTGAAAGGCTGAAGAATTACTAGTCTTTACCCGTTTACTCCTCCATGTGGAATACTTATTTTGAAAATGTAATAATCAAAGTTTTACTGGAAGCTTGTTATTTACACATTAAACCTTTAGTGAGCTAAAAAATAATCTTTGTTTACTTAACTTTTATATCTGGGCAGAATACTGTATTTCACTGCATAATCACCATTACCACATAACCATTGCATTGTTTTTTCAGTCCAAAAATTGATGTATACCTCTCATCCTGTAATTGTCACATGCTAGAATTCTGTTCCTTACATTGTATAAAAGGTAAACACAGCAGCAATGTTTGCAACAGTGTCATATCTGTATTTGTCTTCTCTGGAGCTGTGAGCCTAGAATTCTCAGCACACACACAATTGTCAGTACATTTCTGAAAGCCAACTTTCATGTTTTGTGTAGAGCGCTTCAGTACTACTAATAAATACATCTTATAGAATGGTACCGAGGATGGCACATCATGTAATGAACCAATAATAGCTACACAGAATCTTCAGATACAGAAGATTAAATTTTCTAAGTCCATACTTCACAACACTGTAGTAAATTTCCTTAAGGGTAATAAATATTTCAGCCTTAATGCACAAATCAGTAACAACTAATGAGTTGTTTTTCCAGAAGAAAAATATTCTTTTAACTATCACAAGGAAATGATGTGTGTCAGTTTGGATTTTTCAATTTTAACATGTATTCATGAGTATTACGTGCATCCTGATCTTTTACTAAAGCCAGTTCACTAATTGATTTTAAAATAATGCTAGCACAATTTGTTTAATCAAACAAACTTCAAATAATGGTTGCATACCACTTTAATATTTGTCATAAAATCTGCAACAGTTTTGTGGTGAAATACAGTATATGTGTAGTTACAACCATTTTACCAAGGAATGAAACAGAAGCCCAGAGAAATTATATAACTTATCTGAAATCACCCAGTTGGATTCTAGCCCATACACATCTTACAGGTGATCTTTGATAACCAGAAGTTTTTAAGAAAAGCGTCGACTACTGTTTTATTTTAACACAATAGAAATACAGATGAGTCCATAAGGAGTAAAACTAAAAACCACCTGTGATTTTATAAGTGATATTTTTTCCTTGTAAATTTACCCAGTATAGAATACATGTTCAAACATGCATAGCTTTTTTTTTTTAAGGGGAAACTAAGCTTACTGTTTTTGTAATATTTTTAATATATAAATAATTTTCTTCTATGCAAGTAGGTATCAATTTTTAGAATTACTTTTAATAGCTGTATGTCATATTATAACATACTGAAAAATATAACTTATTCAGTAACTTCCTAATTCTGGGCATAAGTCTCCAAACATTCAATATTCTTGGCAGTTACCCTTTTATATATGTCTTTATTTATTTGTATTCGTATTTTCTGAGAAAAATGTTTAAACGTAAAATTTCTAGAGCTACCTCCAATAATAGTAATCTTGCAGAGAGAGGAAAACATTTAGCACATAAAACAAATGAGAGGCATTTCAAAAGTTTATATTATGTATTAAATGGGACAGACTGACCCCAGCTTGTTTACCCTGTGACCTTAAGGAACCCACTTCACTTTTTAAAACTTGCCTCCTTATCTTTAATAAGTCTACTAGTGCATTATTTCAAAGATGGAATGAAATGATGCACGTAATATTTATTTGAAATAATAAATATTTGAAATTTTAATAATGTAATGAAATTAACAATGAAGTATCAGAAAACTATTATTATGTCTCAGTGATTAAAGTTTAGTGACCAGAAAGTATTGACATGTTATAGTTCAGTAAGCTAAGGTTATAATAATTTGCATGTTTTCCCACACCCCTGCCCCCCAAAAAACAAACAAACAAAAAACCCACATTGTTTTGGTAAATTGAAAAGAGGAAATATTGCCTTTAGTCTTTATTATTCCTGAAGTGGCTTTGTGCCCAAAATGTCCAGTGGCAGTGCTAAAAGTTCTAGTTTTGTTGATGTCACTTCATCTCTGTCAGCTTTTTAACGTGAAAATCTCACTTCACTCAGTTTGATGTGAAGTTCCATTAGATCACTGAAAACAGCATGAGTATATTAACCTCAGCCATTGTTTTAACACTCAAAATGACTATGTATTGAACTATATGTGCAGGGACAATGTACTTTATGTCTTGTGTTACACATGCATATTCTAATAACAGCATTTAAGAAACATTAAATCCTCCACGGGTGTGGTGGTTCACACCTTTAATCCAAGCAGTTCAGGAGCCTGAGTCAGGATTGCAAGTTCAAATCCAGCCTCAGCCACTTGGAGGCACTGAGCAATTCAGACTCTGTCTCTGAATAAAATACAAAATAAGGCTGGGAATGTGGCTCAGTGGTTGAGTGCCCCTGAGTTCAACCCTTATTACCCCCCCAAAAGAAAAGAAACATTAAATCCTATTTCAAATAAAAACATGCAGTATGCCTCTACATACTCAAATTTCTTTTTTTTTTTAATTATTTGTTTTAGTTGTTGATGGACCTTTATTTTTCATTTATATGCTGTGCTGAGAATTGAACCCAGTGCCTCAACAACATTCAAGGCAAGTGCTCTACCATTGAGCCACAGCCCCAGCCCATACGCAACATTTCTTTTTTTTTTAATTTGTTTTAATTAGTTATACATGACAGTAGAATACATTTGTGCAATTTGATATGTCATATATATCTGAGATATAATTTATCATTTTTCTGATTGTACATGTTAGAATCATATTGGTCATGTAGTCACATATGTACATATAGTAATAATGTCTGTTTCATTCTATTATCTTTCCTATCCCCATATCCCCTCCTCTCCCATCACTTCCCTCTACCTAATCTAAGGTAACACTACTCTTCCAGTGGGCCCCCACCACCCCTATCTTATTGTAAATTAGCATTTGCATATTAGAGAAAATATTCACCCTTTGGTTTTGTGGGATTGACTTATTTCACTTGTCATTTAGGTACATCTTCTAAATAGTTTCAATAATTTATAGTCATTTCATTTAGTATTTGTCATTTATACATATCTGGTTTATTTTTCTTTGTTGCTGGGGCCATCACATTTTACAAGAATACCTCCCAGATATTTTCTTTTATCTCAGGTTTTACTGTATTTCAAACTTCCTACTGAATGGTTCTAGTTAAATGTAATGTTTCAGAACCTAAGTTTAAAGTACAATTTGCCTTCCCCCAAACCAGTTCCTTTCTTAGTTCTCCTTTTTTCTCAAAATGCCAATTTCATTTTCTAGTTGCTTGGGCTTTGGTATCTCATCAGTCTGACTTTTTCACTCATTGTGTCCACATATCATTAATTGCTAATCCTTGCCCATTCTTAGCAGTTTTTGTCTTACATCGTTTTTTTACAGTATCATTACCACATTGAGGTCTGTTACATTGTATTCTTTTCAATCAAGTTGCCTTCCTACAACTTGTAGTCTCCTACTTAAAACTGTTGGGTGTATAGAAAGACAATACCTAACTTATAGCCAAGAACTTGAGGTTTTATTTATTTAAATTATTGTGATTGCACATCAACAAAACCCAAGTCCAAAAAAATGCATTTAACTGGAACAAAGGGTGATATAAGCCTAAAACAAAAGCAACTAATCTGGTGAATTAGAACCTGGCAGTATGCTACTCTATTTCTCTGTGTCATTTTTTTTTGTCTCTAGACTCAGCTGTTCACAAGGTCTGAGTTCTAACCACATACTGAACCTAATCAGGCATACTTGATCAGTTTTAGATTTCCAGAGGGAGAATTCAGTGAGTACCACGACATAATTACCATGTTGACTGGCTAGTTCTTCATTTTATATTCTCAAATAATAAAACAATTATTTAATTTTGCTAATTGATTAATGCAGAATATCTGTTACTTTGTTTAAATGCACTTTGAATTTGGCATGTTTCTTTGTTTTTTGTTTTTGTTTTTTTTTGGTTGTTTTTTTTTTGTTTTTGTTTTTGTTTTTTTGTGGACACAATATTTTATTTTTACATGGTGCTGAGAATCAAACCCAGTGCCTCACGCATGCTAGGTGAGCACGCTACCACTTGAGCCACATCCCCAACTCTCTTGAAACGCAATTTTTACTTAAGGTTACCATTTACCCATATACCTTACTCTTTGGTCTTTAAATTTATATTAAGCAATAAGAATGTGCTTTTAATTCAGTAGAGTCTCCCTTCAACTTATAATTCTTGTGTTTGTCCCCCTGGTGGACTTGAAAATTTTTGAGGGAAGAGTCACATAACATAAAATTAAAGTATACTCAAATTGTGAAGTATATAATTAAATGGCATTTAGTACATTTATAATGTTTAATAATCACCTCTATTTAGATCCAAAAGGAAATCACCCCAAAAAGAAATTATGAACCCACAAATCAGTCAAAACTCTCACAGCCCTAATAATTACCAGTCTCCTTTCTGACTTGGCAGATTTGCCTATTCTGGGTATTCATATACCAGAATCACAAAATAGAACCCTTTATGTGGGCGCTTTTATTTAGCTTAACACTTTTGAGATTTGTTTTTATTATATCAGGTATCATTATGTTATTGCTTTCTCTAGCTAAGTAATATTTTATAACTATACCACATTTAGTTTATCCATATATATCCACTGGTGGATATTTGAGTTATTTCTATTCTTTGGCTATTGTGAACAGTGCTGCATGAACATTTTCGTATAGGTTTATTTGAGTACCTGTTTTGAATTCTTTAGGGCATATGTCTAGGAGTGGAATTGCTGGGTTATATGGTAATTCTATGTTTAGTTTTTTTAGGAACTACCAAACTATTTTCCACAACAGCTGTACTATTTTACATCTCTGTCAGCAGTGTAATAAGAGGGTTCTAGTTTCTTTGTGTCCTTACCAACCAACATTTGCTATTTTCCTTTTTTTAATTATAACTATCCTTACTGTGAAGTGATACTTCTTTGTGTTTTTTGATTTGCATTTTTATGATAACTGGTGATGTTGAAGATCTTTAAGTCTTTTGCCCTTTATAAATTGAGTTGTCTTTTTTCCTGTGGAGTTGTAAGAGTTCTTGTAGATACTGGGTACTAGGCCCTAATTAGATAAATGATTTGCAAACATTTTCTTTCAATTTATAGGCTCTTTCTTTCCTTCTTCCTTTTTTTTTTTTTTTTTTTTTTTTTTTTTTTTTTTTTGCCATTTTGATAGTACCAGGGATTGAACCTCTTGCAAGTTTTCTATCTCTAGGTAATACCCTGTCTTTTTTATCTTGTTTTGAGATGGAGTTTTAGTTCCTCATGTAGATCTCAAACTTGATATTCTGCTTCAGCCTCCTGAGTAACTGGGATTACAGGCATGTACCATGGTTTATCTTTAATAATGTCCTTTGATAAAAGTTTTAAATGTTGTGTTGGGGTTGTGACTTAGTGGTAAAGTACATGTGAGACACTGGGTTCAATTCTCAGCACCACATAAAAATAAATAAATAAATAGATAAATAAAATAAAGGTATTATGTCCATTTACAACTAAAAAATATATATTTTTAAAATTTTATTGATCATACTATGGTATCATGTGTAAGAATGTTTGCCAAATTCAAAATCATTAAGATTTATCACTGTGTGCCCTTTATCTGTTTTTATGGTATTAAGCACTTACATTCAGATGATTTTTTTATAGTGAGATAAGGATCTAAATTTATTTTTTTTTTTGTATGTAGATATCCAGCTGTCTGAGTACCATCTGTTGAAAAGATTATCTGTTCCTAATTAAGTGATCTTGACACTGTTATTAAAAATAATTGGCCATAGATGTGTGGACTCATAGTTGTATTCCCCTGATCTATATGTGTTAGGTTTTTGCTGGTCCTGGTTGAGCATCTCTTATCCAAAATCCTTAAGACCCAGGGGTGTTTTGGATTTTGAATTTTTTATATTTTGGCATATTTGCATATATAGGATGAGATATCTTGGGAATGGACCCCCAGGTCTAAAATTCATTTGTTTATATACAACTTATACACAGAATTTGAAGGCAATTTTATATATAATGTTTTTAGTGTCCCTGTATTTTAACTATAGCCCATCATGTGAGGTCAGATGTGGAATTTTCCACTTGTAGCATTGTCAGTGCCCCCAAAACTCCAGGTGTTAGCATATAGATTGGGGAAGTTCAACCTATAGTAAGTTTTGAAATCATAAGAATGTGGAATTCACCAAATTGGGTCCCCCACCCGCCCAAAGTTCCTTTGGCCAAAGGATTCCCTGCAGTTCAATGAATATGAGGATCTGCTTTTGTTTTTATGCAAAAAAAAACAAAAAACAGTTGGATTTTGTTAGAGATTGCATTTAATCTATGGATTGGTTTGGGTAATATTACCACTTCTCATCCACAAAATGCAGGGTGTCTTTTATTTATTTAGGTCTTCTTTAATTGTCTTAATACTATTTTGTAGTTTTCAGTATACAAGTTTTATATCTTCTTGGTCAAATTTATCCCTCAGTATTTGTTCTTTTGGGTGCTGTTGTAACTGGGGTTATTGTCCTGATAATGTATAAGAATACAACTGATTTTTGTATTTCTTATATCCTGCAACTTTGCTGAATTCTTGAATTAACCATATTATATTTTTGTGGATTCTTTAGAATTTCCTTACGCAAGTCATATCATGTGCAAATAGGAATCATTTTTACTTTATTCCTTTATAAGATAAATGTCCTTCATTTATTTTCCTGCCCGGTTCTTTGAGTGAGAACTCCAGTGTAATGTTTCATGGAAACAGCAAAACGGACATATTTGTCCTATTCTTGATCTACTGTTTTTTATTCTATCACCATATTTTACTACAGTTGACATTGTTATAGTTAAAGCTTTGTCCCAGGGTTTCATAAACTGACTTCCAGACCACTCACATATAATCGAATCGAGCCTTTATTGAAGCACACCGGTGGCGGCTGACCAGAACATAAAGCTAATTCCCCTGATCAGCCCCAAACAATTGCAAGGGCATTCCTTATAAGCCTGAAAACTGCAAAAGGGATGTTCGAGGGGTCTAGCCAATGCAAGCAAGCCAGGTTACAGAAGCGGGACAGTGCAGTCAAGCGGAGGGAAGCCTAACCAATCACAGTTAGCCCAGTCACCCCAGTTACAGAAACAATATCCCATTAGGTAGTTCCGTGTTCTTAAAGGTTTCTATAGCAAAAGGAAAAGAACATCTTGCTCCAGTCATGACTCTTCTACTTGGCATGGTTGTTTTATAGGATGAAGTCATAAAACAAAATGGAGTCACATTTGCTCCTGCTATCACAACTTGAATGTGATGCTAGCTGTGGATCATGTTGAAAAAGATCCCTTCATTCCTAATCTAAATACTTTTTATCATAAAAGGATATTACATTGTAACACATTTTTTGTCTACTAATTGAGATGATCATGTAGTCTTTTCCCTTTATTCCATTAATGTGGTCTATTACATTAATTGATTTCCCAAAGTTGAACTTGCTTTCCTTGGATAAATCCTACCTGATCATGGTGTATAATCTTCATAATATGTTGCTTGATTTGTTTTACTGGTATTTTGTTGAACAGTTTTATATTTATACTTGTAGAGAATAATACCCTATAGTTTTCTTCTCTAGTGTTTTTTTTTTTTTAATCTGGCTTTTGTATTAGGGTAATATTGGCTTGTTAACATGAGTTAGAAAGCATTTCTTTCTTTCTTTTTTTAATAATTTGAGATCAATTCTTATTAGTAGTTCTTTTAAGGGTTCAATATAATTTATCAGTGAAGCCATGTGGTTCTGAGCTTTGCTTTGTTCTAATTTTTTTTTTTAAAGAGAGAGTGAGAGAGGGGAGAGAGAGAGAGAGAGAATTTTAATATTTATTTTTTAGTTATCAGCGGATACATCTTTGTTTGTATGTGGTGCTGAGGATCGAACCCGGGCCACACGCATGCCAGGCGAGCGCGCTACCGCTTGAGCCACATCCCCAGCCCCTGTTCTAATTTTTTTATCACTGGATGAATCTTATTATTTCTATTTGTGGGTTAGTTGTGCTTTTCTATTTCTTCTTGAGCCAGTTTTGGTGATTTGTATGTTTCCAAGAATTTGCCCATTTTGTTTAGTTTATCTAATTTAGTAACATACAGTGGTTCATAGTACTCTTTTTGACCTTTTCACTTCTGTATTTTCAGTAGTAATATCCCTATTTTCATTTCTGATTTTAGTAATAGGAGGTGTCCCCCACCCCGCGCATGCGCGCACACACACACACACACACACACACCATCTTTTTCCTCTAAGCAATAATTTTTGGAGTTGTTGATTCTGTTGTTTTTTCTGCTTTGTATTTTGTTTATCTCCATTCTGATTTATACTCCTTCATTTTGCTAGCTTAGTGTTTATCTTGCTCTCTTTTTTTAGTTCCTTAAAATTAATTGTAAAGTCAAGTTTTTGCTAGTCTGTATTGTGGTGCTGGGGATTGAACACAGGGCAGTGTACATGCCAAACACACATTCTACTGAGCTACATCTCCAGCCTGAGATGTTTTTAATGTCAGTGTTCACAGCTACAGAATTTCTCTCTGAACACTGCTATTGCCTCATTCCATAGGTTTTCCTTTTTATTCATCTCAAGGGTATTTTATTTTTTCCTCTTGGCTTCTTTCATTTGAATAGTATTTATTGTGTGACTATTTTTAAAATGCTTGATAAGGGCCTTTGTTGAATAGCTGCTTTCCTTTTGAAATATATTTACATGGTACTGCAGCTTTTGTTTAGTAGTATAGTCTTCTAAAAATTAAGGGTGGCTTGAAAAATATTTTCTAATTTCATTTGTAATCTCTTTGATCTGTAGGCTCTTTTAGACAGTGTTAATTTCCACATGTTTGTGGATTTTTGTTACTGATTTATAATTTCATTTCTTTGTGATCAAAGAACATACTCTGTATTATTTCAGTCCTTTTAAGTTTATTTAGACTTGATTTGTGACTTAACGTGTCGTTTGTCCTAAGAATGTTTCCCGTATACTTGAAGAGAATGCATATTGTACGGTTGCTGGTTGCATTTTTCTGTTCGTTCTAGTCTGTTTTTTGTGTTATACAAGTGTTCCATTTCTTTGGTGATCTTTGACACCAGGTTTTTTTTTTTTTTAATTAATTACTGCAGTGTACTATTAAGTTGAACTTCGGTTAATTTTTGCTTCACATAATACAGAACACTCACTAGCTATGCATGTTTATAATTAATATCTTCTTGGATTCCTTCTGTTAAGGTATAATGTCATTCTGTGTCAGTTTTTGTCTTAAAGTCTACTTTTTGCGATACTAGGATAGCCATCCCAGTTGTCATTTTGTTATTATTTGCATGGAATATATTTCCCATTCATTCACTGTGTCATATTTTGGTATGTTGTACAGGCTGGCTGGCTTCAAACCCTGGCCTAAGCAGTCCTCCTGCCTTAGCCTCCCAGGTATGCAGGACTACAGGCACATGCCATTACTCCAAGCCTTTCAAACTTTTATATCCAACATATTGATGTCTTTGATTCTATACCAGATATCTTGTAGACTGCATGTAGACTGAAAATATGAATCATTTTTCTATTTTGTCCATTGTAGTGAAGACAGAGTTTAGTTTCTTAATCATCACCCTGGGGATTAAAATTAATATTTTAACTTTATAATGATTGTTGTAATTAAACTCACTTGAGTTACAAAAGTGTACAGAACTCCTGTTCCTTTGTAGCACTCTCTGGCCCCTTAATGTTATTTTCACAAGTTATATCTTTATACGTTGTGTACTTGTTAACACACATTTGTAATTGTCATTTTTTACATTTGTCATTCAAATCATATCACAACAAAGAGAGTTATAAATCAAAAATAAAATAATATTACTGGCTTATGTGTTTATCTTTCTTTACCTCATTAGTTTTTTATTTATTTTTTTATTTTTATTTTTTTGTATAAGATTGAAATTACTGCTACTCCATTTCAGTTTAGGGCATTCCTTTCCACTAGTGATGAACTCTCAATTTTTTTTTCTCTGAAAATGTTTTAATTTCTCTATCATTTTTGAAGTTTTTCCAAGTAGTAGAAGAATTTTTGATAGATATTTTTTGTTTTAGCACCTTAAATATATCCTTCCATTGCCTTCTGACCTCTATTGTTTCCAGAAATAGACTCGTAATATTACTCAAGAATGCTTGTATGACAGCCTTTTCTCTCCTGTATCTTCATTCTTTTCTCTTTTTGCTTCTTAGATGTATTATCTCACAATTAACCAATCTTTAATTCTTTCTTCTGCCTGCTCAAATATGCTCTGTAGTGACTTCTTCATTTCATTTATTGTACTTTTTAGCTCCAGAATTTATTTTTGGGGACTTTTAATTTTTTTTAATAATTTGTAAATTTATTGATGTTCTCTATTCATTGAATCATTGTTCTCTGGGTTTCCTTTAGTCCTTTGTGAATTTTTTAAAACAATTAATTTAAATTCTCTGTCTAGTAAGTGTGATGGTTGGGCTTCCAAATGGACATTTTATTAATTTCTTCTTTTTCCTTGCAATGGACAATACTTTGCATGCCTCCTAATTTTTGGTAAAAATAAGTTGTTTTGAACCTTATAATATGGCAACTCTGGAAATCAGATTTTCCCCTTCACTGTTTGTTTGTTTGTTTGTTTATTTATTTGCTGTTTGTTGTTTGCTTGTTCAGCAGCTTCTCAAAATTCCTGTTGTAAAGTCTGAATTCTTTGTTATTTGTTGCCACTGAAGTCTGTGTTTCGTTAGTTTAATGTTTTGATAGTTTCTTTAAATGCCTGGAGCCAAAAAAATGAAAATTCTTTCTAAGTCTTGTGGTTGAAACAAAGGCAAGTCCTTTTACACTTGAGGCCACCAGACACATTAAAATTCACAACGAAGGTTCTTTCTGAATAAGATCCTTATTGCTCCCTCTGGCACTTAACAGCCTATACTCTACTCATAGTTGTTACTATGCTGGGGTATGGAAGATGATAAACGGGTAATTTTAAAACTTCATTCTTCACCAAGACTTCCTCTGATTGTTGGGTTATTTTAACTAAATTCTAGAGTTCTGCAAAAGATAATTATGACTCTTTTGGCCACTCACAAATCATTTTTGTGAAAGCACTGGGCTTAGGAATTTCCTTTACCACTTCTGATGGTGCTACCACCCCCACCCCGCAAGAACGTATTAGTCTACTATATGAATTATTGACACATCTTGTTTCTACTCCATCTGTTATATTTCAACCTGAAATAGGCAGTGAAACCCTAGTTTTATATCTACAAGCAACTCAAATAGATCTTCAATACTGTAGAGTACTTATGAGCTTAGTTAATGACCTTTCCAAATGAATTTTTACAGTGATATTTGGTTAAAGGTAATATAAATTTTCAAATTTTTTATGTTTAATTTTGGTATATTGGGATAGATTGTTGATCCCCTTATTGATTAGCTGTCCAGGATAGAAACTTTGGGTGATTTAAGTTCAGGTAAAACTTGAGTAGTTCATATCTAAATAATTTGGTATTTTTTTGTTTTTTCAAACCACTTAGTTTTATAAGTGTGTAGAAAGCAAGATTTTAACATGGAGATTAAATACCTTATACTATTTATGTAACAAATACTGCTAATTATTTATCACTATGTAAGAAATTCTTCAAGTTGACATTATTGGTATTTGGGGCCATTTAATTCTGTGTCATTTGAGCTTGTCTTGTGCCTTCTGGGATGTTTAGCAACATCCCTGGCCTCTACCTACTAGATGATAGTATCTCCCTCCTCCAGTTTTGACAACCAAAAATATCTCTAGGCATCACCAAGTATTTCCTGAGGTATGATATGTCACCCAGCTGAAAACCACTGCTCTGTGAATGAACCAGAGGACTCTGAAAAGGACACTGCTGTTCCTTTTAATACTTTACTGCTGAGTAGAAGAATGTTCTATTATAATACAATCCAGAAAGTACTAAGTAGTAAAGGGTTATAAGTAGAGTGCTATCAGAATGTAAGGAAGAAAAAATAGCTTCTAGTTGGCATTAGGAAACATGTCAATGAGGTGGATGTGTTAACTGGGTTCTGAAGACTTGGAATAGTAAAAATTAACTTCATAAAAGAATTTATTCACAAAGGCAAGACATTTTTATCTAGAGAATAAAGTTATAGGTTGTTTGGGGGTAGCACTTATGTTATGTAAATGAAAGAGTAGAAGGAAAACAATGTGTTGGAACTAGACCTTAAAAGAGCTAGACATTAAGTCAATAGGCATTGGGGAAATTATATGTTCCTAAAAGAAAATATTTCCTGTATGGTATTAGAATGCTTGAAACAGAAAGATATAAAAATATTAGCCATTTTTTTTCTTGTTCTTTTGCTTTTAATTGTTAGAGATATAATCAGTAGGAGATAACATGAGACACTTTTATAAGAAATTGGCTTAAGTGATTATGCAATGCTGGTTAGGTAAGTCCAAAATCAGAAGATGAGTGGTCAGGAAATGCAGGCTGGAAACTCTTAAGCAAGAACTAATACCCGTATCCACAGCTGAAGTTCTTCCTCAAGGAAACCTTAGTTCTGTTTTTAATGCTTTTTAATTGATTAAATCAGTCTTACCCATATTATTGGTGATGATCTCAACTGATTTTTAATGTTGATCACAATAAAAGACCTTCATATCCAAATCTATTTAATGTTTGATCGACTAACTGCATATTATGCCTAGAAAAGATGACACACAAAACTGACCATTATTCTATCTATAATTAGCAAAGTATGTTAAAAATAAGCATTTTTTTTTTTTTTTTTTTTTTTTTGCAGGGGTGGTGCTGGGGATTGAACCTAGGGCCTTGTGCATGCAAGGCAAGCACTTTACCAACTGAGCCATATCACCAGCCCAATTTTTATTTCTTTTATAAATGGATCAATGAACTGCCTAGTTTGAAACTAATAAAATTGTTCAGATTTCTAGCAGTTCTCACATAAGAACTAAGTAGAAAGCTGAGTAACATTTTTTTGTAACTTACTTTCTCTAATTTTGTGCTCATAGAAAAGTTGTAACGCTAAATAAGAAGTTCCCATCTATTTTTATTTTGTTCCATTGCTTCTCTTCTGTATACACATATGTTGACAGTTAAGTTTAAGGCTTCAGGCCCTTTATTCCAATGTGTAAGTTTTTTTTCCTGGATAGCCTTGAGCAAAACCATAGTAATGTGTATGTATTTGCATACTTTAGATCTATATCTCTTATTTATATTAAAACTGAGTTTATGCTGATATTTCCAATTTTGATACAACACCACAAAGTACATTTTAATTCTCACTTTCCTTTTTATATTCGTACTTTTGGCCATTGACAAATGCTAGATTATTTGTTGTTCCACCCATTCCTGAAGTCTTTTTATTTTTCTTAGTCTTATTTCTTCCTGTTACTTAGATTGGTAATTCTGTACTGATTAATCTTCGAGTTCATTTATTCTTTTCTTTGTCATCTCTCTCCTGCTATTAAGCCCATTCAGTGAGTTTTTTTTATTAATATCTTTGTTCTAAACTTGCCATTTAGTTCTTCTTTGTATTTTCTGTTTCGTTACTGAAACTTTTTTTTTCATGTTTCCAGTGTGTTCATAATTCCTCATTCAAGTATTTTTATAATGCTTACCCTAAAATCCATGTCAGATAATAATAGAATAATAGAGATTTTTCTTGGGTTTGGGTATGATAAGTAATTTTTGTATTATTATTATTATTATTATTATTATTATTATTATTATTATAATATTCTGGCCATTTTGGATATTGTGGGACTTTGGATCTTATTTAAATCTTGTGTTTTAGCAGAACCAGCAGGAGAGGAGGCCTCCCTGCCAGGTGTTGTTGAAAATTTCCAAGTCCCCACTTTGCGTCCATTGATTAGTAGTACCACATTTGGGAAGATAGGGTATCTATGACCTCTGGGTATTAGTAGAAGTTTAGGCTCTCCATTCCTCCTCTACTGATACTGAGGGAAGATAAAGAACTCCTTGTTATGAATGATCAAGGGTGAAAGTCTGTAGTCTTCCCAGTAGGCCTCCCCACTGATTGACAAGGGTAAAGAGAAGCATTTCATGCTGTTTGGCTTGAGTATGGAACCATTAATGTCAAAAATATATTTGTCTTGCTATCCTGTACCTTTCCAGATCTAAAAAGAGAACAAGCTTTTCTTGTTGGTGGCTTTTTGTTCTATTATTGTTGTTTAGTTTGGGATAGGATGTTTGTTGTTGGTACTCATTGGTGTTTCTGGGCTATTGACCTCTCTCTTGCCCTGTCCAAGGCATATAAGAGGCATAAAGAAAATGCATCCAGGTGCAGTGGCACACATATGTAATCTCAGCAGCTCGGGAGGCTGAGGCAGAAGGATCATGAGTTCTAAATCAGACTCAGAAAAAGTGAGGTGCTAAGCAACTCAGTGAGATCCTGTCTCTAAAAAAATATAAGAAAGGGCTGGGGATGTGGTTCAGTGATTGAGTGCCCCTTTGGCCACCCTGCCAAAAGAAAAGAAAATGTAGAAACCTCCTGTAATGTCGCTCTTAAAGTCTGTGATCATAAGTCACTCCACCTTTGCTCCACTGTAAGAGGGTTATTTTTTGTTTGTTTGTTTTTGGTACTGAGGATTGAACCCAGAGGAATTTTATCACTGAACTTTATCTCCAGTCTTTTTTTAAATTTGAGACCGGGTCTCTAAGTTGCTTAGGGCCTTTCTAAGTTTCTGAGGCTGGCTTTGAATTTGCGATCCTTCTGCCTCAGCCATCGGAGTTTGTGGGATTATGTGTGTGCCTCTGCACCCAGCAAGAATCCTTTTTTTTTTTTTTTTTTAAACATACTGTGTTCAGGGTTTTAAGCTGCAATTACTGGGAAGAATAGAGAAAAGTTTTTTGTCTACTGATTTTGTTCAGAAATGAACGTACTGAATGATTTCAAATAGAAATCAATTCATTAAAAACTTAAAATGTGGTGGGGATGTGGCTCAAGTGGTAGCACGCTCACCTGGCATGCCGCACGCCTGGGTTCAATCCTCAGCACCACATACAAGCAAAGATGTTGTGTCTGCCGAAAAACTAAAAAATAAATATTAAAAAATTCTCTCTCTCTCTCTCTCTCTCACTCTCACTCTCACTCAAAAAAAAAAAAAAAACTTAAAATGCTCAAAATATTTTATTTTTTTTTGAAGTTGTTTTTTTTTATTAGTTGCAATGGACCTTTATTTGTTTACATGTGGTGCTGAGAATCAAATGCAATGCCTCACACATGCTGTGCAACTGCTTAGCCCCAGCCCAAAATATTTTATTCTTAAAAATATTTTATCATCATGTTTTGGTAAGTCACTAAGTACATAAGATTAAGTATATTCTTATGTGTTTCTGAAAACATGTATATTTCTTTATTCTTTTAGGGTTATGTACTGAAGGACTGTACCGTGTTAGTGGTAACAAAACTGATCAAGACAACATTCAAAAGCAGTTTGATCAAGGTAGGAAGATAATTGTGTACAATAAAATTGTTTATTGTTTTCCTTATTGGCGTTGCATGGTGGGAAGATTTTTTATTTGAAAACTTCTTAAGGAAATGAATATTTAGAGGAGGGAGTTTCAAAGCGGGATTAGAAGTATTAAATAGAATAGATGCTATAGTAAAGGTACAGGAGAACAGGCAAAAGTCTGTTTTTTACACTAGCAAGAAAATTATTATTTTAGAACCTTTTGTTATTAAGGTACTGAGTAGTAGGGAATCAGGCAGTTGGAGATAAAAAAACTTTTAAAATACATTTGAAGGAGAAGAAAGATTGAAAACAATAAGCAGTAGATCAAGAAAATACAGTAGTAGATCAAGAAAATACAGTATTTATATACATATAAAGAGCTATAAGAAAGGAGGTAATGCAAAAGAAGGCCCTCAGTATTGAAATAGTCTGTTATAGGGCCACTGGAATAAAGAAGTAGAATTTATAGGTTTTGTTCTGGTAATAATGCGAGACTATGTCATATTCTAAGACTACAGAGAATAGTTCAAAATAAATTTTGGGGGGCAAGATTAGATATTTTATGGCAAACTACTCTCAGTTTCTTTCAATATTTCATATTCTTTCCATATTTTCTTCTTAATTCAGTAAGCTATCACAAATAAGAGTGTATGACCCAATTTTATAAATCCATCACTAGAATTAGAAAAGCAATAAGTTGACTTATGATAGATTAGCATCTTTATATCAGAGATAATCCAATGTAAATGTTGTTGGAGGGGGGTGTCCTTGATATTTACCATTAAGAATAAAAATAAAGCTAAATACCCTTCATCTTCATAAGTAAATTTTGTATATATTCAAAGATTTAAATGAAAGCTAAAAGTACTAGGGTGACCATGAGTGAATATTTTTAATAGTATTGGATTAGGGAAGTTCCTAAACTTCATGTAAAAACTAGAAAGAATGAACCAAAGTAATATAGACTGAACTACTTAAAATATAAAAATTCTGTATGAGAATATAGATAAAACATAAAGTTGGTCACAGTGGAAAATGCCTGTAATTCCAACTCCTCAGGGTCTGCTGAGGCAGGAGGACTGCAAGTTGGAGACCAGCCTTGGCAACTTAAGGAGACCCTGTCTCAAAATAATGAATGAATAGGGATGCTTCTTAATGGCAGAGAATCACTCTTAAATCCCCAGCACCACAAGCAAAATAAAAAATGTAAAACCTGAAGACAAAGTATAATCTTAATGATGGTGTTGGAATACCAATGCTAGGTAAAGAAATTTATATCAGAAGAAAGTCACCAGTAAATACTTGAATATATGCTTAGCTTCTATCAATGATAAAAGAAAAAAATTATTCAAAGCTTATATTATCAGAGTGGAAGACTGTTTGATATAGTATGGGCAATCAAGTATCAAGTGCACTATTGATTGTGGGTGCCTTTTAAGGGAAAATTGTGAATATCTATTAAAAAGCAGGTAGCTTTACTAGAGAAATTCTACATTTAGCAGCTGATGTTACAGAAGCTTTTGCACAAACATACCAGGGCATTTGTTGCAGGATTTTTTTGTAATTAAAAAAAAAATGGTAGGGTACAAGGAGTGGTGGTACACGTCTATAATCCCCAGTGTTTAATCAGAAGAATAGCCAGTTTGAGGCCACCCTGGGCAACTATAGGTTGGGATATAGCTCAGAGCATTTGGTCTAGTATGTGTGAGGCACTATGTTCAATCCCTGGTACTTTTTTTTAAAAAAAAAGGAACAGGGGAACCACTGGTGTGTCTGTAAGTGTAGAATACTTAAAACCATGTAAAATAATTTGTTTGTTAAAATTGCAGGATATCAGTTGTTGAGTGGCATGTATGTGTACAAAAAATACATGATTTGCCAAAGATTATTATTTATATTATTCCATTTAAAAAAATATTATGGAGAACCTGTTTAGACTTTATAATATCAAATTGGTAAAATTTCATTTCTAATAATGAAGGCAGTCTAGTAGTTAATACCAAGGCTCTTAATTTCATGGTTTTGTTTTCTAGTCTTACTACTTACTATCTTTGTGCTCTATTAAAGTTAATCTTTCTAAATTTTGGTTTCCTCATCTCTAGTGTAGGTGTCGAGTGAGCATGAAAATAATGCGTGTGAAGAATTTTCTGTGTGTTCATTGGGTAGCTATTATTACCCAATGAATGTAGCCTAAGGAAGTAAGTTTTTATACATGAAAGTATTTAGCAGAGCATCTTTTAATATTTTTAAATGAAATAAAATGCTCAGTAATAAAAATATCATGTAAGTTGATCAATGTGGGGAATATTTTGTAGACATTAAAGTTGTTTATGTAGAACAAAATGTTAACAGTTGGAGATTCTAAGTGAAGAGATTCTGGGTTAAGGATATGTTTGATTTCTTAGAACTATTCTGAAAACTTGTGCAGATTTGAAATTATATGACAATTAAATGTTACCCAGAGAAAACAAAATGTCTTAAAAAGTTGCATGAAATTTTAATAACCTTTAGTAATGTTTTAAAAATGAAATCAAATATAAAATGGACAGATGTTTAGGCTGTTGTTTGTTTGTTTGTTCTTAATGAGCAGAAAAGAGCTGAAAGGGAACATGGCTAAAAGCATAAGCAATTATTGTTTCTAGGTGATGGGGTAATTATTTTCTTTTTTGCTGTTCTATATTTTCTCATTTTAAAAACTTGTTACATAATTAACCTTACAAAACAACAAGTTAAAAAATTCAAATTATAATTTATTTACATAATTCCTCTAAGGATTAGTAAAGTTCTTCAATATAATAAACCTAGCAGCATTTTTTATTGTTAACAGAAAGTGCTTCTTTCGTGGTTCTCTTTTCCCTTATCTATACAGTTTTTCAGTCTCTAAAGAAAAGTGGCTAATAAGAAGTTTTAATATCTTCTGATCTCAAAGTATCTTTTTAGCTTATTCTTCTATAATCAGTTAAAATTTTAATTTTTGTTTTATAGATCATAATATCAATCTAGTCTCAATGGAAGTAACAGTAAATGCTGTAGCTGGAGCTCTTAAAGCTTTTTTTGCAGATCTTCCAGATCCTTTAATTCCGTATTCTCTGCATCCAGAGCTATTGGAAGCAGCAAGTAAGTATAAATTTCTGCCTACACACACACACACACACACACACACACACATACACACACCCTTTGGGAGAAAGTTGCTGATGTCAGTTTTCAGGTATTGATTGCTAAATATTAAAAAATCAAGTCATACACTCAAATATATAGCTATAAAAATTCATCTTACTAGAACTCTGTTTCTTAAAGATGTTTTCCTCTAAACTGAAATAAAATCAGGAGCCCCACGGGTGGCCCCCAAGAATATTCAGTTTTAGTTAGCCTCCCAGATGACTTAAATGCTATTGTGGTTTATATTTTTAATTCAAACTCCAGAAGCACTATAACAATATTAAATACTTCAAATGAATGGATATGTAATGTACTTCAGTAAAATCTTAACCTGTGTAGAGTCTGCACACATTTAAACATTTTTTTTTTTTAATGAAGGAAATTAACTTTGGCTTCATATATTAAGTTTTTGGAAAAGGTAAGGCAGAAACATGAGATACTTAATTCCTACTTTGATATCAATCATTCAGATGTTTCCAGTAAGCAGATACTCGCTTATCTGGAAAATGAGGCATCATTTTGGGCATCAGGTAACCTACTGCTTGATTTACATTAACAACTAAATTTGTCTTTATATTTTTTTTAACATTTTCTTTTTATTAGTAGTTTTCAAGTTTTTTTACTACTTCATTATAGTTTTGATTATATTAAAACTTTTGTTAAGGAATTAAAAACCACTTTGGTATATTCTCCAAAAATATAGTTGTCCTACACATGATCACATGTGTAGCTTGTAAACTAAGAAAGGGGTTCAGCTGATAGCTTAAATCATCTTATTTCTTGACCATAACTTTCCTACTTAAGGACATTTTCAAGAGCTGGATCAGAGGTAAAATGTGACACATGAGAATTTGTTAGTATTTGTTAGTTATGATGATATAGCATGCACAATGGCCTCCAAAATGAAAGAAGAACAAGAAAGCAATCTCTTTATCTCTCAGTTTTCACAGGACCACATTTCAGTTACCTTATTTTATAATTTACATATTTTTTGAAGAGTAATTATCTTAAAATGCTTATACTGCCTATAAATGACCATTTTTAGTAAGTAGATTATGAGTAAGTGTGTATAGACAACTATGACCCAGGGGCCATTTTCAGAATATTACAACAAAAGAAAATCCCATTACATGTTAAAGTTATGCGTAATTCAAATTTCAAAAGTTTATTGGAAGATGGCCAACATTCATTTGTTATATCATTTATTACTGCTTTTGTGCTTCTCCTGCAACTTTGAATAGTTGTACCCACAAAGCTTGAAATATTTATTTACTATCTGTAGCATTAATTTTAAGAGACCAGAAGATTTATAAGGAATTAGTAAATTTTAAATCAGTATCTAATTATATAAATTGCCTGGGTAAATTGCTAATATACCATTTCCTATATTATCAGTGCTGAGTCACTTTGATCTTTGATGAATAGCTTTACTTATAAGAAGGCTATGCAACATAGATAATGTCAGTCGAATTAATTTCTTAATTTAGATAATTTAGCAGATTCTTAATTACTTTTTGTTGTTTACCTATCCTAATATGTTTCAAACACATTCTTAATTGTTTTTTTTAAGTATGTGGGTTTCACACAAAATTTTTACTACCCTTACAGAAATCCCAGAAAAAGCAGAACGTCTTCATGCCTTGAAAGAAATTGTTAAGAAATTTCATCCTGTAAACTATGATGTATTCAGATATGTAATAACACATCTAAACAGGTATTTTTGCTTTGTTTTTGCAAATAAAATTCACTATCCATTTAAAAAATGTAAACTTTATAAATTGGATAATTGTAAATTTCATTAAAGAAATGCAAACTAAACATGATTGGTTTATCTATAATGGTGTCTAATTTATATTTTCCTGTTTATCTCTAAAACTATATGGTTATTTTTGTACATGAAATAATAACATAAATACCAAGTATGATCATTATATTTTCTTTTTATCCTACTTATTCTTTTGTAGTTTGGATAAATCATGATTTTATTTGTAAAATGACCCTCATATAATTAATCAAATCATCCTATTTGGATTTGGAAAAATTGAGGCTTAAAGAAGGAAATTTTATTCCCCAAATCATATAACTAAAATAAGTGACACATTTTATGCCCAGAATCTAATTCTTAAGAGGTTTGATTTGCTTCTTCTACTGTACTATATTGGTGTTTTATATCTTATTTTAAATATTCCATATGGTGGTTCTTTTCTTTTGTACTGGGGATTGAACCCAGGGGCCCTTAACCACTGAGCCACATCCTTAGCCCTTTTTGTTATTTTTTTTTAAATTTTGAGACAGGGACAGGGTCTTACTAAGTTGCTTAAGGCCTCACTAAGCTGCTGAAGCTGGCTTTGAACTTGAGATCCTCCTGACTTAGCCTCCTGATGTGCTGCGATTACAGGCATATACCACCGCACCCACCCACACAGTGAAATTTTATCACAAATTATCCTGTTACTTGAAATGCCGGGCACTAATCCTTACATTTCTATGCCTAAATATTAACATCATAGCTTCAAGCTTTTGCTTTTTTCTGAAAAGATGATATTCTCAAAAAGCATTCATTAACTAAAAGGTAATAATGTGTTAATAGTTATAAGCTTAATCTGTAGAATCAAATGGATGTCAGTATGAAATATTTCTGGTTCTGTGACCTTGGGGGAAATTACTTTTTCTTGCTAAGTCTTGATTTTCTCAACTGTAAAGTGAGAAAAATAACATTTCACAAAGTTGTTCTGAGGACTGAATGGGATTGTTAGTTTTATACTAATAGCTGTGTTTACTCTTCATGGTGTTTTCTACTGATATTTTTATTAACTGCAGGGCTAGGGGTGTAGGTTAATGGTAGAGCATTTGCCTAGCATGTGTGAAGCCCTGGGTTTGATCCTTAGCACTACAATTAGTCAGTAACTGCAGAGTTTGGGTCTTTTTGTTTTTTTTTTTTAAACTAAATAATATCAAGGTCTATACAAAGTGTATTTTACTCTGTATTTCTTAAAAGAAGTTTAAAGTTTATTATTGCTATCAATGTGTAGTACCAAATTGTATTAACATTTCTTATAACCCTCTCCACAAATCTCTCATACCAACATACATAGTATTGTAGTATACTTAGTAGTTTCCTGTTTTGAAGAGTACAGTACTATAAGGAGAGGTTGGCAGAATGATAACAGTGTAAATGGATACTGTAGCAGACTTTACCTAACATGAAGTATAGGAGTATTTTATGAATATATACTATTTTACTGAAATGAAAATACAACTTCAATTAAAAGATTAGAGAATGCTGGGTACAGAGATGAATGCATCAAATGTAATTACTATACTCCTGTAATCTTAGCAGCTCAGAAGCCTGAGGCAGGAGGATCGCAAGTTTCAGGTCAGCCTGAGTAACTTAACAAGACCCTGTATCTAAGTACCATATTGAGTTTAGCTGATTTTTTTTTCTTCTTTTAAGAAAAGAAATGAAAAGGCCTCTCTTCCTTTATAAAAGAAGCATTGCATGAATACATTCTCTCTTAACTTGAATGATATGGAGATCCACCAGAGAGTAGAACAGAGAAATAACACAATCAGACTTAAATTTTTAAAATGAATGTTCAACTAGACTATAATTGGATAAGGCCTTCTTTATACTAGGTACTCTCAAAGTGCTAGGGACGTTGGTGAACAAAATAAAATAGCTATATATTTCATGAAGCTTACATTCTAGTAAAGGAGAAAATAAATGGGTAGGAGATGATTGAAAAGTTACAAAAATTAATCTGTGGAATTATTTTTTGGCTATATTCTCTTTGACTCTTCACATCCACTGAGTGTCAAGATGAGATTTTTCTATTTTTTTTTTCCTCATTTGCTTTCCTTTGCCACTACTTTAGTTAACATTTCTTACGTAGGGACTTATAGCATAGTTATAGTTGAGCTCTTTCTCTGCCATCTTTCCTTACTAATTTTTCCTTTCTCCCAATGTCAGAAAGATCTTTCTAAAACATCTTTCTATAAAGATCCCTTATGATTAAATAGCGTTTTTATTTTCTTAGGAGCAAATCTAAACCTTGTAACACTAGGTGGTTCTAACTTCTTCAGTTGCATCACCCTTCCTTTTCCCAGATAGGTAATCTAAGCTCTGCTGTATTTTAACTAATAGCAATTAGTTAAATTGATATAAAAGTATCAATTTGTATCTAGTTTGTCATTACATCTTGACATGGCTGCCTCTCTTGTTCCTAAAAAGTGGTACCTAAAATAGCAAATCTAGCACTTTCCTATTACATAAAAATACCATATTATTTTTATAACCCTCTCCACAAATCTATCATACCAACATACATAGTATTGTAGTATACTTAGCAGTTTCCTGTTTTGAAGAGTACAGTACTGTAAGGAGAGGGTTATGTTAGATCTGCTGGTTATGTTAGATCTTTTAACAAAAGGTTGATTTTAAGCCTCTTTTAACAAATACTAATGAGTTTTACCATGGGGGAGGGGTGTGTGTGTGTGTGTGTGTGTGTGTGTGTGTATATATATATATATATATATATATATATATATATATATATAAATTAATCTATAGTATATATATAATTTGACCACATATTTTATCTCAGATGAACAAATTTTATTTTGGGGTTTCTTTTGGCTTAGATCTTAGGAATTTTTTATTTTCATATTTAAGATTTTCCTCCTGTCCTACATGCTTCTGGACTCTTATGTATGAATTAGGAAAGTTAGATTAACTCCAAAGGTCCTTCCCAGTTGAATAATTTTGAGTTCTAGCCCAAGATTTGCCTCTTAAATTTTTTGCTTATTAAAGATAATAGAAGTGCTTGCCTCCAAATTTAAAGGACTATATGCCATTGACTTAATATTGTATATGATCATTTGTAAATTATTATTAAATCACATACGAAATTTAAGGTAGAATGTGTCATGAACTGAATGTTGTCTTTCAGATGATGTTTCTAACAATATACTAAAGGATTTAAAAGATTGCTTTATGAAGCCAGGTATAGTGGCACACACTTCCCTCATTCCACCCACTCAGAAGCCTGAGGCAAGAGGATTATAAATTTGAGGCCAGCCTCAGCAACTTAGTGAGGCCCTGTCTCAAAAAAAAAAAAAAAAAACAATTTATTTAAAAGGGCTAGGGATGTAACTGAGTGATAGAGCACTCCGGAGATCAATCCTCAGTGCCCCTCCACCCTCCAACTTTCCCCCAAGTAAGGTTGTTTTATGGAATACAAAAAAATAAGTGTTTTGAAAGTTCAAAATATTCTTGGTTGGGTTATATTAAAAAAATTTTTCTAAAACTAGTTGAAAGAGATGGCATATCCTGGTTATTTTTTAATCTCATAATAGTTTAAGAATGTGTGGGGTTTTGTTTGTTTTTAATCTCATAAATGTCTTATGAATTTAGGGTTTCCCCACATATGTACACAAATTACGAAGGCTTCCAAGGCACAACTTTTTAAAAAGACTGTCTGACATTCTCACTATGGATTTTTATTTTCATTTCCTTTTTCAAAATGTAGTTGAATGAGAAGAAAGATGCATAAATTCAATGTTAGGATGAAAGGTAACACTAATATGAGATAGTTTCTAGCTCTAGGATTCTGTAATTGTCATGAGTTCTGATTTCTGTTTTTTCCTTTCATAATTTCAGGGTTAGTCAGCAAAATAAAATCAACCTAATGACAGCAGACAACTTATCCATCTGTTTTTGGCCAACCCTGATGAGACCTGATTTTGAAAATCGAGAGTTTCTGTCTACCACTAAGATCCATCAATCTGTTGTTGAAACATTCATTCAACAGTGTCAGTTTTTCTTTTACAATGGAGAAATTGTAGATACTGGGAACACTGTGGCTCCTCCACCACCTTCAAATCCAGGACAGTTGGTTGAATCAATGGTACCCCTTCAGTTACCACCACCATTGCAACCTCAGCTGATACAACCACAATTACAGACGGATCCTCTTGGTATTATATAAATAGAAAGTGATTGCAGACAGCCTGAAATTGGAAAAAAAGCAAATCTACACATGCATGTTTCAGGGTTCAGTAGAATACTTCATGTTTCGTACAGATAATTCACATTCAAAATGATGAGACATTTTCTCTCTGAACTGTATGGTATTCCTCATTCACTTACATTACAAATCTAAGACCATGTGGTAAGCATGACTGGAGAGGTTTAATTTTTATAAACAAAAATAGCTATAAAATACAAAGCTACTGCTGCATGCAACCTTATTGCAATCAGTATATCATTCCTGTGGCAATTTCTGTCACATTATATTGTGAATAAAATTTTTCTATAGAAATTAATTGATTTAAAAACTCACATATATATGAAACATATAATGCTTTTCAGCCTGCTTTATGGCTGGTTTTGTTATTTGATGTGCTAATTTGGACAACTTAATTTACATTCTAGCAGTCTGCATAGATAACTAAAAGCCCAGTTAAGTATTTCTTAATTTCAGGCTACTTAATGCCATGCTTGGGATGTTGTTTAAAAGAAAGAAAAATTATACAGCATATTTCACATTTCTATACCTTCATCATTAATTCTGAGTAAACCTGTGGATGATTTGATGAGGGATAAATGAACCTATTTCTTTTATGAACATACCAAGGACATGTTTGTGGCTAAAGTGAGTTGATAATGTTGTGCAAAGGATAGTTGTCACCAACTCATTTCTTTATGGTCCATAATGAAATAAACATTTTGTATACGGTTAATTCTGTAAACAGATGCATGTTCAAAAGATCTATGATGGTCTTGTAATCTTAATCTAATATATTTTAGATATTTTAATTTTTCCCTCTTGGGGAATACATTTAGTATAGTGTAGAGAAATACTTCATGACATTTTCATATAAGGTTATATAACTTTTCATAAACATGAAATTTGTTGTAGAAAATTCTTTAAACCAAACATTTTAATCTAGGACTTCAATTTAATCTGTTCCTTGAATCTATTTTTATGTGGCCCTTAGAAACATATCCAAAAGATCCATTGCTAATATAGCAATAAAAATACTTTGGGTACTGACAGACTCCTTGGAGTGTGTGTATATAAAATTACAAACTTGTATTCATATTCTTTTCTGTGGTGTGTTGTACTAAAATCCAAAATGGCTTTTACACCATTTTTTAAACCAATTTTTTTCCTTTCATGTTGGTACCAGAGTTGCTATAAATCACTGCTGCTTTTGGGGTTAAATATTTTGTTAGTGAAGATACAACCAGAGCACTAAATTATGGGAAAAAATTTGGAATAGATGGCACAGGTAAATTTTGTTAGGCTTTATTCAAAATTCTTTAATTATCAAACCATGCCATTTTTTTTTCTGAAAAAAGGAAATGGTTTGTATTTCATTGCTACATCATATTTTATGTGGTAAAGAATAAATTTTTTTGGTCAATGTTGTAATCTTCATCCATACTGCAATTTTAAGGTTATCTTACATGTATGATAGTAAATAGATGATTTTGAGATTCAAGGCTCCTAAGAGTTTGATTTGCTCCATTTTTTCTAAAATATTCTTTCTTAACTGTTATGTCCTAGGCATTGTACTTCCAATTTTAACTTCAGAACCAAGATGTTGACATGAACCAGGCTGCTGTTGAAGTACATGTATATTATAAATTATCTTATTTGTGTTATACTCTTACATGTTATTATCTTTTCTAAGAAAACAAAGTCCCTATTATTCCTATTGCAAAGCACACAGGAATTAAGAAAGTACAGTAATTTTTAAAAAAAAAAATCCGGTAAATGTAGTATTCTTAACTTGTTCTATATTACTTATACCTATTGTCTATATAGCTTTAATTTATAGCTGTCAGTTTAACATTGGCATGTCTGGCAAAGAAAATTAAACTTTAAGAGTTTTATAAACTGTTTCTAGGTTGCTAAAGAATTTATTTTTCTACTATATATGGTATAGACAAAGCATCAAACTATGTACAGGAAAAAAGCCTGACTATTTCTATTGGAAGTAGGCTGAAAAGAATTTTCAGAACTGTTCATGTCTGGTCCATTCTGTCATAACTTTGCTATTGTAATATGTGAATCCCAGTTTATTTAAGCTATTATTCTCTTTTATACTGTGTTAATTTAACATTCATCTGCATTTAATATCATTTTTGTTATTAAAATTAGCATTTACCATTTTTCATATGAACTCCCTTACACCTTTCCCAAATCTTATCTCTACTTTTCTATGCATTTCTATTGTTGATTTGACTCACTTCTTAGTGAGTCATTTTAAATATTCTACATTTGGTTCAATCAACCAGTAGGTTACAGTTTTTGAAAATTAAAGTACGGTTTAAAGCTCAGTCTGTTACACTGAATTGATTGTGTTTGTTTTTGCCAAGGGTTTAGATATGTTTTTAAATATTAGCAAAATAATTCTAAAGACAAAATAACAAATTAACCTTTCTTCTGGTAAGTTACTAGAAGATTTCACTGTTTAGGGACGTATCATATGTGAGACTTCTTAAAGGATTTAAAGAGTAGTAGATAGTCTCATTATTATGGGTAAATATTAAGGCATTATATTTTAAAATATGAAATAAAATTCCACCTACACATGTTGCCATTGTTTCATTTAAAGTTCAATGCTTAACAGTTACTACAATATTGGATTTAACAGTATCTAGATTAGCAATATAAAGAAACATAGTGGTACTCTATTTCAAACTTTCAGTAGATTTTTTAGAAGTCAAATACTATTCACAGATACTTATTAGAATATACAAATAATTTTAGAACAAAATTCCAGACACACAACATATTTCTGTTTGAAATGGTATTTAGTAGTACTTTTTCCCCCTTAACATTTACAATGTAAATACTGTAGGTAACAGCAATCTAACTTAGCCAAAAAGCAGCTTTTATTTTCCATACCAAATGTAAATAATGTAGACCTTTTGTTTTTGTTTTTGTTTGTTTGTTTTGAGGTACTGGAATCTAATTTCTAATATCTCTTAGATAAAAAGGGATTGATTGGAATAAGAACTTAGGCCTTAGCTTCCATGGTGAATTTTAGTTTTTTATACAGTAATAATTGTGATGCTATTTGTCAACTGGATATAAATATATATATAATTTTAAAAAGTCAAAGTGGTTTGTTTCTTTGTTTATAATTAATGTAATTTTGTGCTTCACCCAGAGGATGCTGCAGTAAAATAAGTATCAGTGAAGCTTCTGATGTACAAAGAGTGCTATAAATAAAACATTAAGAAGCTGTGTAATTCTAAGTTATAGTTGCCTCTATTTTTACCATTTTGTTGGTAAAAATCAACTAATTTTTTCACGTAAAATATGAAAAATAAATTGACATTAATATGAAATTTTTATTAGAAAGATGTATTACTGCACTTCCCCTGTATCATAAAAGGAGATCTAAAATTCATGTATACAGATGAAAATTGGATTTTAAAAATGGTCAGGGAAATGAGATTATGTATAGATTTCTGAAATTCAAATGTTATCTGAATTTTGAGCTGTGGCTAGACTTTCTTGAGCCACTGGAAATATTTTGAAGTGTATCCTAGTTATGGCAGAAATGTTAAAATTAAAGGATAACAATATTTTTGTTTTCGTGGTTTGGTAATAGTAAGCCAAACCTTAATAGTGTATGATGTCAGATTCTATGGATCTGGTGAGGTCTGTTAGACTTGAATCTTTGTATTTATCTTCAATTTAATTGTTTTAGTTAAGCAGTTTAATTCTTAGGCTGCATAACTTCTCTCTTGTTTCAGTACATTTGGGACATGTTTAGTTTTTTATTGTATTTAAATTCTTGAAATTCTTAGCCTTTTGGGTGATCATATATCTGAAAATAAAATTTGCTAAGTTTGAATAGAGAAGAAGCTACTCTTTAAAATCATTTTCTTATGGTAGCATTGTTTTATACTTGAAAAGATTATAAGCATTAATACCTCATATTTCAACATCTTGTCATTTGATATGATACAAGTACTAGTCTTTATAAAGTAGTTCAAGTCTAACTAGTGAACTTTGAGAATCTTCACCATTCAGTTGAACCTCATCATCATTCTACATGCATGATTCAGTTCACTTACATATAAACATGCTATTTTTATTTTTGTCAGGAGGAAGAAGATAGGAAGAGCAATGACATCTAATATTGTTCACAACTTAATTAAAAGTTATAAGGTTAGTGTTCTGTGGAAATTTTGAAGGCAGTGGGAGTGATTTTTGAAAAGCCAGTCAATAGTCAATAAAACATTTTATTAATAAATATATTACCCTTAAAATTAATATAATCCTGACAGTTATGGTTTGTCATATTTACCTGTAATTAGGAGTATTAATATCTCCAATATATGCACTTTGTAAGTAGCTATTTAAGAATTTTTACTTGAAACATTTTTACTTGATTTATTCCCACAGTGTAGACTTCTGTTTTGATTTTATTCTCTCAACTGGAAAGTTATTTTGAGCAATTTAATAATGTCCTTCAGTCCTGATAGTTTGCCAGATATTTAGTTTGAATTTTCAGTTTTAACTTTTTTCAAACTTATTTCTATATTGTTTTATATCAGTATGAATGATGTAGGTTTAGCAATTGATCTTTTGTTTATTACTTCACTATTCACCCAAATTAGTTTTAATTGTGTCTGTATTCTTCATTAGATAATTTTTTTCTTGTGTCCTTGAATTGTGAATGTTTTGTCCTGTTTAGTGTTTTCCACGTTCTTCCTGTAAGTTCTGAAAATATTTTACCAACTTTCCATGTGTGGCTCTTAGTTTCCTTTTACTCCTGATTCTTGGTATTCTATTTTATTTGTTTTATTTTCCTCAATTCATGTGTTTAAAGAAGCAGAATTATTATAATATTTAATTCCATATAATAAGTGAAATCAGAAACAAGCACAGTCATTTGTATAGAACTCATTTTTAAGTGTATAGATGAGGTGATTTTTTTTTCATTTATTAGTGCATTATAGTTACACATAGTAGTTGTTCATTTTAAACAAAATCATCCATTCATGGGATTTGCTTTATTCCATTTCAGTCCCTGGTTCTACTACATTTCCCAATTCTCCCTCCCTCCCTCTATTTTTCCTCTGCTGTTCATCCTTTCACTTGTTTGTTTTTTGTTGGTGCTTTATCAATCTACATAAAGGGTGAATTCGTTGTGGTATACTTATACATGCACGTAATATGATTTTGTTGAATTCATTCTGTATTTTCTCCCCTTGCCCATCTCTCCTTCCTCCCTCCCTCTTCTCTCAGTCTCCTTCACTAATTATCTGTATATCTTTATGATATCTGATCCCACCCTACTCTCATTTTGCTCTAGCTTTCCACATGAGTGAAAATATTGAACCCTTGATTTTCTGATTCTTTTTTCTAGTTTCATCTGTTTACCAGCAAATGCCTTAATTCCATTCTTTTTTTATGGCTAAGTAAAACTCTATTTTATATATATACTTCATTTTTTAATCCATTCATTTATTGATGGTCACCTGGGCTGGTGTCATAATTTGGCTGTTGTGAATTGTGCTGCTATAAACATTGTGGCTATATCTCTGTAGCATGCTGATTTTAATTCTTTTGGATAAATACCAAGGAGTGGAATAAGCTGGGTCTGTCTGATTTCTATTTCCAGTTTTTTGAGGACTCTTCACACTGCTTTCCAGAGCAGTTACACTAATTTGGAATTCCCCCAACAATGTATATGTGTGATTTCCCCCCCCCCCCACATTCTTCCAGTTTTTATTATTTGCATTGATAATTCTTTTCTGACTAGAGTGAGATGAAAAACAGTGTAGTTTTGATCTGCATTTAGATGTTAAACATTTTTTCATGTATTTGGCCATTTGTGTTTCTTTTGAGAAGTGTCTATTTAGTTCTTTTGCCCATTTATTGATTGGGGGTTATTTGTTTTTTGGGTGGTAGCCTTTTTGAGTTCTTATGGACATTAATCCCCTATCAGAGGAGTAGCTAGCAGAGATTTTTTTTTCCCCATTTCTGCAGGCACTTCCTCATGCTCTTAATAATTTCTTTTGCTGTGCATAGCTTTCTAATTTGATGCCATCCCACTTACTGATTCCTGGTTTTCCTTCTTAAGCCTTAGCGGTCTTGTTCAGGAAGTTAGTTCCTGCATGAATATGGAGTTTTGATCCTGTGTTTTTTAACAGTTTCAAAGTATATGACCTAATTCCTAAGTCTTTGATAAAGTTTGATTTGACTTTTGTGTAGGGTGAAAGACAGGAGTCTAGTTTCATTCTTCTACAAATGGATATCCTAGCACCATTTGTTTAAAAAACTATCTTAAAACATAATAGTTATAAACTAATTATTTGAGAGGATATAGTCTTTAGATAATCTTCTCAGATTTACTTCTTGGAAATTTCATTTCTAGATTTTACATTTGTTGGTAATTAGACATAGTTGTGAATGTTTTGGTATTATAGTATTTGAAATGAGCCGAAACTATTAGTAGCAATGTACTTTTAAAATACAAATGAAAATCTGTTTCACCCAGTACTTTAATTAAAAAATGACTGTTGGATTACCCTAAAGTCCATTTTAACTATTATTTTTGTGGTATAGACAGGAGTTAGCAAACTTGTTCTGGGAAAGGACAGTGAGTATATTATGCTTTTTGCAAGTCATATAATCATTATGGAACTATTCAGTTCTGCTGTTGTAGTTTTGCCATTAGCCATAAACAATACAGAAGTGAATGAACATGAATGTGTTCCAATAAAATTGAGTTTGGCCCACAAACTATGCTTGACTGATCCCTGGCATTGATTATTAGTAATAACTAAATTATCTGTGGAATAATAATAGATTAATTCAAAATAATACAGATTGGAGTAAAATTTTACAAGGAATGATATTCTCTATTCCTATTACTTTTTTTCCAAAGTAAATTACCTTTTTTGGGTGTAAGTACTAAGTTAAAAAGAGCTATGTGGAGTGTTTGTAAAAAACTTAACTAAATTATTGAAACAAGGCATCTAAAAGAAGATAGGTGGATATATACTTCAGTACTGAATTGTTTTCACAGCTTTATTTCTATTCTAAAGGATGACTAAGGTATTTGAGGTTAGTAATTGCATTTCCATATGCTATATTAATGACTACCAGGTAAAGATTTCAGTAAGTTGTAGCATAGATTAATGAAGTGACATGTAGTTAACATAAAAAATATAAAAATTATGGAACCATAATGAGTCCAAAAGACATGATAGTCAATTCATGAATGATTTCTCCAATAGTTAGACCACACTGACCAGTATTTAGGTTCCTTTGGAGAATCTTATAGGAGAGAAATAATTTGTGAGAGCAGGACTTCAGTTTTACTGGATTTCAGAGAATTCAAATGGAGAAAATGTAATCATGGGAAATTCTTAGTCACACCTCAATATCTGCAATCAATGGAGAAATATTTGGGGGAGACAGTCACCAAAGGATTGTTTGCCTCATATCCATTTATGTTCATATTGGAGAGACCTATGTACATGTTAAGGTGAACTGGTATCAAAATAATGCACACCAAACATACAAATGGAGTGACTATGGAAAAGCCTTAACCCAAAAGTAGGAATTCATATACCAAAATTTAATGGAGAAGAGAAATCTTATGTAGAATGACTGTTAGCCACAGATCAAACTTTTATTATAGAATTAAAGCCCTCTTCCAAGATGACTTCCAATGATCCCAGTTGCTGTTACTTATATTCTTGCATAAGATATACTAATCATCATTCCAACATTATACATTATGCCAATATTGCTATGTATCTGCATACAAGCATTTTATGTGAACATAAGTGGAATTTTTTAAAAGCCAAATTTGATTACTTGTAAATGTTACCTGTTATCTATACCCTTTTCATATACCTTTATCTTTCAGAAGCGTTCTTGTATAGTTTCAACAGGAAGGGATTTCTGCTGTAATGTTAAGATGATTTGAACTAACTTCCCAATTGAGGGCATTTAGAAAGTGAACAAAATTGTTTCAAAAAATCAATTGGAAGGACATCAGAAACCTAAGTGAACTTGTCTATGGGAGCAACTTCTTTGAGGTTTTTGTAGAGAGATTCCTGGAGGAAGTATCCAAGATGAAAATACTTAAATACTTCTGATGGCTTCCTGCAGATAAAGGTGGACAGGAATTAGAGTTCAAGGCCTTCCAAGTATTAACTACAGTTTTATAAATTAGATGTCTACCACAAAGTAACAAGGCATGTGTGGACGCGAAACAACTAAAAATACAATACACAGAACCACAGGTTTTTATTTTTTTTTTATTTTTTTTTTTTAATTAATTTTTATTGTAGGTTGTTCAAAACATTACATAGTTCTTGATATATCATATTTCACACTTTGATTCAAGTGGGATATGCGCTCCCATTTTTACCCCATATACAGATTGCAGAATCACATCATTTGCACAACAATTGATTTACATATTGCCATTCTGGTGTCTGTTGTATTCTGCTGCCTTTCCTATCCTCTACTATCCCCCCTCCCCCCTCCCCTCCCCTCTTCTCTCTCTACCCCCTCTACTGTAATTCATTTCTCCCCCTTATATTTTTCCTCCTTTCCCCTCACTTCCTCTTGTATGTAATTTTGTATACCCCTGAGGGTCTCCTTCCATTTACATGCAATTTCCCTTCTCTCTCCCTTTCCCTCCCACCTCCCATCCCTGTTTAATGTTAATCTTCTTCTCATGCTCTTTGTCCCTACTCTGTTCTTAGCTACTCTCCTTATATCAAAGAAGACATTTGGCATTTGTTTTTAAGGGATTGGCTGGCTTCACTTAGCATAATCTGCTCTAATGCCATCCATTTCCCTCCAAATTCTATGATTTTGTCATTTCTTAATGCAGAGTAATACTCCATTGTGTATAAATGCCACATTTTTTTTATCCATTCGTCTATTGAAGGGCATCTAGGTTGGTTCCACAGTCTTGCTATTGTGAATTGTGCTGCTATGAACATGGATGTAGCAGTGTCCCTATAGTGTGCTCTTTTTAGGTCTTTAGGGAATAGACCGAGTAGGGGAATAGCTGGATCAAATGGTGGTTCCATTCCGAGCTTTCCAAGAAATCTCCATACTGCTTTCCAAATTGGCCGCACCAATTTGCAGTCCCACCAGCAATGTACAAGAGTACCCTTTTCCCCACATCCTCGCCAGCACTTGTTGCTGTTTGACTTCCTAATGGCTGCCAATCTCACTGGAGTGAGATGGTATCTTAGGGTGGTTTTGATTTGCATTTCTCTGACTGCTAGAGATGGTGAGCATTTTTTCATATACTTGTTGATTGATTGTATGTCCTCCTCTGAGAAATTTCTGTTCAGGTCCTTGGCCCATTTGTTGATTGGGTTATTCGTTATCTCATTGTCTAATTTTTTTAGTTCTTTGTATATTCTGGATATTAGGGCTCTGTCTGAAGTGTGAGGAGTAAAGATTTGTTCCCAGGACGTAGGCTCCCTATTTACCTCTCTTATTGTTTCTTTTGCTGAGAAAAAACTTTTTAGTTTGAGTAAGTCCCATTTGTTGATTCTAGTTATTAACTGTTGTGCTATGGGTGTCCTATTGAGGAATTTGGAGCCCGACCCCACAGTATGTAGATCATAGCCAACTTTTTCTTCTATCAGACGCCATGTCTCTGATTTGATATCAAGTTCCTTGATCCACTTTGAGTTAACTTTTGTGCATGGCGAGAGAAAGGGATTCAGTTTCATTTTGTTGCAAATGGATTTCCAGTTTTCCCAACACCATTTGTTGAAGATGCTATCCTTCTTCCATTGCATGCTTTTAGCCCCTTTATCGAATATAAGATAGTTGTAGTTTTGTGGATTGGTTTCTGTGTCCTCTATTCTGTACCATTGGTCCACCCGCCTGTTTTGGTACCAGTACCATGCTGTTTTTGTTACTATTGCTCTGTAGTATAGTTTGAAGTCTGGTATAGCTATACCGCCTGATTCACACTTCCTGCTTAGCATTGTTTTTGCTATTCTGGGTCTTTTATTTTTCCATATGAATTTCATGATTGCTTTCTCTATTTCTACAAGAAATGCCGTTGGGATTTTGATTGGCATTGCATTAAACCTATAGAGAACTTTTGGTAATATCGCCATTTTGATGATGTTACTTCTACCTATCCATGAACAGGGTATATTTTTCCATCTTCTAAGATCTTCTTCTATTTCTCTCTTTAGGGTTCTGTAGTTTTCATTGTATAAGTCTTTCACCTCTTTTGTTAGGTTGATTCCCAAGTATTTTATTTTTTTTGAGGATATTGTGAATGGGGTGGTTGTCCTCATTTCCATTTCAGAGGATTTGTCACTGATATACAGGAATGCCTTTGATTTATGCGTGTTGATTTTATAGCCTGCCACTTTGCTGAATTCATTTATTAGCTCTAATAGTTTCTTTGTAGACCCTTTTGGGTCTGCTAGGTATAGAATCATGTCATCTGCAAATAGTGATAATTTGAGTTCTTCTTTTCCTATTTTTATGCCTTTAATTTCTTTCGTCTGTCTAATTGCTCTGGCCAGTGATTCGAGAACTATGTTGAACAGAAGTGGTGAGAGAGGGCATCCCTGTCTTGTTCCAGATTTTAGAGGGAATGCCTTCAGTTTTTCTCCATTCAGAATGATGCTAGCCTGAGGCTTGGCATAGATTGCTTTTACAATATTGAGGTATGTTCCTGTTATCCCTATTTTTTCTAGAGTTTTGAACATAAAGGGATGCTGTACTTTGTCGAATGCTTTTTCCGCATCTATCGAGATGATCATATGGTTCTTATTTTTAAGCCTATTGATGTGGTGAATAACATTTATTGATTTCCGTATATTGAACCAGCCTTGCATCCCAGGGATAAATCCTACCTGATCATGGTGCACAATTTTTTTGATATGTTTTTGTATCCGGTTCGCCAGAAGTTTATTGAGGATTTTTGCATCTAGGTTCATTAGAGATATTGGTCTGTAGTTTTCTTTCTTTGTAGTGTCTTTGTCTGGTTTAGGAATCAGGGTGCTGTTGGCCTCATAGAATGAATTTGGTAGTTCTCCCTCTTTTTCTATTTCCTGAAATAGCTTGAAAAGTATTGGTATTAGTTCTTCTTTAAAGGTTTTGTAAAACTCTGCTGTATACCCATCCGGTCCTGGGCTTTTCTTAGTTGGTAGTCTTTTGATGGTATCTTCTATTTCCTCAATTGATATTGGTCTGTTTAGGTTGTCAATATCCTCCTGACTCAATCTGGGCAAATCATATGACTTAAGAAATTTATCGATGCCTTCACTATCTTCTATTTTATTGGAGTATAAGGATTCAAAATAGTTTCTGATAATCTTCTGTATTTCTGCAGTGTCTGTTGTGATATTGCCTTTTTCATCCCGTATGCTGGTAATTTGAGTTCTCTCTCTTCTTCTCTTTGTTAGCGTGGCTAAGGGTCTGTCGATTTTATTTATTTTTTCAAAGAACCAACTTTTAGTTTTGTCAATTTTTTCAATTGTTTCTTTCGTTTCGATTTCATTAATTTCAGCTCTGATTTTAATTATTTCTTGTCTTCTACTTCTTTTGCTGTTGTTTTGCTCTTCTTTTTCTAGGATTCTGAGTTGAAGTATTAGATCCTTTATTTGTTGGTTTTTTCTTTTTCTAAGGAATGAACTCCATGCAATAAATTTTCCCCTTAGAACTGCTTTCAATGTGTCCCATAGATTCCGATATGTTGTGTCTGTGTTTTCATTTATCTCTAAGAATTTTTTAATTTCCTCCTTGATGTCTTCTATAACCCATTGATCATTCAGTAACCTATTGTTCATTCTCCAGGTGATGCATGATTTTTCCTTACTTCTTTTATCGTTAATTTTCAATTTCATTCCATTATGGTCAGATAAGATGCATGGTATTATCTCTACTCCTTTATATTGTCTAAGAGTTGCCCTGTGACATAATATATGATCTATTTTTGAGAAGGATCCATGTGCTGCTGAGAAAAAAGTGTAACTGCTTGATGTTGGGTGGTATATTCTATATATGTCAATTAAGTCTAGGTTATTAATTGTGTTATTGAGCTCTACAGTTTCCTTATTCAACTTTTGTTTGGAAGATCTGTCCAGTGGTGAGAGAGGTGTGTTGAAGTCTCCCATGATTATTGTATGGTGGTCTATTAGACTCTTGAACTTGAGAAGAGTTTGTTTGATGAACATAGCTGCACCATTGTTTGGGGCATATATATTTATGATTGTTATGTCTTGTTGGTGTATGGTTCCCTTAAGAAGTATGTAGTGTCCCTCTTCATCCCTTTTGATTAACTTTGGCTTGAAATCTATTTTATTTGATATGAGTATGGACACTCCTGCTTGTTTCCGAAGTCCATATGAGTGATATGATTTTTCCCAACCTTTCACCTTCAGTCTATGTATGTCTTTTCCTATCAAATGTGTCTCCTGAAGGCAGCATATTGTTGGGTCTTGTTTTGTGATCCATTCTACTAGCCTGTGTCTCTTAATTGGTGAGTTTAAGCCATTAACATTTAGGGTTATTATTGAGATATGGGTTGTTCTTCCAGCCATATTTGTTTATTTATGTTACTAAACATGGTTTGTTTTCCTCTTTGATTATTCCCCCCCCCTTTACTGTACTACCTCCCGCTGTTGGTTTTCATTGATATTTTCCATTTCCTCTTCCTGTAATATTTTGCCAAGGATGTTTTGAAGAGATGGTTTTCTAGCTGCAAATTCTTTTAACTTTTGTTTATCATGGAAGGTTTTAATTTCATCTTCCATCCTGAAGCTTAATTTCGCGGGATACACAATTCTTGGTTGGAACCCCTTTTCTTTCAGTGTTTGAAATATGTTATTCCAGGATCTTCTAGCTTTGAGAGTCTGTGTTGAAAGATCAGCTGTTATCCTGATTGGTTTACCCCTAAATGTAATCTGCTTCCTTTCTCTTGTAGCTTTTAAAATTCTCTCCTTATTCTGTATGTTGGGCATCTTCATTATAATGTGTCTAGGTGTGGATCTCTTATGATTTTGCACATTCGGCGTCCTGTAGGCTTCTAGGATTTGGGATTCTGTCTCATTCTTCAAGTCTGGGAAGTTTTCTCGTATTATTTCGTTGAATAGATTGCTCATTCCTTTGGTATGGACCTCAGTACCTTCCTGTATCCCAATGACTCTTAAGTTTGGTCTCTTTATGTTATCCCATATTTCTTGAATGTTCTGCTCATGGTTTCTTAACAGCTTTGCTGAGCTGTCTATGTTCTTCTCCAGTTGAAATACTTTGTCTTCATTGTCTGATGTTCTATCTTCTAAGTGTTCTACTCTGCTGGTAGTATTCTCAATTGAGTTTTTAAGTTGGTTTATTGTTTCCTGCATTTCCAGGATTTCTGTTTGTTTGTTTTTTATAACCTCTATCTCCCTGTATAATTGATCTTTTACTTCTTGGATTTGTTTATGTAATTGATTGTCAAAGTGGTCGAAGTGGTCTTTCATTGACTGATTTTGCTGTCTAATGTCTTCCTTGAGACTCCAGATCATCTGAAGCATGTATATCCTGAATTCTTTATCTGACATCCCATCTGCTGCAGAAATTACCTCTTCTAAAGTTGAGTTGACCTGCATTGCTTGTGGTCCTTTCTTTCCTTGTCTTTTCATATTGATCGCGTTTCTTTCTGCTTGGTGAAACTGTTGTGTTATTGATTTTTCCCCCTATATATTTATATTGCTCTTGTATAGCTGCAAAGTCTCCCTCGCAGGCTTTGGCGGTGGTTCTTCCCCTCCTCCAATTGAGGCAATGTGCCTACCACGCCGGGAGGCCGCTGTGCCTGTACTTTCGATGGGCCTGTTCTTTCGGTGGTCACAGGTCCGTCTACCTTGCAGGCGTGAGCAGTGGCTTTGCCCCTCCGCTGGCCACTAGGCCTGTTCTGTCTGTTGGTTGCAGGTCTGTCTACCTAAAAGGCGCTGGTGGCGGCTCTGCCCCTCCCCCAACTGGGGCAATGTATCTGGCGGGCCACTGGGCCTGTTTTGTCAGTGGTCACGGTTCCGCCTACCTTGCACGTGCGTGGAGCAGCTGTGTCCCTCCGAGAGTTGCTGGGCCTAACCTGCCAATGGGTGTCAAGTGCACCTACCTTGCAGGCCCGGGGGTAGCTCTGCCGCTCCGCTGGTTGCTGGGCCTGATATGCTGGTGAGACGCAGGTTTGCCTACCTTGCAGGCACCTGGCGGCTCTGCCCCTCCCCCAACCGGGGCGGGGCGATGTGTCTGGCCGTCCTCTGAGCCTGTTCTGTTGGTGGTCAGGGTACTGCCTACCTAGCAGGCTCGTGGGGCAGTTGTGCCCCTCCGCAGTTTGTTGGGCCTGACCTGCTGGTGTGTGGCAAGTGCGCCTTCCTTGCAGGCCCGGGGGTGGCTCTGCCGCTCCGCGGTTGCTGGGCCTGATCTGTTGGTGAGTCGCAGGTCTGTGTAACTTGCAGGCGCCCAGCGGCTCTGCCCCTCCCCCAACTGGGGCGGGGCGATGTGTCTGGCCGGCCTCTGGGCCTGTTCTGTTGGTAGTCAGGGTTCTGCCTACCTAGCAGGCTCGTGGGGCAGCTGTGCCCCTCCGCAATTTGTTGGGCCTGACCTGCCAGTGGGTGGCAAGTGCCCCTACCTTGCAGGCCCGGGGTGGCTCTGCTGCTCCGCGGTTGCTGGGTCTGATCAGCTGGTGATTCGCAGGTCTGCGTAACTTGCAGGCGCCCGGCGGCTCTGCCCCTCCCCCAACCTGAGCGATGTGTCTGGCAGTCCACTGGACCTGTTTTGTCGGTGGTCACAGTTCTGCCTACCTTGCACACACGTGGAGCAGCTGTTTCATTAGTGCCTGGGCACACTCTCCTTGTTTGCCTCCCTCAGGCCCTTAGTTTGTAGATCTTGGGGCTGAGCACCCCCAGCAAACTTGCTTACCTTCTGGTAGCCACGCCCCCGTATCTGATGCAAGAGACCTCAGTTGTCAGCACCGGTGGGAGCTGTAGCCGTGAGTCCCATGCCAAGGCGAGTCGGTGCAAGAGACCTCAGTTGTCAGCACTGGTGGGAGCGGTAGCTGGGAGTCCCGCGCCGCGCGGTTCCCGCCGGCTCCTGTGCCAGCACCGCCGCGGCTCCCACCGTCTCCCGCGCCGCTGCTGCGGCTCCCGCCGGTTCCGGCCGGCTCCCGTGCCGCTGCCCCGGCTGCCGCCGGCTCCCTCGCCGCAGCCCCAGCTCCCGCCGGCTCCCTCGCCGCAGCCGCCGCTGCCACCGTCTCCCTCGCCGCAGCCGCCGCTGCCGCCGGCTCCCTCGCCGCAGCCGCCTCTGCCGCCGGCTCCGTTGCCGAAGCCGCGGCTCCCGCCGGCTCCGTGCCACCCTCGGTCTGGCTATTGCGCTCACAGGAGAGCTGGGAGGGGCCCTTAAGTTTTCCCCGCTGATCTATAGCTGAAAGAGCTGTGATCAGTCAGAACCACAGGTTTTTAATTATGCTTACCTAACCTAGGAGACAAGATGAAGAGTTTACCAGGTAACCAGAAAGTACCAAATGGAATGGTAGGACCGAACAGAGTAACTAAAAACTCGGCAAAGGAAGCCTCATAAAGGATTAATATTTAGAATATACATGGAACTCAAAAAACATTTTTAAGTGAGTAATACGCCTAATTATATATTTCTCAAAAGGACATACAAGTGGCCAACAACCCTATGAAAAAAATGTTCAACATCACTAATCATGGAAATGCATATCAAAACCTCAATGAGGTATCACTTAACTACAATAAGAATGACTATTATCAAGACACAAGTGTTGGTGAGGATGTATAGGAACCCTTGCACATTGTTGGTGAGAATGTGAATTAATACAACAGTTGTGGAAAATGTATAAAGTATCCTCAAAAAATTAAAAATATAGCTTGCCATATAATCCAGGAAACCCACTACTGGGTATACATCCTAAATGATGAAGTCAGTTTGTCAAAAGAGATGTCTGCACTTCTATGTTTATTGAAGCAGTATTCACAATAGCCAAGAAGTGGAAATAGGTTCTAAGTGTCTATCAACTGATGAATGGATAAAGAAAAAGTGGTACATAAGCACATTGGAATATTCTTCAGTATTTCCATAAAAAGCAAATTCTGACATTTAGGATAACATGGATGGAACTAGAGATCATTATGTCAAGTGAGAAGCCAGACACAGAAAGACAAGTAAGTACTGCATGACCTGATGGATCTAAAAATATTATTCACAGAAATTAGAGTAGAATCGTTACCAGAGGATGAAGAGAGTTGAAGGGAGAGGTGAATAGGAAAGGGTAGATCAATAGGTACTAAGATAGAGTTGGATATTGTGGAGTTGGTGTTGTGATTCAGTGGTATAGTGCTCACCTAGCATATGTGAGGCCCTGGGTTTGATCCTCAGCACCACATAAAGATATATAAATAAAAGTATTGTGTCCATCTATAACTTAAAAATTATTTTTAAAAGAAGTAATGGTGTACTATTGCACAGTAGAGTGACTATAGATAACAATATTTTACTGTTTATTTCAAAAAGCTAGAAGAAAAGATTTTAAATGTTAAAAATTATGTTTTAAACATAATGTGTATACATATGTATATAGAAACATCACATGATACCCCGTATATATGTACAATTTTTATGCGTGATTCAACTTAAAAATCTATATTAAACTCATTGGTTGGATTTATAACCGATTAGTCACAGCTAAAGATAGAATTCATGGGTCTAAAAGACCCATCAGAAGGAAATAGAATGAAATGGGGCTGAAAGTTTAGCTTAGTGGTAGAGTCATGGTTAGCATCACAAGGTGCCCTGGGTTCAACCCTCAGCATCACAAAAAAAATAGAATAAAACCTCAAGAACTAAAAATACAGAGAATAAAAGAGAAAGGTTTATCAAAAAGTTAGATTGTGCTTTGGGAGGAAAAGGTTTTTTTCAAACTTTCAAATATATTGATATTCAGTTATTTGTAATTTGTAAGGATTTATTGAATTTTAAGGAAAGGATAATAGAGATAGAGTAAGTTCTCAGCAGACTAAAAAAGGAAACTTGATTTTATGAAACTAGCATAATCTTGATAAGAAAGTTCAACAAGCATATAATTGTAGGGTAATCTCATTCAAATAGAAATGCAAACATTTTAAACACTTGTATTTAGCAAAGTATTATGAGGAAAATTAAGTTTTCTTAATTTTGACAAATCACAGAATAAGGAAATGTTGGTTATGTCAATAGGTAAACAAAAGCACTTAAAAGATCAAATATAAATGTTAATAGCTGGTGTTGCCATACTATACACAGAGCCCGATGTAAGGCAAAAACATCAGTAGAGATAGAGAACAATTAATCATAATAAAGGGTTCAATTCAGAAAAAGAGCAATTCTAAATTTTAAATTACCTAAATTTGTAAGCACCTAAAAACAAATCATTTAAAATTTGCTGCATCTTTCGTCTTGTACTGCACAGCATCTGGTATGTAGGCCTCTTCAGACTTTGAAGGCAACACATTTTGCAGCAGGTTTCTCAATCTTCGCACTATTAGCATTTGTAACCAGATATTTCTTCATGTAAGGGAACATCTTGTGCATTGAAGGATGGGATGTTTAACGGCGTTCTAAGCCTCTACCCAAGTTAATACCAATAGCAGTATCTCTTCTCCAGTCAGAAATTTAAAAAATGGCTCCAAACTGCCAAATGCCCCCTAGGGAACAAAATCATACCTGGTTTAGAACTATTATCTACACCTAGGAATTCTGCTTTGACCCATATAACAAGTGACAGGAAAGGCTTCCAGATTTCATGGAGTCATGAACAGAAAAGAATTCTGCAGAAGGCCCAGCCTTTGGCACAGTCAACTTTGCCTCTTGGGCCATGCAATACACCAGATCCTATGGCATTGGAGGTGTCGAGAGGAGAGAGAATATAAGTTTATGGAAAACCCAATCAGAAAATTATAATGCAAGCCCCTGGGTTTCTGCCACAAGCATATACCATTTACAGTGGATATATTTCTATGTCTTTTGAAAAAAAACTCCTGGTATATTCCTGGTCTCTAGTAGAGATAGCATCTGACTACCTTGTCTCTGGAACTGCCCATAATGAACAGGTTCTGTTAGACCCATCAATTTTATGACATGCCCAGTATCAATTCATTGTGAGATGGAAATAGTACATCTGGGGATTGCACCTGAGCAGGGTTAGAGAGCACAAATAAGCTACATAAGCAAGTAGTCCATATTTTTCTATCATCCACCCCAGTTGCATCTGTTTCTTTTCCTCAGCCATCTACGGTTGTATGACCAGGTGAAGAAGGAGAAAAAAACCAAACTAGATTTATAAGCTGGGAACATGTCTTTGCTATGCAAATGAATCCAGAGGTAAACCATCTCTATCTGTTCCCTGCTCCCCAGAAAACAATATTCCTCTGTTGTAATTATGCCAGGGTCAGGTCAAACAACCAGAGACCACCCTGACAGCTTAAAGCCTGCCAAAATCCTAAACTATTCACCTTGTTCTGCATTTTCTTTCCAGAAGAAATCCCTAAAAGCTCTGGTCTCATGCTTTCCTCTCATTCCTATTTTTCTAACTCCTGGCCATGCTGGGGTCTTTCTGTGTGGGATATTCTGTCTTCTGTCTCTAGAACCTGTGAATAGAATGAACTTTGTCTTCCTGAGCCTCTGCTATTTCTTTTGTGACTGTACCTGGTTTATTATCAATAAAAGCATTCAAAACAGTCCCTGGGTTGATCTCAAAAGACAGTGTTGAGGGAGAAAATTTCCAATGGATGGAACTATGAATAGTTGTCCTGATCACTACTTTATGTAGAAGGAGAAAGCCTGAGGTGAACATTATCTTAACTTACCTGTTGTAATGAATAGCCCGACTGGCTAGTAAGGGCCTGGAAGAGAAAAAGACTAAAAAATCAGAGATAAGGAGTTCTCTGGAAGGAGCTTATGGGAATGAACAGGAAGCATGATTTTTTTTTTTTTTTACTTATTTAATAATGCCCACCAGAAAAGTATCAGTCACAAACAAGGCACTGACCAAATAGATCAGATGACTCAGTTGACATTAGCTAGGCTTTGTCATCAGGCACCGTGGTGGCATGATGAACTCATGAGTAGAGTGGTCACTAGAGCAGAGATGAACTTTCATTTAACAAGACTGATCTGACTACTGATTCAGGCTAATTCAACTATTCTGAATTTCCAATGTGCTAACAAGAGACCAAACCTGAGCCTTCCAATATGGTACTGTTCCTGTGGAGACCAATCAAACATTTTCTGACATTTTGATTAGCTTTGGCCCACTCTGCCCTGGAAAGATGAGCAGTTCATCCTCAGAAGAACGCACATCAGTTTCAAGTACGAGTTTGCCTTTTTCTATCCCCAGAACCTCAGGAAAACTACCACTGACTGGAGACTTACAAAGTACCTGGTCCATCAATAGGCATGAATTCTCACATATTATAGCATTCAGTAAAAGAGGTATAGGTGTAGGTCCATGACCATGGGAATCTACTGGTTATATCATGATTCACACTATGCAGGAATTAATGGCCTTACAGATTTTCCCTGCCTACTTACATTACTTCTGTATCTTTCACAGGATTACTCCCAATAAATATCTTATATCTCCAACTCCATCTTGGTGTCTGCTTCCCAGAGGCCCCAAACTAACATGGGTTGTATAGGAGGGTCCCTTATGACAAGATGATGGAAAAGGAAAATAATATTTAAACTCATTTTATAATTGAGGGGAATAAATAAAAAATGGACTGCAGCTTTATTTTAGGAGTGGACTTCATAGGAAATTCTCATCAATCTTAAGTAAACCACAAGGCATTCTATCCCTCTACAACCATCTGCTTTTTAATAGGAAACACCAGCCAGACTAAAGACTTGGCAGATATTTCTTAATCATCTTTGATTTTATCTTTCCTTTCTAGCCTTATCAATTTCTTGCTAACAGAACATTTCAAATCTTGATACCTGGCACCTTAATTTTTATTTTATCAGTCTAGAATAATTAGTCAAATAACATAAAATTTAAAAGTATTAATATCCAAATGTATTTTAAAATATTATGACTAAATGTTTTTTTGAGTCAGAAAATATATTTTATCTTGGTCATAAGAAAGCTCAAGATTTTTCTGGGAGAGCAAAAAGTAAAGAGAACTAATTAATGAGAGTGGATGTAGGAAGTGGCTCACAGCTAATGCAATAGTCTGTTTTTGTCCCTCTACCCACACTCCCTCTTCCATTGTGATGAGAAAGGCTAAATAGTAAAAGGTGATTTTGAAAACATCATGTATGGAGTGAGAAGAATTCTTAAATATCCTTCTTATTTCACCCCAGAGTCATCTGAGTCCAGAGATGTGACTGTTTTTTATTTCATTTTTTAATTGATTTTATTATTTTAAATACAGGACAGCGGAATGCATTACAATTGTTATTACACATATAGAGCACAATTTTTCATATCTCTGTATATAAAGTATGTTCACGCCAATTTATGTCTTTATACAGGTACATTTTTTGCACTACAATTCTTATTACACATCAAGACCACAGTTTTTCATATTTCTGTATATAAAGTAGGTTGACACCCAATTCGTGTCATCATACATGTACTTTGGATAATGATGTCCATCATATTCCACCATCCTTGCTAATCCCCTGCCTCCTCCCTTTCCCTCCCTCCCCTATTCCCTATCTAGAATTCATCTATTCCTCCCATGTTCCCCCTCCCTACCCTACTATGAGTCAGCCTCCTTATATCAGAGAAAGCATTTGGCATTTGTTTTTTGGGGGATTGGCTAACTTCACTTAGCATTATCTTCTCCAGTGCCATCCATTTACCTGCAAATGCCATGATTTTATTCTCTTTTATTGCTGAGTAATATTCCATTGTGTATATATACCACATTTTTTAAATCCATTCATCCACTGAAGGGCATCTAGGTTGGTTCCACAGTTTAGCTATTGTGAATTGTGCTGCTATAAACATTGATGTGGCTGTGTCCCTGTAGTATGCTGTTTCTTTTTTCTCATCACCAAAGAAATTAAATCTTTATTTGACTTCTTTACAACTAATTCACAGTTTAGAATTATTTATATATTTTTTAAACATCAGAAATTTATTAGTTGCTCAAAACATTACATTGATCTTGACATATTATATATCATACATTTGTTTCAAATGGAGTATGAATTCTTATTATTCCCACTGTACAGATTGCAGGATCACATTGGTTATACAGCCACGTTTATTCATACTGCCATGTGTCTGTTGTATTCTGCTGCCCTTCCTATCTCCCCTCCCCTCCCCTCCCTTCCCCTCTCTCTACCCCATCTACCGTAACTCATTTCTCTCTCTCTCTCTCTTTTTTCCCCCTTCGCCTCACATCCTCTTATATGTATTTTTGTATAACAATGCAGGTCTCCTTCCATCTTCCGTGCAATTCCCCTTCTCTCTCCCATTCCCTCCCACCTCTTGTCCCTGTTTGATGGTAATCTTCTTCTCATGCTCTTCCTCCCTGCTCTGTTTTGAGTCGCCCCCCGCCCTTATATCAAAGAAGTAGTATGCTGTTTTTAAATCCTATAGGTATAGTCTGAGGAGAGGGGTAGCTGGGTCAAATGAAGGTTCCATTCCCAGATTTCCAAGGAATCTCCATACTGCTTTCCAGATTGGCTGCACCAATTTGCAGTCCCACCAGCAATGTATGAGTGTGCCTTTTTCCCCACATCCTCACCAACACTTATTGTTTTCATAATAGTTGCCATTCTGACTGGAGTGAGATGATATCTTAGAGTAGTTTTGATTTGCATTTCTCTTGATTGCTAGAGATGATGAGCATTTTTTCATATATTTGTTGATTGATTGTATATCCTCTCTGTTCAGGTTCTTGGCCCATTTGTTGATTGGGTTGTTTTTTCAGTGCTTAGCTTTTTGTTCTTTATATACCCCAGAGATTAGTGCTCTATCTGATGTGTGAGGGATAAAGATTTTCTCTCAGGATGTAGGCTCTCTGTTCAACTCAGATTGTTTCTTTTGCTGAGAAAAAACTTTTTAGTTTGATTTCATCGCATTTATTGATTCTTGATTTTAATTCTTGCGCTATAGGAGTTGGGGCCTAATCCCACATGATGAAGATTAGGGCTTACTTTTTCTTCTATTAGACACAGAGTCTCTGGTTTAATTCCTAGGTCCTTGATTCATTTTGAATTAAGTTTTGTGCATGGGAAAAGATATGGGTTTAATTTAATTTTGTTGCATATGGATTTCCAGTTTTTCCAGCACCATTTGTTGAAGATGCTATCTTTTCTCCAGTGTATGTTTTTGGCACCTTTGTCTAATATAAGATAATTGTAATTTTGTGGGTTAGCCTCTGTGTCCTCTATTCTGTACCATTGGTCTACCAGTCTGTTATGGTGCCAATACCATGCTGTTTTTGTTACTATTGTTCTGTAGTATAGTTTAAGGTCTGCTATATGATGCCACCTGCTTCGCTCTTCCTGCTAAGGATTGCTTTAACTATTCTGGGTCTCCTTATTTTTCCAGATGAATTTTATGATTGCTTTTGCTATTTCTATGAGGAATGTCATTGGGATTTTTATCCAAATTGCATTAAGTCTATAAAGTGCTTTTGGTAGTATAGTCATTTTGATAATGTTAATTCTACCTATCCAAGAATTAATATTGTCAAAAGATCTTTCCATCTTCTAAGGTCTTCTTTAATTTCTTTCTTTAGGGTTCTGTAGTTTTTATTGTATAGACCTTTCACCTCTTTCAATGATTTCAAAGTATCTTATTTTGGGGAGGGTTATTGTGAATGGGGTAGTTTTCCTCATTTCCTTCTCAGAGGCTTTGTCACTGCTATACAGAAATGCCTTTGATTTATGGGTGTTTATTTTATATCCTGCTGCTTTGCTGAATTCATTTACTAGTTCTAGAAGTTTTCTGGTGGAGTTTTCTGGGTCTTCTAGGTATAGAATCATCGTCAGCAAATAGTGCTAATTTAAGTTCTTCTTTTTCTATACATATCACTCTGATTTCTTCCATCTAATTGTTCTGGCCAGTGTTTCAAGAACTGAGTTGAATAGAAGTGTTGAAAGAGGGCATCCCTATTTTGTTCCAGTTTTTAGAGGGAATGCCTTCAATTTTTCTCCATTTAGAATGATGTTAGCCTGGGCTGGGGATGTGGCTCAAGCGGTAGCGCGCTCGCCTGGCATGCGTGCGGCCCAGGTTTGATCCTCAGCACCACATACAAACAAAGATGTTGTGTCCGCCGAAAACTAAAAAATAAATATTAAAAAAAAATTCTCTCTCTCTCTCTCTCTCCCTCTCTCTCTCTCTCTCTTAAAAAAAAAAAAGAATGATGTTAGCCTGAGGCTTAGTGTGAGATGTGACTGTTTTAACTAAAGTCATCATGAGGTTATTGAGCCTCTTACTTTATAAATGGAAAATAATTGCATTGTCCATATAGTATATTTTTATGCATGGTTCTTGGAGTGTTTACAGTATTTCTGTGAGAGTACATGAGAGGTTAAAGAGACTTTAGTGGGAAAGAAATTGAAGAAGACCTTAGAAGATGGAAAGATTCTCCCATATTCTTGGATAGGCAGAATTAATATTGTCAAAATAGTCATACTACCAAAAGCACTTATGCAGATTTAATGTGATTCCTATTAAAATTCCAATGACATTCTTCATAGAAATGGAAAAAGCAGTCATGAAATTCATTTGGAAAAATAAGATGCCCAGAATAGCAAAAAATAATTTTTAAAAATCCTTAGCCAGAAAAGTGAAACAAAAGGCATCACAGTTCCAGATCTTAAATTATACTACAGAGCACAGAGCTATAACAAAAATGGCATGGTATTGGTACCAAAATACACGTGAAGATCAATGGTACAGAACAGAAGACATGAAGACAAACCCACATAAATAAAGTTATCCCATACTAGACAAAGGTACCGTAAACATACATTGGAGAAAAGATAGCCTCTGCAACAAATGGTGCTAGGAAGACTGGAAATCCATACGTAGCAGAATGAAATTGAACCCCTATCTCTCACCTTGCACAAAACTCATTTCAAAGTGGATCAAGGACCTAGGCATTAGACCAGAGACGTTGCACCTACTAGAAGAAAAAGTAGGCCCAATTCCCCATTATATCAGCTTAGGACCTGATTTCCTTAACAAGAAGACTCCTAAAGCTCGAGAAATAAAATCAAGAATCAATAAATGGGATTTTATCAAACTAAAAAGCTGCTTTGTGTGTGTGTGTGTGTGTGTGTGTGTAGAATCTTTAGTCTTTGAAAAACTATTAATGTCTAAATCAAAATTTCTTAACACACTGTCCAAGCTAAAAATATATTAGTAGAATAAATTTGACTTTAGATCACTATTTTACAATCCCATCTACAATTTTTCAGAATGGGATGACCCAGCATCCAGCAAGACATCTCTATGGCCAGTCCTTGGCTTCACTCTAAAAAGCTTCTTTTTTTAAAAAAAAAAAATTTTTTTAGTTGTAGATGGACACGATATATTTATTTTTATGTGGTGCTGAGGATTGAACCCAGTACCTCACATGTTCAAGGCAGGTGCTCTACCACTGAGCTATAGCCTGAGCCCTCTAAAAAGCTTCTTCACAGCAAAGGAAACAATAACATGAAATGAGAATCTACAGAATGGGAGAAAATATTTGTCACCTGCACCTCAGAGCATTAATCTCTAGGATATATAAAGAACTCAAAAAACTTCAAAAAAAATAAGCCAATTAATAAATGGGCAAAGGAACTTAACAGACACTTCACAAAAGAAATATGATCAATCAACAAATATATGAAAAAATGTTCAACATTTCTAGCAATTACAGAAATGCAAATTAAGACTACATTGAGATTTTATCTCACTCCAGTCAGAATGGCACTTATCAAAAAGACAACCAACAATAGATCTTGGCAAGGATGTGGGGGAAAGGTATACTCATACATTGCTGGTAGGACTGCAAATTGGCACAACCACTCGGGAAAGCAGTACAGAAATTCCTCAGAAAACTTGGAATGGAAACACCATTTGACCCAGTTTTCCCACTCCTCAGCATATACCCAAAGAATTTAAAATCAGCATACTATAGTGATGCAGCCACATCAATGTTCATAGCAGCTCAATTCATGATAGCTAAGCTGTGGAACCAACCTAGATGCCCTTCAGTAGATGAATGGACAAAGAAAATGTGGTACATATACACAATGGAATATTAGCCTGAAAGAAGAATGAAATTGTGGCATTTGCTGGTGAATGGATAGCTATCATGCTAAGTGAAATAAGCCAATTCCAAAAAACCAAAGGCTGAATGTCCTCTCTGATATACAGATGCTGATTCACTATAGGTGGGGATGTGGGGGGGCGGGGAGGAGTGGAGGTTCACTGGATCAAAGAGGGGAGAATGGGAATGGGAAAGACAGTAGAATGAATCAGACATAATTTTCTAAGTTCATATATGAATACATGACCAGTGTTTAACTTCATATCATGTACAACCCCAAGAATGGGAAGTAATACTCCATGTATGTATGATATATCAAGTCACATTCTACTGTTATGCATAACTAAAAAAGAACAAACAAAAAAATGAGTACAAAAAGAAAGAAGACTTTAGTGGACTGGCTTAATAAGTCTTATATGATATACTCTGAGACCCAAAACTGACATACAAACTTAAGCACTGGCAACTGCCTACTGTATAAGGGGACTATGTGTGTGAAGCATTTGTTGTGGGATCTCATATTTTAGAATCATTAGAATTAGACCCTCTGGCCCACATACTGGGAAACCTTTTTCTCAGCTAACGTAGAGCTGCTTTTATTCCCATTTTGATCAAGACCCAGAGTAAGGAGTACTTTTGACACCATGCCTGTGTGTATACACACATATACACTCACATATAACATAGACCCAAAAGTTTTCCAAACAGTACTTCCCCTTACTATATATGATGATCCCTGACATTGTCTCTCTATATTTTTAGCATTGTTTATAATCAACTAATGATGTTGCAGTTCTCTTCAGCAGGTGACTTCAGAGCTCAGTAATAAGTTAGGTCCTAGAGTTTAGGAAAACTCTCATGTTGAGAGTTATAAGAACTAACAATTCCTAGAGTCCAAAATTAGTTTGATATCATTATGTTCCCAAAGACGAATTTGCCAAATATGAACTATTTATTAGAAGTTGTTTATCCTGTAAATACATTTCCCACTGGGGGAATTCATTTTTTAAAGGCAGGCCAATCCACAGAAGTAGCTTTCCATATAGTTCAACACACGAATAGAACACCAGGAGAGCAGCTTGGGGTTGGCAGCCAGCCACTTCACTGATGCCCCTGTGTCTTCTATTGTCTTTTTCCAGAGCCACTTAAAAAGGATGTTATCTTCCATACTAACAGATTAAAACATTAACAAGCTTCCTGGGAAATGTGGTAAGCCAAAAATTTTTTAAAAAGTTCTTTAATCTGAACCTTTTTGTTCAAACAATAGGATTATTAAATATGTGATATTTAGAGCTTCCCAAGCCAGACCCTAGGAGAAGTATTTTCATCAATATGAGTTAGATCCATTTAGAAACATGCTACCTCCACCAATATTCTGAAGGAGCTGGGCCTAGACTTATTACAGAGCACCTACATACAGGCTTTCTGTACTGGGCTTAGTAATTCTAATAATTACTAAATCTTATACCACTGTACAAAATACATGATAGATTTGAATCCTGGTTCCACTGAATTCAAAGCCCATGTTCTTGCATAATTTCATCCACTTCTTAATTATTTGTTGTTGTTGATTGGGCAGAAGTAGTAGAAACGCAGTTACATGAAGAAGAAGTTCATAATACTGGGTATTCTTACTGCAACAGGAAATGGCAGATAAACCTGCAAAATCGATATTCTTCCAGTTTTGATCAAATTAGGAAGAGTTCAACTCTAAATTCAAGACGGAAACTTTCGAATTTCCGAGATTGCACAAAATAATGAAAAGGAGCAGTGGAGGTATTCTCTCAGTGTGACCTTTACAGTAATTCCATGACTTGTCTGGCCTCCCATGCTTGACCTGAGTGCTGATGCTTTGTCCTTTCTCTCTCACTCCCACCTCAGATAATATTTAAATTGACTTTCAGTCTATCATTAGAATTTAGCACGAAACTTGAGAATTCAGTCAGTCCTCCCTTTTCTGGACAGGACATATTCAAACAATCTGGGGAGGATCGTAGGGAGATTCCCTTTTTGGTGTGCGCCTGAAAATTCTTAAGTGAATTTCCAGTAGATACCATTCTCTAATCTTCTCAATCTGATATGACTGGTAATTGTAATTTTTTTCGGTGAATTTGTTTCTTTTAAGTTTTCCAATTTATTGACACAAAGTTATTCATCATTTTTTTATTCTTTTTTTTTGGGGGGGGGGTACCAGGGATTGAACCGAGGGGTGCTCTACCACTGAGCCACATCCCGAACCCTTTATTTATTTATTTATTTACTTACTTATTTTCAGACAGGCTCTCACTAAGTTGCTTAAGGCCTCACTAAGTTGCTGAAGCTGGCCTTGAACTTGCAATCATCCTGTCTCAGTCTTCAAAGCCATTGGGATTTCAGGTGTATGCCACTGCGCCCAGCTTAAAAACATCATTTAAGTGAAGGATAAAGGATATTTATTCTAGTAAACAGACACTTTGACTCCTCAATAGTGTGAATTTAATTTAATTTACAGATAATGAAAACATTATTCATTGCTGCCTCTAACTCTGAACATGAACGAATTATACCCAGAGATCATACATTCACAGTTTAGAACCCAGAAAAAAAAATGTCCAAATTGAGGAACTTGTTCAAAAATAGTTATGTTAAAAAGCAACAGTAGTGGGCTGCTCAAAGCTGGTGAATATTCATCTCATGTAGGACATTATAAATTGAGCACAGGGAAGGGTGAGTAATTGATGATGTCTTTGCCTAATACTTCCGATAAAAATTCTAATGATGTATACCATTTTTCCTTTTGGTAAAAAATTATTAAGTGCCTACTGTGTGCAAAGACCTTCAGGAAACCAAAAGACAAGTAACTCTGGCCCCTGATCTCATATTTCCAGTTAGGAGAACAAGACGAGTAGAGAATTGTCTGAAAGTATGAAGAAGGTAAATAGAAAATGCAAAATGTCCATGTGGATAATGTTATGAAGAAGGTTTTATCAGTTCAAAAAAACAGAGGACAAACCCAGGATCACCCTAGTAAGTGGCACAGCTGAGATTCAAATCCAGATATGTTCTGCCCCAAAGTGTTTCTAAAATCCCATAGATTAGGAGCCATGTTGTTTACAGAAAAGGGATTCTTTGTTGATCCTGTGTCTCAGACTGATAAGAAGGATAAAACATTTTATGATGACTTAAAACATCTGTACCATCCAGTGGCGATTTGAAATTATTAGTCTAGAGTGAGATATTTTTCAGCTGGAAGAGATGGTATTTTTCCTGTCTCTGCCATCAGCCTCAAAGTCTGCCTTTAAAAGATACAAATAATTGAGTTTATTTGTTTGTTTGTTTTTAAGAGAGGGGCGGGGGAGAGAGGATATCTTTTTTTTTTTTTTTTTTGAGAGAGAGAGAGAATTTTTAATATTTATTTTTTAGTTTTCGGCGGACACAACATCTTTGTATGTGGTGCTGAGGATCAAACCCAGGCCGCACGCATGCCACGGGAGCCACATCCCCAGCCTTTTTTTTTTTTTTTTTTTTTATGTGGTGCTGAGAATGGAAGCCGGTCAGGCCCGTGCTAGGCGAGCGCTCTACGGCTGAGCCACAATCCCAGCCCAGTAATTGAGTTTTATTATTTTTTAAAATATTTTTTAGTTGTAGTTGGATATAATATCTTTATTTATTTTTGTGTGGTGCTGAAGAATGACCCTCACACGTGCGAGGCTCTATCACTGAGTACAGCCCCACCGGGGTTTTTTATTCACATGGATACCAAACCTCTCAGCATATTTTCATGAAATAGAAAAAAAGAAAACCCAACTCAGTCTCACTGTATAAAATATAACGCTCCACTTTTATTCTCATTAATACTGCTATCTGTATTAATGATGATTTTTAAAATAAATTAAAATTTTTACTTGCAAGATAATTAATAACGCAGGATAATTTAACATTCAAAAAAAGAATTGGGTACCTCTTGCTTTATCTACCTCCATCCACAGAAAACAGCTCCCCTTTGTCAAGAGTGTTTATCCCCACCATCTAGAGCTTTCTAGTTCCCTCTCCTTCTGTCCTCTAGAATCAATCAACATGTCTTGTCAAATCTTTTTTGCTCAGTTAACCTCCTTCTTTTTCTGTTTTCTTGGTCCTTGCTCTCCTATTCCAAGTTTGGATTATCAAAATATTATTCTATCTAGTCCCCTTCTCTCCAGTCCTTCCCTCCATGCTGTGAGATTAAATCTAAGAACTAGCAGTTTTTAGTTCTTTTTAGATATCCATGAGAGTAGAGTGTATTTTGACATATTATACATTTATAGAATAAAACGTATTCTAATTAGGATCCCATTCTTGCAGTTGTACATGATGTGGAGTTATACTGGTTGTGTATTCATATACGAACATAGGAAAGTTATGTCTGATTCACTCTACTGTCTTTCCTATTCCCATCCTCTCTCCTTCTCTTCCTTCCCCTTTGTCTAATACAATGAACTTTTATTCTTCCCTCACCCCCTTATTATGTCTTAACATAAATGATGGTTTTGCTTCACCTTTTTGTTCAGGTGACTGTGTGGCCCCAACTGTCCTTCTCAATTTAATTGCTTACTTTTATTTGAATGCCTGTTCCAGGGTTTCAGAAGAGCCAACATCACCATTGTCATCCTTATTTCACAAGGCAAATGATCATAAATATAGACTCAGCTGGCAATCTGCACAGGTTTCTCTCCATGTGAATCGTGTGATGTAGAGGAGATGCTACAAGATTAACCCATTATGTCCCAGTGTCCCATAATACAGGACACTTACAGGAAGCTGAGACAAAACGGATTAAACACAGTCCACATGCTCTTTATTTATTTGTGTGTAATGATTTGGTAAAACAGTTAATCTGTCCTTTTGATGACAGAGAGTGTGAAAAAATAAAATGTACATAGATGTGGCTTGATGAAATATATATATTCCTGTGTTTTGAAACTATGTTTTTGTCATACAGTGAGAACAAAAATTTTTGAGAATTGATTTTTAAAGCCATAGTGGAGATATATATAATTTAATTTGGCATGCAAATGTGTGATTCGCATACCCTTTCTCAAAAATGAGTAAAATGTGGCCAAATATTTCATTTTTTATATATTTAATTTTCTTTATCATATTCGTCACTACTGGAAATGGTCTCTGTTTGCATACCTTTTCCTTCTCTGTCTCTTCTGCATTCAGATGAAACTCTATGAGGCAAGGGGTGTAGCGTCTTGATCATTACTGTATCTCTGGTATCTTGAATATTGCTTGGCACATAATAGGTGCTCAATAAATACTGAGCACCTGAGGCTGGCTTTGAATTCATGATCCTCCTGTCTCAGCCTTGAGCCACTGGAATTACAGGTGTACGCCACCGTGCCTAGCTCCTGATTTATTCATTATACAAGTTTCTGATATTTGATTATGATTTTTTCCTCCCAGTATGTGTCTTGCCTATTACTTTTAAAGAATGTCTGGTTGTGCAGAGTAATATAAATTGAAAAACATTTAACAAATTACTTCAGAAGTTCATATATATATATATATATATATATTTCTCACCTCGACTAGACTGAAGCCTCCAGCTTTACTAAGTGCCTTGTTTTCAGAGGGATTAATACATGTCTAGTGAAAAGTTACAGATAGAGTACAAAGTTCCAGAAACCATGGCACAGCGGATAAACAGCAAACCCACTGGCTTTAGATTTAAGCAATCGTTCTTTTATTTCAGATGCTTCCTTCTTTTCAGTAAGCATGTTTTTAATTGCAATATAATTTATAATGGTGACACACAAATCTCAAGTGTATAGTTAATATGTTTTGATAAATGAATACACCCACACATAACCTACACACTAACCAAAACATAGAACTTTAAATCATTCCAGAAAATTCTCTTACCATTTTCTAGTCAAGTCTGCATTTCTATTCTCCTCTCTAAGCACTGCTGTTCTGGTTTCTATGATTATTGGATTAGCTTTGCTTGATCATGAATTTATATAAATGGAATCATACAACACATGCTCTCTCATGTTTACTTCTTTTGTGCAATATGTCTGTGAAATTCATCCATGTTATTGTGCACATCAGAGGTGTATTTCTTTTATTGCTCAGTAATATTCCGTTGTTGTTTGGTACTGGGATAGAACTGAGGGGTGCTTTTACCACTAAGCTACATCCCCAAACCTTTTTAAATCTTTTTTTTTAATTTGGAGACGGAGTGTTGCTAAATTGCTAGTGCCTCACCAAGTTGTTGAAGCTGACCTTGAACTTGTGATCCTTCTGCATCAGCCTCAGGAGCTGCTTGGATTCTATTAATATGCCACAATTTATTCATTCTCCTATTGATGCACATTTGGATTGTTTCCAGTTTGGGGCAATTATAAATAAAATTATTTCAGGGACTGGGATTGTGGCTCAGCAGTCGAGCACTCGTCTAGCACATGCAAAGCCCTGGGTTCGATCCTCAGCACCACATAAAAATAAATAAATAAAATAAAGATATTGTTTCCAACCACTTCCAAAAATAAAAATAAAAAAATGTTTAAAAAATAAAATTATTGGGCTGGGGATGTGGCTCAAGAGGTAGCGCGCTTGCCTGGCATGCGTGCAGCCCGGGGTTCGATCCTCAGCACCACATAGAAACAAAGATGTTGTGTCCGCTGAAAAATAAATATTAAAAAATTCTCTCTCTCTCACTCTCTCTCTTTAAAAAAAAATAAAATTATTTTAAACTTTCTTATATGAAACTTTATGCATGTCTTAATTTCTCTTGGAAAAATATGTAGGAGTAAAATTGCTGGGTCACAATGTAAGTGTATGTTTATAAAAATATGCCAAACAATTCTTCAAAACATGTACCACCTACCAGCAATGTGTGAGAGTTCTAGTTTTTTCACATACTTACACTTTGGTATTGTTAGTCATTTTAATTTTGCCATTTTAGTAGGTGTGAAATGGTATTCACTGTGTAGTAACTTAAAGTTTTCTGATGGTTAATGATGCTAAACATCTTTTTGTGAAATGTCTTTTCAAGACTTTTGATAATATTTTCTCTGAGTTGTTCTTTAATTATTGGTTCCTGATTTCTTCTTCTTCTTTTTTTTTTTTTTCCATACTGGACATTAAACCCAGGGGAACTTTATCAATGAGCCACATTCCCAGCCCTTTTTAATATTTTATTTAGAGACAGAGTCCCACTGAATTGCTTAGGGCCTCACTAAATTGCCGAGGCTGACTTTGAATTCCCGATCCTCTTGCCTCAACCTCCCGAGCCACTGGCATTAAGGCGTGTGCCAATGTGCCTGGCTCCTAATTTATTCCTTATATAAGTTTCTGATATTTGATTATGATTATTTCCTCCCAGCACGTGTCTTCTCTATTACTTTTTAAAGGATGTCTGGTTGAGCAGAGTTTTAAGTTTTGATGAAGTGCAATTTATCAAAATTTTAATGGTGTCTGCTTTCTGGATCCTGACTTGGAAATCTTTGTTAACCTTGAGGTTGCAAAAATGCTTTCCTATGCTTTCTTTTAGAATCTATATCTCCAATTATTTTTTTTTGTGCACTTGAAAGACAATTGAGTTTTACCAACCCTTTTAGGAGCTCTAAGAAATACAAATAAACTATAGCTATACTGGGATGCTACAATGAAAAATAATTGATTAGAACCAAAGTTTATTGCCTAAACTAGAAAGCTGATCTTGTGTGATAAAACATGCACTCAAATAACAAAACACTAGGCAATTCTGAATCACTTGTATTATTGGAGAACAACATAGGCACAGATGGCCTCACTTTGATCATTTCATTACTGTTTTATATGGCTGCAGTTTTTCCTTTTTTTTTTTTTTTTACCTCTATGACAATTATATTACATTTCATTTCATGTGTAAACATCATAAGTCTAAAGAAGGTAACCATGAAGCACTTTTTGAGAGAAAGAAGAAAGCTAGTTTGAGATTGATTTTTTTTTCTTTCATAATCTAGAAACAGAACAAGACCTGGCTGAAATTTTTATGTTCTATGTATTGATTGCCTAGGAATTTCAAAACAGTTCATAAAGATTTTTCTGGCTCAATATATATATATATATATATATATATATTTGGATATCTCTAATGTTAATTTATATCACAGAATTATGGAAGCATGCAATTTGGATTCTGAAGACTTGGAGTTCAAATGTTCTTTCTGTAACCTGCTTATTACCTCTATGAGTTTAAGCAAGACACATAATTATTTTATTATTATTATTATTATTATTATTATTTTATTATTTTGTAGTGCTTGGGATTGAAGCCAGGGTGCTCTATGACTGAGCTACATCCCCAGCCCTTTTATTTTTTATTTTGAGATAAGATCTTGCTAGGTTGCCCAGACTGGGCTAAAATTTGCAATTTCCTGTCTCAGCCTCCAGAGTCACCGGGATTACGGGCGTGTGCCACCAAGCCCAGCTAGGCACATAATTCTTTAGAGCATCACTTTCCTCAGCTGTAGAATGGGTAGTTCTGATGCAGGATAGTTACTGCAAATATTAAATACAATCTTGTTTGTAAAATGACTGTTTAGCCGTTGGTGCTCAATAAATATTACCACCCCCTTTTTCCATGTCTAATTTTTAAGTTATTCTCTCCAGGAAATAATACACATAAAGCTACACAAACACCAGAAATTAGATTTGTCTATATCAGCCCATACAGTGTTTCTCAAACTAGGATCTAGAATTTGTAGAGGTTAAAGAGAATCCTACATGGTTATTTTTTTAAAAATATTTATTCTTAAGTTTTATGTGGACACAATATCTTTATTTTACATTTATGTGGTGCTGAGGATCGAACCCAGTGCCTTGTGCATGCTAGGCGAGCGCTCTACTGAGCCACAACCCCAGCCCCCCTACAGGTTATTTTTAAGAAATGGTTTTTATTGGGATAATCTCAAAATATTAAAATAAGTAGAGTGTAAAACATCTAGATATTCACATTAAAATTAAGTATTGCTATAAAATTGCAGTATGAATCTGCATTTACATTTGTTATATCATGGTATTGAGCTAATGGACCATCAATGTGACAGTGTTTTTAACTGGTGGCTGTCAGGTTTGGTTATGTTCTGTTATCTAAATGACAACAATGTCAAGTGCCTGCCACTATACTCAGGATAAATTATTTGTCTATGGAGGCAAACCTTCTTTTTTCTAGTATTAATATACATGTGAATAACATTCAATGATAAGACTTTAGTTTCTTATGTTTTTTAATAAATCAGTACCATGATTTGGCATCATGAAAATGATATGCAACTGAGTAAATGTAGAATTTTGCAGGATCTATTAAGAAATGAATGGAGACAGACGAATAATGCAAGTAATGTATCTACACCAAGCAAAAGCCACAAGCTTTCAGGACATGCTGAACAAATAAAGATTTAATATTTGAACATTCCAAATTGAAAACACAATAGCAGCAATAATAATAAACTTTAATTTATGATTAATTTTGAAATGTTGCAAATGAGTAGTTTTCAGTATGTTCTAACCTCCTGTGTGAATTTCTGCATTCACAAACCTCATTCATAGCAGATGTGATGCTGAGCCTATCTGAAAATACCCAAGCCATGTGATACCTGTGTCAGACTGGTTTCACTCTAGGAAACTGTCTGCCTTGTTTTGGGAATAAGAGGGAATTTCTGAGTACACAGACTCTGTCAGTTGATCCTTTTCTCTCTTGCCAACAGTTGTTGGAATAATGGCCAAATTGAGAAGCCTTGTTCCTTCTTTGCCTTCAACAGTTTATGAACTCAGGCTAAAATAAAAAAACAAAACAAAAACAAAAACTTTTTTGGGGGGAAGTGATTTTCTTAAATTACCATTTTTCATAGATTCTCAGATCCCATTGTTGTATGCTGTGTCCTGAGGCTACATCCTTCTACTAGCAAACTCAATGATGATTTCGTTAAAGCCAAACACATCTTCTACTGCAATAAATTATTGTTGTTGATTTGAATTTGTTGATCTCTACTTTTGTATTTAATTTGTAAATATGGTTTTGGTTTTAGAGTTGTATAACAGCTGAAAGAATGAGGAGTTTATGCCCAGTTTTCTGTTTAGATTTATCTAAATAATAGGTCACTGAAATAACACTGGAAGTCCAAGGGAGAACTTCTTTTTTAAAAGGGTGTCATAAAAATCACCTGTGAGAAATTCTATTCTAATTTTTTTTAAGATTTCTTTTTTAATTGTAGATGGACACAATACCTTTCTTTTATTTACTTATTATTATTATTTTTAATGTGTGGTGCTGAGGATCAAACCCAGAGCCTCATACATGCTAGGTGAGCGCTCTACCACTGAACCACAACCCCATCCCCTCTATTCTAGTTTTTTTAACATTGCATTGTTCAGTAGAGCCATGACTCTAAAATTATGTTTTCTTACTATTTCTGTACACATGATACTTTAAAACCACTTTATATATAAAAATTTTTCATCTCAATAAATTTGTTGTGCTGCACACCTTCCATTTTTTTCTGTATATATTTGATATTTGGTAAACATTTCTTTCAAATTCTTTCTTTCCCCTCCCCCTCTCCTCCTCCTCCTCCTCCTCCTCCTCCTCCTTCTTCTTCTTCTTTTTTTTTTTTTTAAGAATAAAAGGTTTATAAATAATCATTCTGGAGTGTAGTCTGACTCAGAAAGAACTTAAAACGTGTAGAGACATCAAGTTGGTGACCCTGTTAACTCTGACCAGCTTTCCGACTATAGATGTCTTTAAGCATGTATCATTCAATAAATGTAAAGTTTTTAAGAAAGTAAGATGAAAGAATTTTGATATATTTCTTCAAACTATAAAACTGAACATCAATTTACTATTTCTTAATAGCTTTGAAGTCAGAAATAGCATATTGGAAAGACAGGCCATTAGAAGAAATATATCAAAGCATATTTTATTTGTAATTGGAAAATTTAACTCAACAGGCATGTCATTTTTTTTGAGTGGCGAATGAATAGTTTTTAATTACTTTTCAAAAGCTGTGAGAGAAAATAATTACAATCATAAACAAAAAGAAAGGTAGGTTTAGCAATAATCCCTGTGGGCTTTCTATTCCCTTCTTGGTTTTTGTCTTAGCAATACTAGAATTCTTATATGATTTCACACTATTTTCTTTTTGCACATCAGAAAATAGGGTGTCAGGAAATTCCTCGAAATTACTGACGTTCAGCAGGTTTTTATTCCAAAAAATACTGTATTACAGTTGAGGGTGAGGGTGCAATAACAGAAAGGAGAAAAAAAGAAAACTCCAGTTATTGTATTAACATGCCATATTCCTTATTAATGATGCCATTTCAATTCGAGGCCTTCACTTACTTCCATATGTGGAATACCGTAACCATATCAATACCAGAGGCTTTAACCTGTGGACTTCATTTCACAACGCGTAAGGCTATGACTCGAACAGCACAAATTTTGCTATAATTAAAAATCGGAATGTTTGACAATAATGGAACATTTCTTGCATATAGGTTTGTCTTGCAGTTTGTATCGTAATAGGGACAGAGTGCAGTGATTCTGCAAGTGGACGGTGTTAAGTACTCAAAACAAGCTCTCAGGTCAAACAGGCAGGCTTCAGCCGGTCCTTCAGTAGTGCGAATCTTAGGCAGCCTGGCACCTGCAACCGGCTCTGGGGCAAGACACCCGTGAAGAGGCGCGGCCCTAGTCACGGTTTCTCCGCTCGGGAGTCCACTGCGTCTGCGCAGCGTTGGACACAGCCTTGAGTTACCTGGGGGGGGGGGGGGGGACTGGGAGAGGAGGGGCGTGGTCACCCGTCCAAGTTCTTCCGCTCCGGGTCCGGAGCCTGCGTACAGCGGATAAATGTCCGAGACACTATCGCTGATGCACGCAGAGTCCCAGGCAACTTGGAGTGTGGTGTGGACAGTTACAGGACTGAGTCGTTGGGAGGGAGCGCCCCCTCAGAGGGATCGCTCTGGGCGAACTTCAAAGCCTTCTGGCATAAGGCCCCTACTTCACGGTGAAATATTGAGAAGAGTTTTTTAATATTTATTTTTTAGTTATCGGCGGACACAGCATCATTGTTTGTAAGTCGTGCTGTGGATCGAACCTGGGCCGCACGCATGTCAGGCGAGCGCGCTACCGCTTGAGCCACATCCCCAGCCCCCAAATTTTTCTATAGGACCCTTGTACGATTCAGGGACTAGCAGGCCAAGGATTCCCAAGCTCGCAGAAAGACTTCTGAGAGACAGCCTGCGCGCCGCGTGAATCCCCAGCATGCCCCGCGGGCCGAGAGCTAAGGTCCAAAAACTCTCTGCCCCAAGCCTGGGTGCCGCCAGGAGGCCACTTACCCGAAGTGCCACGGGCGCTCATTTGCATGTAACCCGACAGGTAAACTCAGCAGGTCCCAAAAATCACTGCCAGGAGCGGCCTAGCGTTGCGAAAACCAGAAGTGCGGATCTGGTGAAGTGGTTCCGGTTACATCAAACTTTCCTAAACGTCCCGGGGTGGATGAACTGAGAGGAGGTCACCCTAAGTAAGAGAGGTGAGAGCCCGCCGTACTTTATATAGACTCTGTGCAGGAGGGAGAGCGTGCTCGCTTCGGCAGCACATATACTAAAATTGGAACGATACAGAGAAGATTAGCATGGCCCCTGCGCAAGGATGACACGCAAATTCGTGAAGCGTTCCATATTTTGTGCAAACACAAAATACAACTTCACTATTTTACGTGAGAAAACAGACTCAAGATACAGTGGATAACACCCAATATTGAGATGTAACTTTCATACAAAAATATTCCTGTAATTGATCTATGAAAAGAGAACAAAAAGGAGTTACATTTGAAAAGTTGTGTGTGAATATGTCCTTAGTACGTATCTCAAACATGAGAAAATGTCAGTGTGCCTCTCCCATTCTTTTAACTTAAAAGTCAGAAATTGAGTTATGCTTTGTCTACCTAACAGCACAAATTCCAGAGGCCTGGATAGTTTGGCTTTTTGTTTGTTTGTTATTCACTTAGGAGATACCTGACATGCGAATTGCTGGATGGATTCTTACTAAATCATTGCTAAATTAATGAGTCCTTCCAAAGGAAGCAACATTATTTATTTCTTGAGTGACATCCACCCTCTTTCTTTCTCAGTCTGTGAAGCCGCACAAAAGCAAAGTTTATTATCAAGGGCTGGTATTGTCTGGATGAGCTTACTGTTGGCCGGTGCCTTGGATTGATTGAAGAGCTCCAGGACCAATAAAGTTTGGCTAAAAGCAGCAAGTTCATTACGATCTGTTTTCACTAGTCTCTTTTTGTATAAAAAGGGCCATCAGAAAGGTCGGTTTACACATATCTGGCGGATTCTGTTATAGGAAATCTGATTTAAAGTTCACTGCTTAATTCAGAAGCAGAATCGGATAAATGAAAAGTAGTATTCAGGTGCAGACAGAAGGATTATTTTCGGTAATATGATAGTAACGTAAATAGGATGCTGTATCGATGGTAGGCAGCTTGGGCCCAAACACAGAGCAGGAGAACCAGACAGCAAGGAACAAGTTAACTTCTTTTATGCTTACGGTCGTCTAATTTAGGAACTGCACAAAATATGGAACGCTTCACGAATTTGCGTGTCATCCTTGCGCAGGGGCCATGCTAATCTTCTCTGTATCGTTCCAATTTTAGTATATGTGCTGCCGAAGCGAGCACGCTACGAGTTCTGCACACGGTCTATATAAAGTACGGTGAACTGTCACCTCTCATAGTTAGGGTGACCTGCCCTCACGCCATCTCATCCACCCTGGGGCGTTTAGGAAAGCTTGAAGTAAGGGAACCGCATCACCAGATTCGCACGCTTGGTGTTCGCGTTGCTAGGCCGCATCTGGTAGTGAGGGACCTGCCAAGTTTACCTGTCGGGTTACATGCAAATGAGCGCCCGTGGCACTTTGGGCCGTGGCCGCCAGGTTGCACCCAGGCACAGGGCTGAGAGTTTCGGCTGTAGCGCTCCGCCCGCGAGGCATGCTGGGAATGCACGCTCCTGGCTGTAGAAAGCCGAGGGAGCGGGAAACGGGAGGTCCTGTCAGGAGACGCTGAGCTGAGATAGTGGTTTGTGGGTTGCGCACATTTATAGCAGGTCATTTCACCACTTAACTTTCTCTGATGAGAACATGAAAGAAAGAAAGGAAGAGAGAGAGAGAGAGAGAGAGAGAGAGAGAGAGAGAGAGAGAGAGAGAGAGAGAGATAAAAATTAAGGTAATTTCTTAATATTAGCTAATATTCAATCCATGTTAAATTTTTTATTTATTTCGAAAGATGCCACTTCATGATTGAATTTTCATAAGGACTCAAACAAGATTTGGTTGCTATGACTGTTAGGTCTGTTTTGTCTACTAATGGTCTCCATTCTGTTTTTCTTCATGCCATTGATTTATTGAGAAAACGGGATATTTGCCCTGTGAAATGCCTTTAATTTTCCATTTTTTAAGGATGTTGTTTGCAATGTTTCTTGAAAATATATAGTTAGGTATAAAGTCAGATTCCTGCTAAGTTATTTATATTTGCATATACAGGATACTGATAGGATATGTACTTGCTATTGCATCTCAGCAGGGAGCATGAAATAGTGTTAGTGACGCGCAACCCTCACCAGTGAATTCTGGTGGTATCAACAGCCCGATCCCTCCAATATAACATACTCATGAAATCTTTCACTTAGTGGTTTTAGAATACAATGATGAACATTGCCCAGGTAAAGGGTTTGTGTTGAATCCTAGGCTCATGAGTTACAAAGATGTAACCACAAGGTCTTTGGTGGCAAAGTTCTATACTCCACGGAAGACACTTGAGAGAATAAGACCTTGAAAAGAGATTAAAATAGATTGTTCATGTTGAGTCTCCGGATCTTTGGGTCACCTATTAACAGGTGCTTTCCATTATGCAGGCTTTTTAGCTAACAAATTCCCCTTCTTACTTGGGCTAGGTTGAAGTTGTCTGTCTCCTCACTGCTGAGGTCTCTTCTGTAGTCTTTTAATGCTGGTCCTGAGGGCTTAGGCCATACCTCTCCTGCACTATTATACTTTAGTTATACTGTCTTCCTGTCCAATCAAGTGGATAAACAGAAAATTAGCTTTGCTTTTCATCTGCACTCATCTCTGTTTGAATGTAGGCTGTGTTTCTTTTTTGGATATTTTCTGCACTTACATTACACATCATTTAGTAGGGCAGTGTGCCAGGGGTATTCAAGTTTAAACATCTTGGATTTCCTTACTCTGTTCTCTCATTTTTGTTAAAAATTGTCTTTTTTCAAACCCTTGTCCTCCCCTACGGCCTTTTCATCCTGTTTCTTCTTTCCTGTGGTATACCTCCCCCATTACATTTTATGCATCACTGACTGAACATGTTTATCCAGATCACCTTATGCCTTTATTATTATACTGATATCTTCACATTACACATTTGCAATATTAAAACACTATTGGTGGGCTGGGGTTGTGGCTTAGTGGTAGAGTGCCTAGCATGCGTGAGGCGCTGGGTTTGATCTCTGGCACCACAGAAAAATAAACAAATAAAACAAAAGTATTGTGTCCATCTACAACTAACATATATATATATACACACACACACACACACACACACACACACATACACACACATACACACATACCTATTGGTTATGATATTACTCAGAATTATTTAAGATCTCATATTTTCATTTTGACAAAATTAATTCTTGCTCTTATCACTAAGAATTTTCAATTACTTTCTTAGGTGAAAATAATGTTCTTTATCATATCTCTTGGAAGTTATATAGGAAACTGAGGTAAAAGACTTTCTGGTTAAATATTTATCTTTTGTATCTTAAGATTTGACTCATTTGAGAAGGATAAATCTCAATTGCTAAATTGATTTTAGGAGACATTGATTTTCCTCAGTTTATCACATTTTTTAATAAAAAAGCTTTATTTTTATATTTTGGAAGATGTAGAGTCTATTAATAATAATTCCAACTATTTATATTTACAGTAGAATAAAACAACTACCGTTTCTGAGTAGATAATAAAAACTATTATAATTCTTATAATCAGAACATTTTAGATCCAAGAGATGTATCTCATTTTTCAAAGAAGAAAACTGAGGTGAAAATAAGTGCAATGGTATCCCTGGGCAGTACTGGCCCTGGTTTTACCATCTTCAGAGGCCAACTTCATTTGCTCTTTCTGCTGCATCACTCATGGTGTTACTAAGTCATAAGGTTTGCAACAATTACAGAGAAAAGAAAAAAGACTTTCCTGCCTGACATTTTACAGTCACATTTGAGTTCTCATTTGTCAACAACAGGACAGCACACACTGATAAATAGAAAGTCCATCTTGTTCTTTTGGCTTGTCAGCAGGCTTTCTTCCCTCTTCTCCTTTCTTTTTCTTCAGAAACTGTCCATCAGGGGAAGCTAATCTTGAATTCTCTACCCTGCCACTTGTTTTACTACTCCCTTCCTTTTATGGTCATAGCCTCTCCCTCCTAATAATGCACTCAGTGGCTCCCCAGGACTCCTTCTTAATGTCCCACCTGGAAATAACTACAAGGAGCTTTAAAACCTCATCAGTCTGTTTTTTATTTCTTCAGAGCTCTAGTAGTTAGCCCCATAAACTAAATAAAATATGCTATGGCAGTATTTCTCAAACTTGTCTAATGATAGATTCCCAGAATCTACTGTAAGCAAAAATAACCAACATGGTTTTGGCGCCATTATGGAAACACAAATAACTGGGACGAAAGCAAACCTCAGACAGATCAGTGAGCTTTCCTTTATTCTGCAGGGGAGTCAATCAGGCATTGGAGGGGCTCATTTTCTGGGTAGGAAGGGGTTTGAGTTTCATAGTTTACAATGAGGATGATTTAATCATTGGAGACTGAAGCAGAATGTGTAGATTTGTGTAGTCAGAAAAAGGTGTAAAAAGTCCGAAACTCATTGTCACTGGGAAAAGCTCAGAACTCGGTATTCACTGCTTATCCTCTTTCTCTGTGATTCATTGTTTCCCAGTGCTACAGTATTTGCTTTTCTCCTTTCAGGACTCTTTGGCAATGGGAAAGGATTAAAGACCAGAGCCCAGCATATTTGCGCATGCCTGTAATCTCAGCAGTTTGGGAGACTGAGACAGGAGGATCATGGGTTCAAAGCCAGTCTCCACAACAGCAAGGTGCTAAGCAACTCAGTGAGACCCTGTCGCTAAATAAAATACAAAATAGGGCTGGAGATATGGCTCAGTGTTTGAGTGCCCCTGAGTTCAATCCCTGGTAGCAAAAAAAAAAAAAAAAAAAAAAAGGATCCATTGTGGTTGGGAAGGGATGAATGTTTGCTTTTGGTGGATGAACTCAGGAAGGGATGAAATATTGCTTTCTTTCTTTTCTTCAGGACCCATTGTTACTGGGAAAGGATTTACTGGGAGATAATTAATGATTCCCTTCCTCCTGCATCTTCCTTCATGTCAGACAGTTTTAGGGGGTTGTCATTTTCCTGTCCTGGGGGTTGTCATTTTCCATGTCCTTCACCTATTGCTTCCAGAAGATCGGCCTATTTCAGTTATTCAAAGAATGATCAAGTATATCTTTCAGATGACCTATTTGTGTTCTATCATCTACTTAAAATTTTTTTTTTAGTTGTAGATGGACACAGTACCTTTATATTATTTATTTATTTTTATGTGGTGCTGAGGATCAAACATGGTGCCTCACACATGCTTGGCAAGTACTCTACCACTGAGCCACAACCCCGGAGCTAACATTTACTTTTAATGAAATAGAGTCACTCACCCGAGGCTGTTGTGAAATATTTTTTGTGCATTCAAGTCTTTCAATGTAATCAGTTCCCTTAATTTGTAGCAGATAACCTCATGTTCTTTTTCACAGAATGGGGAGAAAGACTGTAGTGATTTCTTGTAATCACTACAAATTTACCTAAGTAAATACTCACTCTGTTCCCTTCTTGTCTTAGAGGGGAGGTGTCCCTTGAAGGGGAAAAACTTGTGCCTGGGTGGGCACAAGTTTATTGTATGGAATCTAGTAGCTGATTCCAATTCTGTGAAAGCAATTTTACAACTCTGTAAACTGTAGATAGGTGATAGTAATACAAAAAATAATTCTTGTTTATAGACTTGCAAATTCTATCTTGACCAGTAGAAGTTCAGTTGATCTCTCTACCATTATGCAAGAAGCTAGTTTTGCTCCATTTGTATACACATGGATTAATATATCAAATCAAACTTTTAATACTTGTTCTTTTAAAAATCCATATGAGGTTTGATTTTCCTTTTTCTCTTTAATTATAAAAGTTTGGAGGATTTCCACTCAGTTGTCCATTGCATTCATCTAAGAAAACCAGGCATACTTTTCATCATAGAAGCATACACAACTATAAGCTGCTTAAAGCCTAGATATATTTATCTTGACTTCCAAATGACCATAGAATTTGGCTGATTCTCTGTTTTTCTAATTTAATTATTCTTCTTTATTGATTTTGTGATCTGTCTTTTTTAACTTGTTTATTTTTATGTGGTGTGGTGTTAAAGATTGAACCTAGTGTATCACAAGTGCTAGGCAAATGCTCTGCCCCTGCCCCATATTACTTTAAAAAAAAAATAATACCTTTATTTAATTTATTTATTTTTATGTGGTGCTGAGTCAAACCCAGTGCATCACGCATGCTAGGCAAGTGCTCTACCACTGAGCTACAACCCCAGCCCCCCTATATTACTTTTAAAGAAATTTCTCTAGCATCTATAATAAGATCTCTCTTTTTTCATTCCTAAACAAATTTGTATTTGTTTCTTGTTCTTTTATTTTTTTTTTTTTTTAGGTACCAGGGATTGAACTCAAGGGCACTGGTCCACTGAGCCACATCCCTTGCCCTTTTATGTATTTTATTTAGAGACAGGGTCTCACTGAGTTGCCTCCTTATTGCTGAGGCTGGCCTTGAACTCATAATCCTCCTGCCTCAGCCTCCTGAGCTGCTGGGATTACAGGTGTGTGCCATCACACCTGGCTTTGTTTCTTGTTCTCTCTGACTGAAATTTTTATGAATTTTACCATATTTTAAAAAGACAGCTTTTAATTTCTTTTTTATTGTTCATTTTCTAGTTATTGATTTATGTTCTTTATTATTTCCTTCCATTTACTTTAGATTTAATTTGCTCTTTTGTTTCTAGTTTCTCATGGTAGAAGTTTAGATGGTTAACTTTAGACTTTTCTCCTTTTCTAGTATAATATTTATGTGATTTTGTTTTTAGGCACTTCTTTAGCCATTTAAATTTTAATGTGCTGTGCTAATATATTCATTTGGTTAAAAATATTTACTTCCATTTTTTCTTTGTCACATGGGTTGTTTAGATGTTTGTTTGTAGTTTCAAATATTTCCATTTATCTTTATATACATTTTCAAGTTTAATTCTCTTATGGTATGCTTTCAATTACTTAAAATTTATTATGACTTGTTTTATGGTCCAGAATATATTATGCCTTAGGGAATATTCCACATGTGCAGGAAGAAAATATGCATTTGATTGCTCAACCATTATATAAATGTTCATAGGTCAGGTTAGTTGATAACATTCAAATCATGCAAATTCTTACTGATTTTTTGTATTTCTATTAATTCTTGAGAGGACTTTTGAAATCTTCAGCTGTAATTGTGGAAAGCCAATTTTTTTAATACCTTCATTTTTTTTTTTTATGTGGTGCTGAGAATCAAACCCATGTTGTGGTGTGGACTAATCAATAAAGTCAATAAGAGTATAAGCTATAGGTATAGGTTATAGATTAATACTGGTTGGGTAAAGCAATTGCTATGGTAAAACTACCTGATCACTTGTAACAGTTCCCTCCTTGCTGGAGCAGCAATAATAGAGTCACTATGGCTATAAGAGCAAACAGGTATGGCTGTAGGGACTCCATCTCTGCTATTCTAGACTCCACCTTAGTTTTTCTGTTATTGCTCCTGTGAAGAGATAGCTGCAGGACCCATTTCTGAGAAAACAAAATGAAAGCTGTTGTCTGCTAAATTAAAAAATATATATTGTTTTCTGTACTTTGTACCCCACAAAATGTATGCAACTCAGGATATGATTGTCTAACACCTGCTTAAACCCCAGACGCAGTTGTCTGAGTTGCTCTGCTAACTGCTGTTTTAGCTTCTGTGATTGGCTTGCTTGCAGGACACTAAGAAAAGTCCCTTAAATTCCCAAGACACAGGCCAGAAAATTGCTGTTCTTTCAGAGAGCCACTTGGACTCTGTTAGACCTGCTGGCCAGGTATAATTGGTAAAATAGGTAAAATAAAAATCCTTCAAATTATTTCAAATTCGGAGTTCGTATGTTTTCTGAGCTGTCTCCCCACAACACCCAGTGCCTCACATATTTGAGGCAAGTGCTCTACTGCTGAGCCACAACCCCAGCCCCTGACCTTTTAGTTTTGACAATTTTTGCTGCATTTGGAATCTCTGATATTTAGGGTTGCTATGTCTTCTTGATGAATCGATCTTGTTATCATTATGAAACATTTCTCAACAATCACAACTACTAGGATTAATCAAATGAATTTTGATGATCTAAAAAAACACCTCAGACAGAAATACAACTTATTTTTTTGCGAAGTCACGTTCTTTTTATCCTGCTTTACTTTGTTCACTTTGTTCTGCAGCAGCTGCATATACCACATATATATTTATTTGTTCACTCATTTTCTGTCTTCTCCCCCTAGAATAAATTTTCTGAGGAGCAAGACTTCATCTTTGTTGTTCACTGCTTTTATCTCATCTACCTACAATGATGCCACAAAGTCTCCTTAGTACTTTCTGAGTGAATTAATGTGTAGGAAGGCCATACAACATAATATTTTTATGACTTTACCTTACTTACTCCACTTTAAGATGGCCTATGCTCACATGTGAGTCATTTCAGAAATAACTTTTGTATCCCTGTGTACTTTCATGTTGCTCTATAGAAAAACCAGTACTGTTACTGGGTGAAATTTCCTGGGTTCTAGTCTTTCAGGAAGAAAGATTTCAGTCAAGGAACACAGAGTAAGTAAGCACAAAGGGTTTTATTTACAGAAATGAAAGTACATTCCAGAGAATGTAGAGCTAGCCATATCAAGAGAGGGAGCAGCCTGGTATCTTCTGCTTTGTGGGCTTTTATGGCCTATTTGAGATCTTTTTCATCCTTTCTCCTGAGTTATTCATTTTGGGGTGGTTGCATTTGTTTTCACCTAGGTTTGATTCACTTTCGTCAATTTTCCTATGTTGGAACAACTTAAGTAACCCCTTGCATGCATAGCATAATATAAATGATACCATGGTGAACTGGGATCACCCAAGGACTATATACTTCAGTCCTTATGTTCATGCTATAGTCTCTCAGGCTGGCTGTATCCAGTTTTCCCCAGATTAGGAGGGAACTAATATGGGGAAAACTGGATATAAAGTGTAGTGTAGTTCCTAGGTGATAGTAATAGCCAGTTGGGTGCCACTCAGGAGTGGAGCTGGAATTTTTTTTTTTTTTTGTCTACCTCCCTTTGCTCAGTCTACCTACTGTCTGTTCAAAAAACAAAAACAAACAAACAAACAAACAAACAAACAAAAACACCAGAAAAAAGTGTTGCCTTAGGTTCTTAGGGTCTCAGGAAGATGTTGGATAATCCATTATTTTAATTTTCTCTTTTTATCTTAGCCACCTCTATACCAGCTGAGATTAGTTCCTGAATCATTCCATAACAGTGCATCTGAATGACAAACGCTCAGGCCCTGATCCCTCACCCGGGTCCCATATTATGAGTCTGCAGTTTCTCTTTCCTTAGGAGACTGTTTAGATCCTGGTATAAGATGACTACTTCTGTGTTCCATTCTTACTGCTTCTAGGAGTGACTCTACATATTTCTGGATCATAAGGCAGGTAGGAGTTAGTTTCTAATGCCAAGACCTCAGCTACAAAAAAGCATTTATTTTTCATATCTCCTTATCCGGTGGTTTCATTTCTCTTACCACTTTTGCTGGTTTAAACAGCAAAAAGTTTTTGTTTCCCAGGAAATTTTAAACTTCGAGTCCATTAGAAAAACTAAGGCTGCCTCCATTGTAGTATTTGATAATGTTGACTGCATACAAAACACTGATCAGACAAACTCTCTCTTTGATTTATTTCTAAAGAAAGAAAATATCCCTTTTTAATAAATTATGTTTTGGGTGAATCTCGTCCTGGTTGTGCCAGGGTAGTGGGATAGACTGCAGACAGGACAAAGAAAGTGTTCAGAGGCAGCGTGGGAGACATATGGTTTATTAGGGGAACACTTAAAAAAGATGGGCGGCTGCTCCTAGGAGAATTCAGTGGTGACATGCTGACAGAAAGAATCTCTGTCCCTCACCGTGTTTTGCCAAGCAGTGCCTCCTTTTCCCTCACAGTGTTTGGTCCAGTGGTGGCCAGCTGGACAAGTGATACCTATCCTTTTCAGAGTGCTCTCTGTTCTGTGCCTGTCCCCATTCAGAGAGAGGTTTTATATGTTAGGCTGCAAAAGCAGTGATGTAATCAGCATTAGTTTGATAAATAATTAATTTTCTCATATGACCAGCATCCCAAGTAGCAATTGTCCTGACACACACTTAGAAAGTAACTTTCTACAGATAACACTAATTTGTTCTAGTTCCTAGTGTGCATAAGAGAAAACCATACTCCTTCAAGATAATGTGTGTCTGGACTTTCTAGTCTAGGCTTGCTCTCATTGTTTCCATAACTTGGTTAGGTTTCTGGAAGGAGAAAGGGGACATTAAGGAACATGGTGTTTTACTATCCCCCTTTATTTCAGAGACAATATAGGGTGTCATGGAAAGATATTTGGATCCCAGTGGTGGGAGTTCAAATCCCAGCTCCAGCCCTTGGACAACTCATATCCTCTGGTGAAATAGGGATAATAATTATTGTTTGTGAGAGCATCTATGAAAAATGCTTGAGAGAGTGCCTTGTGCATTGTAAAGTATGGAAGGTATATAAATTGCTGTTGTTGCAGTGAGAAATTTTTTCATCTGTATGGCTTACATTGATTGGGTTTTTATTTTTATTTTTTTTACTCACTTCAAGAAAAGCATTTGGGTGTTAGCTTCAGAGACCTTATCCCAAAGAGCACCTGCCTACAACTCTTTTAAGAGGAGGAATGTAAGCCAACAGCTGCTAGCCATTACCTTGGAAACTATATTTGTTTAAAAATATCACTAGAAAGAAAACAGTGTGACTTTAGGAAAAGCTCATTTGGGGCCAATCACATTTTTTCTCCCCAAACTTAAAAATATTAGGCATCTGTTAAATATGTTTCTTAATCATTTTTTAAAAACACTTATCCATGGTTTTATTCCCAAGGTTGTATTTACCTGTAATCAACAAGGATACAGTACAATAAGATCTTGAAAGAGATTAAGATTATATTACTTTTGGGCTGAGGCTGTAGCTCAGTGGCACAGCGCTTTCCTAACTTGTATAAGGCACTGGGTTTGATCCTCTGCACTGCACAAAAATAAACAAATAAAATAAAGGCATTATGCTTCTCTACACCTACAAAAAACTTTTTTTAAAAAGATTATATTACTTGTATTACAGTGTATATTCACATAACTTTATTGTTAGCTGTTAATATCTGTGTTGAATTTTTATATTAAACTTTATCATAGGTATGTATGTGTAGGAAAACAAGATAGCATATATAAGATTTGGTACTTTCTGCAGTTTCAGGCGTCCACTGGGATCTTAGAACATATCCCACAAGGAAAAGAGGGTCTGCTGTACTAAAAATCAAACTACATTAAGAGAATCTAATATCAAAACTGTTGGACTATGAAAAAGAAATCATTCATCTTAGAAAGATAGTAGTAAATGAGGAAATAGTAGTTAATATAACCTAGTTTTTTTATCTTAAATATTAATTAAATATTAAAAGGATCTTGCCTGGGGATATGTCTCAGTGATAGAATACTAGCCTGGTGTGTAGAAGGCCCTAGGTTTGAGCCCCAGCACAGCAAAAAATAAAATATTATCAGGATCTTAATGCACAGGCCTACATCAAATATTTCTTAATCATTTTTTAAACCCCAAAGTTATGTACATTTGGGTCATCTTTTTTTTAATATTTAGTTTTTACTTATAGGTGGGCACAATGTCTTTATTTTTACTTTATGTGGTGTTGAGGATTGAACCCAGTGCCTCACGCATGCTAGGCCAGCACTTTACCTGTGAGCCACAACCCCAGCTCTTGGGTCATCCTTCTTAAGTACATGGTGAAGATTAGAGAAGATTCACTATCACTTTGGGTAAGACTTAAATGCCTTATTACTTGTAGTTACTGTTGGCCTATTGGCCTTTGTTATTGTGAATATCAACAGGCTCAGGCTGTATTCTTTTATTCTTTTTTGATTTTATTGGTGCATTATAATTTTACATAACACTTGTGTTCATTTTGACATAATTATGCATGAAATTTAATTTATTCCATTTTAGTCCCCAGTGCTCCCCTTTCCCTCCCCTTCTCCATCTCCCTTTCTCCCTTCTTCTAGTCTACTGGTCTACCTTCCATTCATTTATATATTTTAAATGGTGCTTTATAGATATACATAAGGTGTAATTCACTGTGGTATACTTATACATGGACATAGCATAATTTTGTCAAATTTATTCTGCATTTCCTTTCTTTTCCTGTCCCTCCTTCTTCCTCCTACTCAGTTGATCTTCCCTTTGTCTTTATAATATCCAACCTCCTTGCCTTTTTTCCTCCTTAGTTTTCTCTAGCTTCTGCTTATGAAAGGAAACATTTGATCCTTGATTTTCTGAGTCTGGCTTATTTTGTGATGTTCTCCAGTTCCATCCATTGACTGGAAAATGCCATAATTTCATTCTTCTTTATGGCTGAGTAAAACTTCATTGTGTGAATATATACCATATTTCCTTTTTTTTAAAATTTCTTTTTTTAGTTATATTTAGACACAATATCTTTATTTATTTTTATGTGGTGCTGAAGATTGAACCCAGTGCCTCACATGTGGAAGACAAGTGTTCTACCACTGAGCTACAGCCCCAGCCTTATACCATATTTTCTTAATCCATTTATCTATTGATGGGCACTTGGGCTGGTTCCACAGCTTGGCTATTGTGAGATGCACTGCTATAAACATTGATGTGGCTTAATCATTATAATATACTGAGTTTAATTCTTTTGAATAAATAATGAGAAGTGGGATAACTGGATCATATGGTAGTTCCATTCTGGTTTTCTGAGGAATTTGCATACTACTTTCCAGAGTGGTTGTATTAATTTGCTGTCCCATCAACAATGTGAGTATACCGTTTTCCCTACATCCTTGCCAGCATTTGTTCTTATTTGTATTCTTGATAGTTGCCATTCTAACTAAAATGAGATGAAATCTCTGTGTAGTTTTGATTTGCTTTTCCCTGATTGTTAGGGATGTTGAACATTTTTTCATTTGCTTGTTAGCCATTTGTGTTTCTTTTGAGAAATGTCTGTTTAGTTCTTTTGCCCATTTATTGATTGGGTGATTTGTTTTGTGTTGTTAAGCTTTTTGAGTCTTTTATATATTCTGGATATTAATCCCCTGCCAGAGGAATCAGATTTTCTCCCATTCTATAGGCTCTCTCTCTTTATGCTCTTATCACTTCCTTTGCTGGGTGGAAGCTTTTTAATTTGTGACTGTTCCACTTAAACTGATTCTTGGTTTTATTTCTTGTACTTTCAGGGTCTTAAGTCAGTACCTGTACCAATATGTTGGAGTATTGACCTTATGATTTCTTCTAGCAGTTGCAAAGTTTTTGGTATAATTCTTAAGTCTTTAATACACTTTGATTTGACTTTTGTACAGATTGAAATATAGGGATCTAGTTTCATTTTTCTACATATGAATATCGAGTTTTCCCAGAATTTGTTTAAAAAATGCTATCTTTTCTCTAATGTATATTTTTGGTACCTTTCTCAAGTATCAGATGACGATGTGGGTTTGTCTCTGTGTCTTCTAGTTCTGTTCCATTGGTCTTCATGTCTATTTTGATGACAATACCATGCTGTTTTTGCTTCTATAGCTCTGTACTATAATTTGAGATCAGGTATTGTGATGCCTCCAGCATTACTCTTCTTGCTTAAGATTGCTTTGGCTATCCGGGGTCTTTTATTTTTCCAAATAAATTTTAGGACTATTTTTTCTATTTCTGTGAAGAATGTCATTGGTATTTTGATGGGAATTGCATTAAATCTGTATAACACTTTTGGTAGTATGACTTTTTTTTTTTTTTTTTTTGGTACTGGGTACTCAAACACTGAGCCACATCCCCAGCCCTATTCTGTATTTTATTTAGAAATAGGGTCTCACTGCTTACCACCTTACTTTTGTTGAGTCTGGCTTTGAACTTCCCATCCTCCTGCTTCAGCCTCCCGAGCCAGTAAAATTACAGGCATGTGCCACTGTGCCTGGCTAGTATGGCCATTTTTACAATATTATCTGCTTATCTAAAACATGGGATGTCTTTCTATCTTCTAAGTTCTTCAGTTTCTTTCTTCAGTATTCTATAGTTTTCATCATAGAGTTCTTTCACTTCCTTAGTTAGATTAATTCTCTATGTTATTTTTGAAGGTTTTTTCTGAATGGGATAGTTTTCCTGATTCTTTTTCTGCAGAATCACCATTAGAAACTTATTGATTTGTCAATATTGTTCTTGTATCCTGCTACTTTGCTAAATTTATTTGTCAGCTCTAGAAGTCTTCTGGTGGAGTTTTTTTTGGGGGGGGGGGTCTTTTGTATAGATAATTTGCAAACAGGTAATTTGACTTCTTCCTTTCCCATTTGTATCCCTTTAATTTCCTTCTCTTGCCTGATTTCCCTGGCTAGTTTCAAGGACTATATCAAATAGGAGTGATGGATATCCTTGTCTTATTCCTGACTTTAGAGGAAATTATTTCAATTTTTCTCTGTTCAATATGTTGTGGATTTGTCATATATAGCATTTATGTGAGTTTGTCTCATATATACTTTATAATGTTGAGGTAAGTTCCTTCTACCCCTAGTTTCTTCAGTGTTTTTAATATGAATATGTGCTAGATTTTATCAAAGGTCTTTTCTGCATCTATTGAGATAATTATATGACTCTTGTCCTTAATTCTATTTATGTGGTGAATTATATTTATTTATTTGCAACTCTGTATCCTTGGGATGAAACACCACTTGATCATGGTGTACTATTTTCTTGGATGAATTTTTGAATGTATTTTCCTAATGTTTTATTAAGGATTTTTGCATCTGTGTTCATCAGAGATATTGGTCTATAGATTTTTTTCCTTGATGTGTCTTTGTCTGGCTTTGGATTAAGGGTCATTGTGGCTTCATAGAATGTATTGGGGAGTGTTCTTTCCCTTTCAATTTCATGGAATAATTCAAGGAAGATTGGTCACACTTGTATTCTTGCTCAGCTGTAAAGCTGTCAATGCAATCATCCAGAACTTTAGAGGGAGAAACAAAACAAAACAATATCTAAGCATCTGGTAGTGTTTCTGCTAGAAACTCCCCTATCCTTGTGATAATGTATAATTCTGGTGTAGGCTAAGTTTGTAAATTCCTTTTTTTTCTGTGTCTTTTATTGGCTACTCTTTGTCCATGACCCATAACTGTTGAGACCCTCAAGCTTTAATGTTTGGATCTTTCTTCCTTTTCAATAACTAGGTAAGCTTAGCTGCTCAGGATTTGGTCTATACAGTGTGCATATCTACATTTCTGGTTAAGTAGGTAATATACTCCATTTTGCTCAGTTCTTCCCTTCTCTGAACTCCCATTCCTTTCTCTCTACCCCTGAAGATTGTAATTTAGTAGATCTGGAAAGAGCCCTAGAATCTCTATTTTAATAGGCACCCAAAGTATTTTGATTCACGGTTCTGTAGGCTACCTTTTGAGAATCACTGTGTTCTCTAGCTGCTGGCCTGGATTTTACCCCCACCCCCTTTATCTCACATTCAAGGCACCTAAAATTAACCTTTTATAAATAAATGTTTCTCTTCCCTATGCAATACCTAGACCAAAGTTTTATAAATGCATTGTTGTCTTCCTCTATTTATTCTTCTTTCTCCTTCCCTCTCCTTTCTCTTTTTTTAAAATATTTATTTGTTAGTTGTAGTTGGACACAATACTTTTATATCACTTATTTATTTTTATGTGGTGCTAAGGATCGAACCCAAGGTCTTGCACGTGAGAGGCGAGCACTCTACCACTGAGCCACAGCCCCAGCCCCCAAAATGATTTTTTTTTTGTGGTGCTGGGGATTGAACCCAGGGCCTTATGCATGCATCCAATTGAGCTATATCCCTAGCTCCTTTTTCTTTCTTACCCAGTTATTCACTAAGTCCAGTTGGCTCATTCACCTTAGTCTTCAGTTACTTTACATCTCATTCTCATGGTCTTCTGAACCCCCCCTGCCACTCTCATGACCATATATCTTGACTCCAGAAAGTCTAGATGACTAGAAATTCTAGCTTCTTTTTTCCTGCTTGACTCCCTTTTGCACATAGTTGATTATCATTTGCATAAACCCATAATGCTCACTTTCTCAGGAAATACTTGTGATTCTGTCTTCCACATCAGAAGTAAACATCACTAATTCTCCATCACCCACATTAGAATTTTTTTCTAACAGCTGTGTTCCTCATGGCTCTAAAATATTTCCTGCTGTCCATTATTTAGACATAATTTATTTATCTTGCCTTTGAGTCTGAAAATATATTTATTGCAGACTTTAATGACATAGAACTTACTTATAAAGGATAACTTTTGCTGTATGGGCTACATTATTATAAATTTCTTTCTATAGGTGAGGGTTAGAAAGGAAATCAAATAGATTTGATTGAAGGAGGACTTTGTATTTTTCTGTTTTATCAAAGTTAAACTTCTCCTTGGCTGCTTTTTTTTTTTTTTTTTAGGTTAAATTGAATTTCTCCTGCTCAATGAATTTTGACCTTGAACTTTTTTAAAAAGGAAATGGAGCACCTTTTAATACTGTATCTGTTGGCAAAATTTCCCTAAAGTTGGATGACCAAAATTTTAAGTTGATAATATAGGTCGATTTCAACAACTTTAAAAATATTTTCCTGTCCTGAGCACTTCTTATTTAGTTAAACTGAAACTACTAAAGACAAAACTTTGACAAATCATGAAATTTAGAATTAATTATCCAGAAATTTAGGAGAGATAACTGGTCACTATTAAAACAGATGTTTTGCTGTAGTTCTTTGTTCTAGTCCTTCAGTATCTCTGGTAGCCATGGATTAGCCCATGTTGGAATTGGTTTAAGTAATTGATAAGTCAACATGTATAATTATATGTTAATTTCTTAGCTTATATTTATTTTCAGAGAGCACTTATCATCGAAGTTGACTGCTATCCAACACTTCAAGAAAGACTTTCACTTTTCATTCAACGTTTTTTCACCATAGCTGCTAGTTTTTTTTTTTGAAAGAGCACAATCTTCCCTCAGAACTGAAGGGACCATTTGAAGAGGTTGGTGGGATGGTCTGCAACCATTGGCTCTCTTAAACATGCCTGAAAATTTTCATGCAAATTGCACATAGTAGCAGACAGGAGCTTATTAGAAGAGAAAGAAAAAGGGAAACAGGGAGAGAGGGAGAGAGGAAAGGGACATCCCTCCTGCCCTACAGAGTTTTTTTTCTTTTAAATATTTTTGTTAGTTGTACGTGGACACAATACTTTTATTTATTTATTTATTTATATGTGGTGCTGAGGATCGAATTCAGTGCCTCACATGTGCTAGGCAAGTGCTCTACCACTGAGCAATAGCCCTAGCCCCTACCCTCCAATTTTATTGGGGGTTCCAGGGAAGTTTCTAAAGAGTCCGGTCCAGATCCACCTTTTGAATGATAGGATTGCATCAGACTTTCAGATTTCCATTGTGCATAGTCTTATCTCATGGAGGGGAAATTTTACTATTATAATGACATGCTAAAGATCCAAGGTAACCTGTTACTTTGGCCCACACAGACTGGTTCTAATTGGAACTTTGCTTCTAATTATCTCATCTCCCCCAGTCATGGAGTCAGGTTTATATAAACGTCACAAAAGTCCCCTCTTCAGGGTAACTTGTTTTCTTTTTATCAACAGGGAGGGGTCTTTGGGCATGCATTTCTCCTGCAGATAACGGGTTGTTTGCTGAGGAATATAGTATAACCTACTGACTTAAATCAGGACAGGGTCAGAGTGGCCTCAGATAAATTGCTTAAAAAAAAAAAAAAGTGGCAGTCAGCACGGAAGGCCCAATCTATAGAACTAGATTAATCTTATGTTCCCACTGCTCATGTCTGTCTGCTACCTATAAGTGTGACCATGTACTGTCCAAAATTCAGATGTTTAAATTTAATGATCAGTGTGATGATATTAAGACCAATGTGATTCTGCAACCTGTACAGTCAGAAAAATGAGAAATTATACCCCATTTGATTCAAATGTATGAAATGTCAAGATCATTGTACTGTCATGTGTAACTAAAAAAAAAAAAAAAAGGTCAGAAGTTTAAGAAGTCAGGTCAGGAGGGCTCCTCTGCTCATGAATGGGATTAAGTGTTTTTTGAAAGGGCTTGATGGAGGGAGTTCCCTTTTTGCCTTTCTGCCTTCTGTCATATGAGGACACCCTTCAGAGGATGCAGCGTTCAAAGTGCCATTATAGGAGCACCCTCACTCTCACTAAACAACTGACTCTACCAGTGCCACATCAGATAATTTCTAGGCTCTAAAAGAAAAGAAATTTCTTTTCTCCTGTCTGGTTAAGGTAGCCAGTGTATGTATTATTTAAGTTCCTTATGTGATTCTAAAAGCATGACCCATTCAAGTTTTGGATGTGAGGTTTTCCCCAAAAGCTCATGTGTGAGACAATGCAAGAAGGTTCAGAGGAGGAATGATTGGTTCTGAGAGACATAACCCAATCGGTGAATTAATCCTTTGATAAAAATTAGCTAAGTGGTAACTGAGTGGAAGGGTGTGACTGGAGGGGGTGGGAATTGGGGGTGTGACTTTGAGGCATATATTTGTATCTAGCAAGTGGAGACCTCTCTTTCTGCTTTCTGATAACCATTGAACTGCTTCCCCCACCACACTTTTCTGTGATGTTCAGCCTCACCTTGAGCCCTAAGAAATGAAGTTTGCTGTCCATGGATTGAGACCTCTGAAACCAGGAGCCCCTAAATAAACCTTTCCTCCTTTACAGTTGTTCTGGTTGCGTCCTTTAGTCACAGCAGCACAAAAGCTGACTAAAACAGACAATACCTTTATTTTATTTACTTATTTTTGTGTGCTGCTGAGAATCTAACCCAATGCCTTGCATGTGCTAGGCAAGTGTTCTACCTTTGAGCTACCATTGCTTGGCTTTTTTTTTTTTTTTTTTTTTTTTTTAAGTACTAGGGATTGAACTGAGAGGCACTTAACTACTGAGCCATATCCTCAACCCTTTATGTATTTTATTTTGAAACAGGGTCTCACTGAGTTGCTTAGGACCTCGCTAAATTGCTGAGGCTTGTTTTGAACTGGTGATTCTCCTGACTCAACCTCCCCAGCCACTGGGATTGCAGGCTTGCGGCCACAGTGCCCAGCATGCTTGGCATATTTTTATATTTTTGTTCTTAAACCTTTGATGTGATTTTTCAAAGTTATATTTCTCATAAATAGCATTATTTGGGTCTTAAAAATTGACCCAGTCTCTTATTGCATTTTAATGTGTGTTTAGTCTTGGGGCTGGTGATCTTCTTTTTGTAAAGGGCCAGGTAGTAAATACATTTGCTTTTATGTGTCATACAGTCTCTGTTCCAACTTTCCAAAGCAGCCATAGATCATATGTAGGTGAATGGGCAGGGCTGTATTTGGCCTACCAATCATGCTTAATCTATTTACATTTTTGTGATTGACAATGTTTGGACTTCTTTCTATCATTTCATTTTGTGTTTTTTTTTAATATTTATTTTTTAGTTATAAATGGACACAATATTTTTACTTTATTTTTATGTGGTGCTGAGGATGGACCCAGTGCCTCACGCATGGTAGGTGAGTGCTCAGAGGTAGAGTCACAACCCCAGCCCCTCATTTTGTGTTTTCTATTTACCATCTGCATTACTTAGGGCAATGCTGACTGAGATTATAGATGATTCTGAAGACCTCAATGACTCAGCACAGAGAAGTATGCAGTCATGTATCACTTAATGAAAGGGACATGTTTTGAGATAGCAATTTAATCATTGTGCAAGTGTACTCACACAAACTAAGATAGCTGCATTGTCACTAGAGAGATATAATCATAGGGACCACCATTGTATACATGGTCTGTCATGGACTTAAATGTCATTATGCAGTGCATGATTGTATATTTTATCATGTAAAATCCATCAATGGCATAGCAGGGATTATTTGCTCCCTGTAGCCATTCAGGAACACAAGCTACTTTCATTTAGTGGCTCTGCCACACCTTACATTTACCTTCCAAGAGTGGAGAAGGCATATGTGCTTTTTAGCCATATCAACTTAGAAGTCCTTTATATCACTTTTACACATTTTTATTTTTAAAATTATTTATTTAATTATTTAAAATTATTTTTTAAATAATTTATTTATTTGTTCTAATGTGTTATACATGACAGTAGAATGCATTTCAGTTCATAGTATACAAGTGAAGCACAATTTTTTGTTTCTCTCATTGTATACAAAGTAGAGCCAGTCACATTTGTGTCTTCATACATGTACCTAGGGTAATGATATCCATCTCATTCCATCATCTTTCCTTCTCCCATGCCCCACCTTCCCCTCCCGCCCCTTTGCCCTATCCAAAGTTGCTCCATACCTCCCATGCTTCCTGTCCCTCGTCTCATTATAGATTAGCATCTACTTACCAAAAAAAAAAAAAAAAAAAATTCGGACTTTGGTTTTTTTGAGATTGACTTACTTCACTTAGCATGATATTTTTTACCTCCATCCATTTACCTACAAATGCCATGATTTTGTTCCCTTTTAATGCTGAGTAATATTCTATTGTGTATATTTACCACAGTTTCTTTGTCCATTCATCTATTGAAGGACATCTAGGTTGGTTCCACAATTTAGCTATTATGAATTGTGCTGCTATAATCTCCAGGATATATAAAGAACTCAAAAAACACTAAAAAAATAAATAACCCAGTCAATAAATGGGTTAAGGAACTGAACAGACACTTCTCACAAGAAGATATACAATGAATCAACAAATATATGAAAAAATGTTCAACATCTTTAGCAATTAGAGAAATGCAAATCAAAACTACTCTAAGAGTTCATCTCACTCCAGTCAAAATGGCAATTATTAAGAATACAAGCAACAGTAAGTGTTGGCAAGGATGTGGGGGAAAAGGCACACTCTTACATTGCTGGTGGGACTGCAAATTGGTGCAACCTCTCTGGAAACTCGGAATGGCACCACTATTTGACCCAGCCCTCCCATTCCTCGGTTTATACCCAAAGGTCTTAAAAACATCACACTTAGGGCTTGTGACTCAGCGGTAGAGCGCTTGCCTACCATGTGCAAGGCCCTGGGTTCAACCCTCAGCACTGCATAAAAATAAATAAAATAAAAATATTTTTTAAAAACCCATCATACTTTAGTGACACAGCCACATCAACATTTATAGCAGCACTTTTTTTTTTTTAAATGAGAACTAGACATACCATCCCACCTAGAATCATGAGTGGCCTGGGAAATGTAGTTTTTGGTATGGCAGCCACTTCCTAACAGCAGTCTTTCACTGTGGTGGATTAACACATACCTTTGGCAGACATCTGGATACTTCTGTCACAGCCACCCAATTTTTTGCTGTTCCTCCCTTCCCTGTATGGTATTTCCTGGGATTGACATTTTCCCCCTATTTCTTTTCATTTGTTTTGTTGGCGTGGAATATATGTGATTTTTTTTTTGTTTTGTTTTAGAGTTCGTTCTCAAAATTCTAACATATACTGAATTTTTGAAATTTCTATAAAGCCTATATGTAGTCCGCATTTCTCTTCTATAGATAAGAATTTCTTGATTATTCTTCTTCTCCCCAAACCACTGCTTTATACATTTTCTTATTACTATCTAGGGTTTTTATTTCAAAGCTTTATTTTAAAAGTCACAAAAAATTATTTTCATGGTTAAGAATTAAATATACTACTATTATTCTTTTCTAATTTCTTTGCTTATTGCCCTCTGAATTCTTTCTTGCTAAAGTACATTCTTTAGTTTTTTTTTCCCCATGAGAATTTGTGAATTCATACATGTACCTAGGGTAATGATATCCATTTCATTCCACCATCTTTCCTTCTCCCATGCCCGCCCCCCTTCTTATACCTGAATAGTAGGGTATAGAATTCAGAGTGGATAATAATTTTCTCTTGTATGTGGAAGATCTTGTCATGACATGGAGGTCCAAGGACATCTCCTAGAGCTCTACTCAGACCTTCCTGGTTTTTAGTCACATTGCAGAAAAAAAGAATTTAAGGATGTAAATCAGTATGAGTAGCAGAACAAGAGATTTATTATAAAGGGACAGTACACACTCAATAATGGGAGTGTAGGGGAACTCAGGGAAATGAGAGGGAGAAAGGGAGGAGGTCATGCCATTTTAGGCTGGGGTTCTAATATTTATAGAGAAGCTGGAGGTTGGAGTAGAGGTGGACTCAGGGCAGGGTTATACAGTCTGTCACCAGTAGTTTCCTTACACTTGAGCATTGCCTTCCCATGTTTTAATCCTCCTTAGTTTTTCAGATTGTTTTTGCTTTTTCATCAACCAGTCAGCAAGCCTCAGGCAAGGACTGCAACTAGGTTGCTTGCAAGTGGTCTGTTTTGCATTCCAAGGGTTCATGGGCATTTCCCTTTTGAGACTCAGTGCTCTCTGTGCCCCTGAATTCCTCTTAATACTGCTCCACTTTCTTTTGGAATTAATTGTTGCTGGTGATAAATCTCTTGTCAGTCTAATTGTCATTCCTTTGTAGGAATCTGTCTTTTCTCTCCAGTAGCTTTTGCAATGTTCTGTAGTTTGATAACACACTGGGGTTGTGGATTTATCTTTATTGATTCATCTTGCCTCTCAGAATGCATTTTCAGACTGTGTACTCATATTTCTTCAATTCTTGAAAATTATTAGGTACAGACCCTTTGAATATTGCTTCTCTTCCATTCACTCTTTGTTATTATGGAACTGATTTAGGTGTATTTTGAAGCTTCTCAATAAAGTCTCTGTGTCTTTGAACTTTCATAATTTTTTTCCTTCTCAGAAATCTGTGCTCAGCATAATTTTTCAATTTCCTATTCTTTCTTTAAGTGTATATAGACTAGAGGTGCTCTCTTATCTGTTATTAAGTTTTCAGTTTCTGTATTTTTCTTTTATTATATCTTGCATCCACCTCCTCTAATTTCATTTGTGCCTGTTTTTGTTTCACTTTTTAAATGAATATTATTCCTTCCTTTACCTCTGTGAGGATCCTGAAAATACATACACCCTTTTTAGATTACTATTTCCATTGTGTTTGTAATATCAGCTGACATTTATTGCTTACTTTTCTTCCTTGATTCTCTCTCTTCACTTATCTCTTTGAATGGTTGTCTCTACTTCAAGCCCCCAGGAGCCACACATCAGAGTTGAATATTATATAGGTTGTGTGGACTCCTGTCAACTGTGAAACGGAATACATTACAGGCCCAGTTTTTGCATTTGTGAGCAGTTTACTAAAGGCCCTGTCAGGTCATCTTGATTGATCAGGTCAATTTCCTCCTGTATCCCTAGTTTGCAGTTCATAAGAGATTCAACCTCAGGCAGCAGCAGCAAGTAGCTCTTCTGCCATGGGAGACCTTGGTCTAGTCCTGATTTTCCACAATGAACTTGCTTCAGAGCCCCCATTATGTGTAGGATTCCCATGAATCCATAAAAGCTGAAATTTGTTGGGTCCAAGGAGATTATTATCTTGCTTTTGAGCCTATTTTGACATTTTATCTATTACTTGTTTTTAGTGCTTTGCTGGGAGGGATGTGATTCCATTCCTCTTCTTTCAAGAACTAATCCATCCTGATACGAGACCTTTCCCTTTCTTTTTGATTCCTTAATTGGTAACTATGCTGCTTTGCCCATTACTCACACCTCATGTCACTATTGGATCCCAAAATATGACCAGAGCAAGCAAGCCTGACTTGTTCTTAATAATTCTATTTAGAGACTGGTGATAGGAGCGTGTTGAGTTTCAGTAGCTGTGATTAGGATATGGCTGGTATGTATGAGTTCTGGCAGGGCCATCATATTCCCTCTACCCCTATTCCTTTAAACTCTCTGTTCTTTGCTTGCCTGGCATGGACTTGCATTGTAGTGCACAGAGGGGCAGCTTTTGGTGACCAGGCATGATAGCTACTGTTTTTTCCAGCTCTCTGCCTTCAACCTAAGTTATTTTTTGTTCCTGAGCTATGGAATAGGGTAGTCAGTATGAATGTGTGTTGTACATAGTTCCTAAGCACAGGGACCTGTGGGGCCTGAAATCTAGCCTGTGTTTCACCTAACCTTTGTACCCATGGTTCTGAGTCCATTCAGAGTGAGGGCCCTCTAACTTACACAAAGACATCAGTTAGAGTGGGGAAGCCAAACAAGAACACATCTACAATCTCTTTCTAGGTTATTGAATTCTATACTGGGGATACTTTCCCACTGGGTTATAGTGAAGGCAGGGTTAGAGACTAGCACCAAGTTGTCATGCCAACCTACTGGCTGCTGGAAGAAGCATTAGAGGCTGGACTTCCTTTTTTTATTTCAGTGCACACAGAACTGGCAGGTGAGGTGCCAGCTTCCTCTTTTATCTTAATTATAACTCAGACATTCTCTCCAGCTAATGACACCCTAAAGCTGCCAAGTGGCCAGATCAACTCCTAGTTTTTATTCCCTACATTAGCCAGCTTTTTGTGTGTAGTGACAATGATACTTTGGACTTGGATCTAATTCCTGCCTCTCTCCTGCACAGTTGTGTAGCAACTTCTGTGGCCATAAAACTAAAAGAAATTAGCCCCAGGGAAGAAATTGCTGGAAATCCAGGCTCTAGTATAAGCAAAATCATGGTGAATATCACCTTGCAATGCTTACTCAAACCTCAATATTGAGTAATATTATAGCCTGATTCCTTCTCAGGAGACCCTTCTGTACTACTGGCTAAGAAAGTATAAAAGCATGTGGTTTCTGGAACCAAATGCATTTTTGTTTTTGTACTGATCTTCATCATTCTTGCTACTTTTTCTAATTGCCAGAACTTGACAGATAATTCCTTCAGGGAAGTTTAGGATATATGAGGGAAGGAGAGGCTTATTTGTAATTAGGAGGACAGAGAAAGCTAGAGAAAGAAAATCAAGGAAAAGGGAACAAATTTAATCAGTCCAAGGGTTCCTTGTTATGGTTGGAGTTGGAAGATCAAGAATGTCTGTGGTCAGCTTTCAGGAACCAGAGATGGGATTCAAGGATCATGGGGAATTTGTCTTGTAGTTGGGAAGGGAAGAGTTAGTCTAGCAAGCCTAATATTTAGAATTATGGAAGCTTTTGATGAACTTCTCTTTTGGGACATTTTGTTAGTCTTTAGAGTTTACCAGCGATAAGGGTGGGGCAGCCTTGATGTTTGGAGCACAATAGTCCTCATGTAGGAAACTGTTTTCAGCTCATCACTGAAGGGATTTGAAAATCTATATATGACTCCCATGATTTCCACAAGGAAAATATCAACTATGGACCCTTGAATACAGAATAGCATTAAATTAATTTCCTAGAGAACAAGGTAAGCATGGGCCTGGATAACATGCAATTTACCAAATTACTTATAAAACAGAACCTTAGATGCCTGTTTCTACTCAGATCACAGAAATAAAATGCAGTTATATGAATTCCATTTGATACCATGGGGGAGATGTAGGAATTACACAAGAACTAGAGAGCAGAGGGTATGTTTTTTATGACTGCTGCATATAGGAAGCAGTAGGAGGAAGTTTATAGATAGATTACAGATGCTATAATGGGAGTGGAACTTGAGAAACACCAGTAAATAAGGTTTTCATGAGTGTGGTCATTTGGGATGCTGAGAAGCCAGATCTGGAGAACTTTCCCACATTGTACCCATGGTTTCTTCCATATTGGTTTGTTTCTATTTTTCTACCTACTTAGGAATCCATTCCTTCTTTTCACTCCTACCATTTTACCACCTGATCCCAGTAGTCCTCTATCATCATCAAAAGAGCTTCTCCAGTCTCCCTTCTCTAAGACATCTTTCCCATCACTGGAGGGAAAAATAGAGTTCCTATATGTGCTATATATGGTGTACTTCACATGCATCATCTATTTCATTCCATGGGGGGTAGTATTATAAGGGTTATTTTAGGAAATATCTAAATGATGTTTAAAATTACTGGGACTGACTATGTTAAAGGTGTTTCCATATCAAAAGAACATGATTCTAACAAATTGTGACTACCATTTTTAAACCAGGTTGATAAGATCCTACAAGACCTTTACTCACTAATGGAAAATAAGTATTATGTGCTTTGCTTAGGCCCTTTTAAACAAACAAATATGTCTCAGATTTGAATCGGAGTGTCAGTAGCAAGTAAGGAAATCTTGAACTTTTCTAGGCAAGTATAATGAAGTAACATTCCTTTCCAAGGAGAAGGAAGGATTGAATCCATTGAATATATACTGGAGAGAGTCTTAGAAAGCTGAACAATTGATTTCTCAGTGACAGACCTGAAATGGCTACTTTGTAGCAAACTTGATTATTCAAACTCTTTTTCTAGCTTAAAATGAATCCTTTGATCTGAGGCATTTTGTTGTGCTGAGAGTTCCTAGTCAAGGTATAGCCAAGGATGGTGAGCAGAGACAGTTTTTGTTACCAGAAATCACTATGATGGGCTGTGAGAGTGCATCACGATCCCATGTGCTTCTGTTTGAAGATAATTAGTGGGATGTGGGCATAGGTGATGAGAGTGGACCATCTTCCCTGACAGGCTGATAGGGGAAAGAAATTCTCCTTGTTCAAGTAATTAGTGATGGATAAAGTCACAGCAAACAAACCCCTGAGTGTGCAAATAAGAAACTGAAGCTTTAAGGGTTTTGCCTAAGTCAACACAGATAGGAAGAGACAAGAGTAGATGGGATTCCAATCCATGTCTTCAGAGTCTATATCATATTATGTGGGGTTGAATTTATTTATTTATTTATTTTTAAAGATTTCTAATTCAATCTTGCATCTGATAGGGCCAAATGAGTCTCTTCCTTCCTTTTTACCAAGGAAGAGACCCTAGATCTACTTTTACTTTTCTTATTAATAGTGATACAAAAAGTGATAGCAAAGCTCACAGGTTTACATACCAGAAAACAAACTCCGACTCATCTGAGTTGAAAAGTTTTACATAAAAATTAAAATATAAAAGATACCAAAGCCCAAACCAATACTATCTTTCCTTTCTCTTCCTGTTTCTTTTTATTTTTGTGATGGCTTTGGGCTTCCTGCAGTGAGTGATGATTTGTCTTGAACAAAATAGGGTCTGTTCTTGAACCCTGCTGGTATAAACTATAAGCTAAATAAATGGAAATAGATATAAGTCCCAGGAATAAATCAGTCTGCTTACATAAAAACCAAGCATGTAATTTAGTCCTTACTTTCTGGTAAATAAGAAAAAAATCCAAAGGGCTAAAAGTATATCTCCTTACCCACATGCATAACCTCCCTATTTGTTCATTTATTCATTTGAGGCAAGATAGGATTTTCTTTCTCCCTTGCTCCCTTCTCTTCATTATCACTCATTCTTGGAAGGATTTTTTGATAAGTCAGAGAAAAAGATGGAACTGTCAGAATAATAGTGTATTAAACCTATACTATGAAAGATGGCAAATATTAGTAGAGTCAGGAAAAGCAGTGTTACAGTTGATATTCCTCTAAGACTCTGAAGGACTTCAAAGTTGATTTGTATTCCCCTACTCCAAGAATAATGCCAGGACACTTGGGGGGAAGACTGGGATAGAAGAAATGAAGAAGACATGAGGGAGTAAAAACAAAGGGAGACCAGAGAGAAAAGGACTTTCCAAATTTATCTAAGATGGGCTCTATAAGGAGTAACTTGATGGAAAAAATACAGTTCCCCATGTGTCTCTATGATAATCTAATCAATAGAAGGCCATTCATTTTGATGATAAAACTAAAGTAAAATTCAATTTACTATCTACATTGATAACCATTTGCAAATGCAAATGACATTAAGCCTTATGCTGATACAAACTTATAGGACTGTCAGGCAAATCTGGACTAAACCTATATATCCTTCTGGACCTCGTAGATATAAGCAAGAGATTATACCTTAACTCATTCAAATTACAGTTATTAAGCACTAATGTGCCTGTTATTATATTAGATGCTGAGGATACAAAACTGGCCCCTTTTCTTTTTGTACCAGATGAGTTGTTCTTTCCTTTTTCTAGATTTTATCTATTTTTTATAATTTTAAAATTTGTTCTTTTTAGATATACATGACAGCAGAGTGTATTTTGACATATATACACAGAGTATAACTTCCCATTATTGTGGTTGTACATGATGTGGAGTTACACTGGTCATGTATTCATATATGAACATAGGAAAGTTATGTCTGATTCATTCTGTTGTCTTTTTGACCTAGACTTTAATAACACTAAAGAGCAAGGTATAACCTTCACAGTTCACTTCACCAATTGTGATGCCTCTTACTAGGGCTTGTGTGTACATGGCTCTACCTGGTCCTGTCTACACAACGGTGGCTGCATACCCTGAAGCATGATGAATAAAAGCAGTGTGATTTCTTTCTGCTTCTGTCCTGCATAGGCTGCTTTTAACCAAATAAATGCCTAATCTTGTAGTAAATCTTATTAAACTCTTTGCCCTTCCCCATGCCGTTTGTTACATGTCTCATTCTCTATCCCCCATGTAGCATAAACTATGTTTTTTCCCTAATACTTTATTTTTCTTTATATGTTTGATATATTTCAGAAATAAGCCTGGAATCAAGATTTGCAATTAAGCTGAAGTGGATCTGATGGAGGATTTTCAGTATCCTGTTACTTTCTCAAATGATCAACTTCTTTCATCAGTAAAGTCTCCTATTTTTTTAATGTATGTTCAGGAGGTCTGAGTTGGTTTCCCAGACCTTCCTGCTAGGACCACAGCTACTCTTTCTCCAGGGTGTGAAATACTGATAGGGACTTATCAGTTATGATGGCATGCCTTTGAATTAGTAAGGTCTGTTTCCCTCTGAGCCTTGCTATAGAATTCAGGTATGATCCTACCAGTGTATGGATCATGATTTTGCCTCAGTGGACCTTTCTGATCCTTTTGATATATTGAATAGTTTATTATCTTAATAACCAAATCATTTTTATACTTCAAAACCAATTCATCTTGCTCTAGTCAGAAGGGCAATCATTAAGAATACAGGCAACAATAAATGTTGGTGAGGATGTGGGGGGAAAGGTACATTGCTGGTGGGACTGCAAATTGGTGCAACCAATCTGGAAAGCAGTATGGAAATTCCTCAGAAAACTTGGAATGGAACCACCATTTGACCCAGCTATCCCACTCCTTGGTTTATACTGAAAGGCCTTAAAATCAGCATACTATACTGGCCACGTTAATTTTTATAGCAGCTCAATTCACAACAGCTAAACTATGGAACCAAACTAGGTGCCCTTCAATAGATGAATGGATAATGAAAATGTGGTACATTTACACAATGGAATATTACTCAGCCTGAAAGAAGAATGAAATTATGGCATTTGCCAGTAAATGGATGGAGTTAAGAGAATATTATGCGAAGCGAAGCCCACTAATCACCAAAAACCATAGGTCATGTATAACTACTGTCATGTAAAACTAATTAGAACAAATAAAAAATTCATAAAGTTAAAAAATTTCAATTTGAAAAGGTCTTAGAGAAGAGTACAGACAGTCTTCCCCAAGACACATATTTCTGTTTATTGTAGTTTCTGTCCTTGGCAGGTATGATAAGGTTTTATTTTGGAAGAATTAAAAACATTTAAAAGGTATTGATGGTGTGGCAAGTTCTAAATTTGGTTCTCTTTCAGCAGTCATAATCCCATATACTTGGACTCTTTCCCTATTTTATTTTATTTATTCATGTTGGTGTCTGTTCCCCCCCTTTTAAGGTTCTTTGGAGAGGGTTTTTGTGTTTATGTCATCTTCAAACCATCTCTCACCCTGGTGTTCAATACATTTTTTTCCAAAGAGAAGATAATTTGCAATGGTTTCTAGACTCAGTATCTTTGGACTATAAATCCATAGTTCCCTTATTTGTTGCTTGCTCTATACTGAAAGACTCACTGAAAAGTTCTTAGTTGAAATGCAGCATAACATTTGAGTATTATTACTCAAATGTCATTTGGGTAATAAGGCCATGCCAAAGGTGTGGAAAATATAGCAGTCACCCTGTCTCTTGTTCTTCAGGGAGATTTTGCTACCCTAGGTACAGAATATTCTCTTCTTCAACAATGCAGATAAATGGCATTGATGCAACATTGAGTCTTTTCACTTTTCTGCTTACTGCTATTGTGACTTAACATACACACCCACTTTGCAAGTTTATGGAAAGAAAGGTTATCTTAGTTCTAGAAACATTCAGCTAAACTAGGGACTGGGGCTTACCTTAAAAGGAGTGTCTAGAATCCTCAGTTGGAGGATTAACCAAAATAATCTAGTATGTTTCTCATCTTGAACTGGCCAAGAATCAATCAAGCCTAAACAACCAAAGTGATTAAGGACAGAGAAAATGGGCACTTGTTTATCTGTATCCTGTTCTGAATGATTTAGCATTTCAACCCAGCTGCACAATGTTCTCTGTCCTACTTGAATCTTTCTTTTTTTTAAATTATTAATTACTTCATTTAAATTACATATATATGACAGTAGAATGCATTTTGATTTATTGTGCACAATTGGAGCACAACTTTTCATTTCTCTGGTTGTACATGATGTAGCATTGCACCATATATGCAGTCATACATGTGCCTAGGGTAATGATGACCAACCATCTCATTCCATCATCTTTCCTGCTCCCATGTCCCCTCCCTACTCCTCCCACTCCTTTGCCCAACAAAAGATTTTTTTTTTTTTTTAGAGAGAGAGAGAGTGAGAGAGAGAGAGAGAGAGAGAGAGAATTTTTTAATATTTATTGTTTAGTTTTCGGCGAACACAACATCTTTGTTTGTATGTGGTGCTGAGGATAGAACCCAGGCCGCACGCATGCCAGGCGAGCGCACTACCGCTTGAGCCACATCCCCAGCCCCCCAACAAAAGATTTTAATCTTTCATATTGCTTCTAATAGCAGTTGTCAGATTTCTGGTCATCCAGGGATATTATGCTTGATAACTACCTCTTGGTAAAATGGTTTTCCATGAATTGTGTTTGTGTTGCATTTGACAATAATTCAAATTTATACTTTACTATGGGAGAGTAGTAGTGTAAGGATTGGCCACAATGTGCAGATAAAGAAAGTTCAGGCATTAAGGAACTTCAGATGAGTTTCCAAGTTGAGAAGTGTACAAAAATGTATTATATCCACTTCCTCTTGTTCAGGGTTTTGGTGGTGAGAAACTGCAGATAGTATCTACCACTTATGTACTAAAAGCCATGAATTGATAGTAGGCAAAAAGGTGTCATGTTGGCCAGCTAGGTGTGAGCATGCAGTATCCTTAAATTAAACCCATCTCCAGTCACCAAGTATGTGCTCCTGCCCTCTGATGCTGTGAGATGGTCAGGATCTGTTTATCATTTGTCTACCCAGAGAGGATGGTTTTTTTGGCGGGGGTGGGTACTGAGGATTGAACTCAGGGGCACTCTACCACTGAGCCATATCCCCAGCCCTATTTTGTATTTTATTTAGAGACAGTCTCAGTGCCTTGACATTGCTGAGGCTGGCTTTGAACTTGGGATCCTCCTGTTTCAGCCTCCCAAGCCACTGGGATTATAAGTGTGCGCCACCATGCTAGGCAAAGGGATGCCTCTTGTAATGATAATAACACTAAGCCTTCTAATCATCTACCTACCAAGAAGGAAGAAAAACCTACCAAGATCAGTGTCTCCATTATCAAGAACATTTCTGAATCAGTGAAGACAAGGATATGGTCTTTGGATTCCAGAGAGTTATTCTTTGCCTAGTTCTGTTGATTTGCTGTGTGTGTGTGTGACAAAGAACAGTCTAGAAATGCTGGATAATAATTTTTTTTCTGGATAGCCCTTCTCTCTATCTCCTTTACTGGTCTCCACAATTTTGAAATTAAACACTCTCTGCCATCCTGATTGATGCAACATAGCTAATTCATACAGGATTTCTGTTTCCTGGGAATCTCTGGCCATTGGCTCCAATTATAGTACATCAAGCACAACTAAGAAAGCCAACAGAAACTTAAAGTTTTCTAAACCAGGCGCAAACTGGTGAGGCTATGGTGGAAAATTTCCTTGAAGAGTAGAGGTTTGGAGGAGAAATATAGGCTTTGGATTGGCAGAGAAGGGGATGAAATACCCAGTAGAACTGTAGGTGGGCATAAGCCAGTAGTGTCAGGTTTCTTAGTGTGGCTGTGGCTTGAATTATTTTTAGGAACTTGAACTTTTGAACTCAGGTTTAGGGAAAGCAAAACAATGAGACTCCATAGGCATGAATTATATCTTACTCATTAAATGTCTTTGCTGCTACCAAATTTGTGTTTTACTCATGGTGGATACTCAATAAATAATAAATTGGATTGAGTTTTCTGAAGGTAAGCATAAAGTTGCCCTGGTGTTTTTTAGCCCCACTTTTCTAAATTCTGTAATCCTAAGAAGGCCAAGAGGCAAGAGAAAAACAAGCAGGTGTGAGAATCTGAGAGATTCAGAGTGGCTGAAGCATGGAACATGAAGGAAGGACTTCTGGTGAAAGACGAGGTTGGAGAGGTATCAATAGAGACTGAGTTAAACAAAGTCTCTTTAGTCAAAGCATTTGCACAGTGGAGCTACAGGAGGATTTTTAGTGAGGGTATGATATGCTTAGATTTAGATATACACATTAGAAATATCACTGGGTGCAATTTAAACAATGGATTGAAAGAGCTCGAGTAGGGACAAAGGAATCAGTTGGGAGACTGTTATGTCATTTTTGGGAAATGATGATTTTGGACTATATTAGACAATGAGAATGGAGAAAAGTAGATGGCTTTCAAAGGGAATTGACAGTTTTCTGTGTTGGTTGTATATAAGGGACCTTGGGTAAAGACTTCACAAAGAGTAAAGACAGTGATAGAAAGTGGTGTCATCAAAAAGGGAATATAAAAAAAAAGAAAAAGGTGTGGGAGGTGATAGAGGTGATGAGTTAAGTTCTCTACATTAAGTTTGAGAAGCTTATGGGACATCCTATGAATGTGTAGTTGGCAATTGAATGAATGGGTCTGAAGTTCTGAAGAGAGCTCATCAAATGAAATATAGATGTGAATATTTATGATGTACGCATTGAAATAGATGAATTTTTGAGGGGAATACCAATATTTAAGGGCTTGATTAAGGGAGAGTGTCATATAAAGAAACCTAACCATAAGTGATCAGAGAGGTGTGCTTGGGGAAGAGAGAATTTGAAGATGGTACAATGTTCTAGCTTCCTCACCTTTGTTATCTAATCTCTAGGTCTCTAAATTTTTCAAATTACTTATGACCAATTGTTTTAGAATAGGAAAAAAAAATAAGAAAGCATATCCAGACAGTACTTATGAATTACATAGCTCAAAGTTATTGATGTATTTTATTTAAACACATCTGGGTTCTGGTTCCTCTGAGGATTTTACCTATTGCTAAAGAGAATGAGAAGAAATCCTCTTTATACACTGTACAACTACACTAATAGTAGCCAGCAGGGAAATTGACCTATGAATACTCTGAGGACATTAAAGTAAGTGCATTTTTTAAAAAGTTATGTCTTTTGGCTATGGTCTAATGTGGGATGATTGGTGAAAATGGAACTGAAGAGTGATAGGAAATATTATGGAAGGTAGCACACAGTCTTTTGGCCTTAGAAAGAGCAGTGAGTATTATTTATTCCCAGAGGGAAAGTTTGGTGAGTAATGACCTTGATATACATTTTGAATATGCTGACAATGAAATAATGGGGGCTGCTTTTACTTTTTACCAGAAAACTCTTGGGTGATTAGGTCGGCTATTTCAAGCTTGTTTAGAAAGCCACCTAAGGGTGGAGTGGCAGAAACATCACGACATCTATATTCATCCCTGTTACAAGCAGTGGGTGCTGAAAAAACCATGCTATAAGAGGCTGCAAGTGGGTGCTGTAAATCAGGGCCTGCTTTCCCTGAAGTGGGAAGAAAGTGGATCCAAGGTCTCAAGAAGGTGCACTTTCCCAAAACATCCCACTCCCCAGGTTGCTGATTAAGAGCTGATGAATCACATTTGGATGCCCCACCACTCCCACCTCTTTCCTAATAACACAAAATTTGAGTCAAGCTTGAACCTTGCTGAGAAAACAGATTTGCTCTTTTTAGTCTTACCAGCACTGGAATCTAAAGACAGATTCTGTGGGAAGGCAGATCCTTAGTTACCTCTTTTCCAAGCTGTTGCAGAAATTTCAGATCTCTGCTTGCCAAAGTACTTTTATGGAGCTCAAAATTTGGGGGGATGAGGTGAGGAAATATATAACCTTGACTGACTACCCTCTTTGAACCTGTTTTCCTCTCTGACAAAGGGGTCTGAATCAGGGGATCCTTTCTTCTGCCTGTGTCCCCACAAACTGGCACCTTTCCTAGTAAGTTCATCTGGCTTGAGTGTGGCTCTATATCTGGAAAAGCCAAGTCACAATGTGTCAGTCTGCAGACAGCAATCTTGTTTGCAGTGGGAACTTAATGGGAAGAGGCTAAGTTGAAATTGCATATATTCTTCTGGGGATGGAAGGATGATGATGGACCCTAATTGTTTCTAAGGGGTCTAGAAATGAGAATGGTTTGATTCTGTCTGGCTTTGCCAGTGCTTGATGGATACCCTGTCCTAGTCAGTTTGGATTTACACGTGTGATAGGGAAAGAGTATCTGAGTCAGACAAACCTGAAAAACCTAACTCTATAACTTGGTTGTTGTGTGACCTTGGATAAATTGCTGGACTTTGTGTATCTCATTTCCTTTATCTGTTAAATGATAATGCCTCACAGGACTGTAGGAAGATCAAGTGAGATAATACATATAAAAAAGCAGTGCAGATTCTGGCATCTCCATTCCTTTCCTTTGCTTACATTTGCTTGCACGTCATTCTCCTTACCTGGAACTCACCTTTCACACTCAGTGAGGTCCTCCTATCTGTCTCAGTTCTTGAGTCCTCCTGGTGTTCCAGTACATATTACCTGGCCTCACATTCTTATAACTGCCTTATTATATTGTTTCACTGATTTTGCCCATTTAGGTCATTGATCTCTGAGGGCAGGGACCCCTCAAATACTGGTTATTTTTCTTCAGTAGCTGGTATGATATTAGATGCACAAGTAGGAGCCTAAGCAATATTTGAATGAATGAATTTAGAAAGAACTAAGATACACAGAGGAGGGAGGCTATAAATGCAGTGGTTAAAGCCTCAATGGATGCTTAAACCAGCCAGAGTTTGAACCCTCATGCTGCCCATTAAGAGCTTGGCAACTATGACAGAGTTGCTGGACCTCTCTGTTCCTCAGATTTTTTCATTTTTATAATAACAGTGGTAAAAATAGTACCTCTCTCCTAGGATTTTTGTGAAGAGTAAATGAATAGTATTTAAAAAGTGTTTAGACCAGAGCCTGGCTTGTGGTGCTGTATTAAGAACCCATCATTCTTATTTTAAGGAGTATGAGTTTAAGATCAAACAAACCTTAGTTCAAAGCCTGCTGTACTGGGTACTTAATCCTGTGACCTTGAACTGAAAGTATTCAATTTCACTATACTCCAGTTTCCTTCTGTAAAATAGAGATAATATGTCTGCTTTAACAATTGTTGTGAAGGTGAAATTGAAGTTGGTGCCTCAAACATTGTATGTGTTTGGTAACTGATGGCTACCAAAGTCTGTTTTAGTGTTCCAGGAGTAAGAGTTTGACAGTGACTGCATGAAGAATTGTTGAGGTATAACTTACCCTGACTGGAAAGGGGTGAAAAAAGACTCAAATCAGAGAGGATATGAGTACACTGAGGGAAGAGATGGATGGAGAAGTTACTTTGTGCTGGTTGCTAAGCTTATCACCGAAGTCCTGACCAAATTAGGTCATTAAAAATGCATTTGGAAGTAGCTAGATACTTTTGTTTCTGTGAAATTCCAACACAGGTCCACGCATGTCACCCTTCTTCATATCTCTCATTATGTAAGGTATTTCTCATGATTTGTCTGCCAACTGAGTTACTGTCATGGTGATGCTGCAGGTGTGGATAAGTGGAGATTCTCCATCCTCTGCTGGCTAAGTGGGTATATGAATTTTGGTCTCAAAGAAGTTGAAATTTGCCAGAACATAGCTTGTTTATCTGAGAGGTGCCACTCTTCTTCTGAAGGTACATTGGGATTTAGAGAGTCTTGATTTCTGTGGTTCCCACCTTGATTCTCACTGCCAAGATCTGATTTGGCCCTGAATGTTGTTATAGGCTCTAGGGATGTATGTCCCTTTCTAACCTCTGTCAGCAGTGAAGGACTGACTACTTTCCACTGTTCAGGGCAGAGAGATTTGAGGGGATGATTTGACTTAGAAACCACTAGGTCCATCAGGCTTGCAGGGAGGTATGGGAAGGCTTGCAAGCCTTGGCTTTAATGGCTTCTTTCCTAAGGGGACTTTTTGCTGAGTTTAAACAGGACTGGTGACTTAAACCTCTCCTTTACTATCATCTGGATCTGTGTTTAGACCTTTCATTTTTCAAGATTCTCATATCCCTTTCTTCTCTCTGCCCATTACTGCTTCTTTGTTTGAACTTAATGTTAAATTTTGCAATGCAATCAATTTTTTGGTTAGGAGATGTAATATATTTCTACCTCAGAAGTACAGACTTTCTGTGTATTTGTGATATTATCTTACAAAAATTTTGTGGTCTTATTGTCATCAGTGCCAAAAATTGGTTTCAAATATCAAGATATCAGTAATCACTTCCTTTTTTTCATTTCCTCAAAGTTCTTTATGATCATAGTCTTATCTTTACTACCCAGGAGAGAGGACCATTATTAACTTCATTTTGCACAATAAAATTTAGATGTGAGAAACTTTGAAGAAGGCAGTTATGTTCAGGTAGTTGGCCTGGATACACCAATTCAATTGTACCCAACTGGCTGTACACCTGAGGACTTTTTAAAAAGTACTGATCTCACTTCAGATCCTACTCCCAAGCCAATAAAGGTGACAATCCACTGAGTAGTCAGGACAGGATATTTTAATCTTTTCAGGTGAATTTGAGGGGCAATCTTAGTTAAGACTCACTGCTTAATGTATTAAAGAAGCAGGAAAAATGGAGGAACTGTGATTGGGCAAAGAGGAGGGAGGCAAAAGGAAGGGATATGGGAGGAGAAAGATGGTGAAATGAGATAAACATCATTATCCTAGGCACATGTAGACTGCACATATGATGTGCCTGCAATTGTGTACAGTGAATCAAAATGCATTCTGCTGTCATATATACCTAATTAGAATAAATTAATAAATAAAAAAGAAACAGCTCTTTTCATTTTTTCTGTTTGAATTAGGAAATCACATGAATAACTGTAAAAAATTTTAAAGATGTAGCTGATAATGTTAAATTAAAACTTGCTTTCTGTCCCTCTCTGAGGACTTAGCATTTTGCATATGAAGGTTTCTGGACAAAAATAGCTACAGGGCTTTGTTTTTATATTTTTTCATTTCAAAGGTAGAACTTCAGGTTTATCGGACTGGAAATGCTCACCTACCTTTAGTCAGGAACTTAAGCCATGAATATATTGGTATTGGTGTTACCATCTGTGTACTCTCTTTGGTATGAGTTAATTTCAGTGAGTTTCCTCATGAGGTTGATTGAACTTCTAGGGGGCTATTCGAGTACCTTTTTTCAGAAAGCTTTTCCAACTACATGTCACAGTACATTTCCCAATCTCCCCCTCCCGATTTGCTCCCTGGGTCCTAGTTATATAACTGCAGAAGTCAGACTTGGTAACTGATGGAGTGTACCTTTTGGGAATGTGAGGGCAGACATTATGTTAAGAGTTACTTTCCTGTTACCTGCTCTGTTAAGCATAGTATATTCATTCTTATCTTTAGCGCTTTGTGGGGAAATGGCAATCAAGTAGTTGAAGTAAAAGAGTGCTTGCACTGGATATTTCTCGAGTTTCATCTGAAAGTATGATATATTTACATCTGGGATTCTGTCCTTCCTAGGGATGGAGTCCATGGCAAAAAAGGGCACCACTCTGTGTAAGATTTGTTCTAGAATGCACCTGCAGCTGAATACACCTTGAACTACTTTGGGATTCTTCAGATTTCTGGATCTGTTAGGTTGCTTTCAGACTCAAAGAGAGTTTAATCATTAGCATTAGTGAATTGTTGCTCATTAGCATTTGTGAGGAGTATCCAAATCATACCAACAAAGAGTGTGAAACACTAGCTTGGGGGTGGAGGGTGAACAGGATTGTTTTTTCTTGGATTAATACCAGAATTATTTTCCTTGGTGCAGATCCATTCTTCTCTGTGTGGGAATGTTTAATGTTAGGTAAGAGTCACATTCAGTGAACTTTTTTTTTTTTAATGCACATTTAAAAAAGTTATCTTAAAAAATTGACAAACTCAGCAAAAATACTATCATGAATGACTTGTTTTGAAATCTGAAAAGGCCTTTTGATGTGTAATAGACCTTTCCCTGCCATGCTGGCTCAACAGCCATTCAAGCAGAGTTAACTGAAGCCAGTAGGCTTCTCAGGCAGCTTGTAAGCTTAGTGCAGTAGCCCAGCTAAAAGCTGACAGAGGCTGATGTTCATTTGTTTGTATATAAACCTTTCATTTCTCAAGCCTTAGACACCACATACCAGGAAAGATGATTGTGAAAAGCAAGAATAAGCTTGAGTGTTTTCTGGCTGTTCTTTTTGCATTCGATATGTCTAATTCTGCCTGATAGTGTTTGCCACTTGGTTGTTTAAACAGAATTTCTCTGGTGTCAAATAAGGATTAATTATTCACATTGGGCAGTCATCATAATGATGATTGTGTATGCTCATGTACCTAAATCAGTCTTATAATAAAATCATTATCATGGTGATGTTTATCCTTCTCTTTTTATTACACTGTTTGTGAGCTTCATCCTGAAATTGTATGATTTGGTAAAGTGTAGGGTTCTTTGATGCTGAGGATCTGTGCAGAGGGCTTGTGCAGAGAGAGGCCCACCTAGAAATGTCTTCCAGGACCCTGAAGACTTTTGCTTCCCTTTTCTGTTTAGAAGCTAATTGTATCTGGAAATGGCAACAGCACCCCCTAGCGTGTTAGAGGGTGAGAATGGGCTCCTGATTGACTCAGTAAGGAGAGGTGTGCTGGCTTCACAGAGCAGGGTGTGGGAAACAGGCAGTTTGGCATTTGTTAAACAGTATAGTTGATTCTAAATATGCAATATCAGAATGTTTTCTAGGTTTTGACAGCTGTGAAAGGAAGATAAATACAGCAAAAAGGTAAGGTTTTAGATTACTTTACAAAGATGTAAAGGCTAAGCAGAGCCATAGGAGGGAATCCAGGGGTTATCAGGGAGGGAGCTGTTCCTGTGACCAATTTGCCATTTTTCCAAAGTATTCAAAGCTTGGCCTTGTGCATAGAAAGGAGGATGGATATGGGCCTCGCCACAAAGATCTTCCACTGCTGACTGAGACTGGAGACCTACAGTGGGGTGGGGGCCAATGCCTTGTTTGGTTGCTGTTTTTTTTTTTTTTTTTTTTCTAAAGGTAAAAGTGATATTCCAGACTTAAAGGCTACTAAAGTATAAATGATAGATATCCACCTGGTAACACAATTTTGTTTAAAGCAACCAGACATTAACACTAACAGGGAACAAAAGGAGGATAAAGATGGACAATAGAGAGAAGGAAGAAGAAAACAAATGTGGGGGCTGGGGATGTGGCTCAAGTGGTAGCGCGCTCGCCTGGCATGCGTGCGGCCCGGGTTCGATTCTCAGCACCACGTACAAACAAAGATGTTGTGTCCGCCGATAACTAAAAAATAAATATTAAAAAAAAATTCTCTCTCTCTCTCTCTCTCTCTCTCTCTCTCTCTCTCCCCATCTCTCACTCTTTCTTTAAAAGAAAACAAATGTGAATAAAACAAGAGTCACTGCCCTCGTGGAGCTTACATTTGTTATCATTGCCAAGGATCAGTTCAGACCTTGATGTTAATGTTTTAAAAATGAGTTATTTATAGGAACAGTGTGATTTGAAGACAAGAAAAGTACCTATTGCTCAGTCTTTCCTGAAATTTCTAAACCTAAATCCCTTGTCCATTAAAGAAGTGATGATGAAGCCAGTTATTTGGGCCTCAAACTTTTTGTCTCGTGAAAATGAAAAAACTGACATGACCTAGAGGAATGGGAACACTATGAGGTGGATTCATAACATTGTGACTAGCAAGCTGTGGCCTTGAGGGAGTTTGTTTCTCACAGCCATGTTTCCCTTATCTTTAGAAATAGCTTTATTCATTCCTGTCAGATTCCTTCTATATCTGCCATTCTATTTCATGTGGCATATACCATTCAAGAAGGTGCCAAGCATAAGGTACCCCTGGGACCCTAGATAATTGTTTGGGGGTAGAGATAGGATCAGATTGGACACTGAGAAAAAAGAAGATAAGCATAGAGAAGGAACATGATTTGATAATCAAATTTAGGCTGTTTAAAAGATGTTTCTAGGGCATTTATGCCTGAATTTAATTTCTGATTAGAAATTACCTGAAAGGGAGGGTTGGTAGTAATATAAGTAATAAGTTTTTGCAGATTTGGGGGGAATTACTTTTGTGGGTCAAATTAGTTTTTGAAATTATCTACAAAGCTCACAATTATTGACTTGACCCCCCAAGGTCAGGTTGAGGTTGCTTTAGGAGCTGTGTGATGTTGATTTCCTTGTTTGTAGTATTTCCCCTTTACCTTTTCTGTTCAGGAAAGAAACAGACATTGTAGACTGATATTCTTGAATCCTCGAAAGCAAGTGACCTACTTACTATTGTACCTGAAATATCCAATTATAGTATATTTTAGAAAATACTTTTTCAGTTTGAAATATGAATTTGCTTTTGTGAAGACATATTCTAGTAGAAAGACGTGACTGGTGTTCTTGGTTGTTCTTTTGACCCATTGTGTATCTTTGGATACTGCATTAATTATTTCCTTGGAAAGAGGCAATGTAAAGTCCATGGACTTCTTTAGAAAAGACAATTCATGTGTATATCTTTATAGGTGTATGTAAAGAAGATTAATGAAGAATGATTAGGTTTAGATTTGGCTTTTTAATTTTTTTAATGTGAGAATTATTTGCTAGTTCTCCAACAGCAAGAAGATGTTGGTCCTGGCATTTGCATTTATTGGCTAGGTTTTTTTTTTTTTTTTTTTAACTTTGTAGTACTCTTTGCAGAGTTTTTGTAGAGTTTCTGCCTCTCTGTGAAGAATAAAGTATTGTGTAAACAGGATTTCAGAATGGAATGTGGGTGGGTGTTTGTTTTTGTTTTGTTAATCTGCAATATTTCTTTCTATACATGTCTGATTTTTTTTCTTGAATTCTGGGAATTGAACTTAGGGTATTATACATGCATGCTAAGCACATGCTCTTTTAACTAAAGTACAACCCCTAGCCCTCACTGACTTTTAAAGAAAGGACCAACTGAGAGAAAAAAAAAAAAAAAAACCTTGGGTGGATTTGGAGTTTTTTATGTGTGTGTTCTGCCACCTGCTGGAAAAGGATCACTAAGCTTGGAAAGCTGACTAGCAAAGTAGAGGAGGGTATGTATTCTAGGCCCCTCTATCTCTTTCCCAGGGATGGGCAGAGAATAGCAAAGATTATAAAATGCTTTGGTACCCTTGTTTTTCTTTTGGATCTCCATAACTGGCAGCTAGAGTTATACCACAGGGATTTCTTTTCCAACCTGCTGATCCTGGTCACCCACCTCAGATCTAGGCTGCTTTGGGAGCCTGCCTCTTATACCATCCTCTGGCCCCATTTTTCTGGATAGCCAGTATGTTGACTGGGATTAACTTGAATTACTTTTCACTTGTTTAAAGTGAAAACAAAAGAAAATAAAACATTAAGTCTAAAGTAGGGAGCAAGATAGCTGTCTTCATTGTGATGTCAGGATGAGAGGACCAACTGACCTATTTAGGAAAGGAAAGTCCTTTTTCTTTCTGACATTATAGGCTTCCTACTTCTTAATGTTAAAATTCCCTTTTACAAAAAGATGCTAATAGATAATAGTTATCATTAAAAACACATATTTGCTTGTCCAAAGAAAAAGTTAGCAACTATAAATCAGTTCCTTAATTCTTTTAAAATATTTTCCTGTCTATGAAATCCTAAAATCTGGGCAAATGCAGTTTGCTACTCCCTGTGGTCTCACCTTTCCTTTCATTTGGCAACTTGAGCAAAAAAGTGGGGTCAACAATCCTCAGTTGTAACTTTCATATTTTCGCTGGCAAATTCTCCATGGATTTTTCTGTAATGTGACCCACATAGAAACACAAAAATAATAGTGTGATGGAATGAGGATAATGTTTCCTCACTAACTGGGTCGCTGCTGTATAGATGAATTTTGGTCTGTAGTAAATGCTTGGCCTGGTTTCACACCCCTTTGGATCATTTTCTTCTTCTGGAGTTCTGGATGGAATGTGACCTTCCTGGCTGGATGTGTATGTGGAACTCCCATGAGACAGACTTAAGATTTTTGGCAGCTAGACCCTCAAGGCAACTGGGACAGGATGTGGAGGCCCAGCTTCCCTGTTTCTTGAAATTTCTCAAAGATGTAAAATACTTTTGAAAGATTTTAAAATGGTTATATGACATTTTAATATTTATGATTATTTAAAAAACATTTTAGTAACTGAAGTAATGAAACCGATTTCTTTATTAAGGGGTATAATTACAGAAGGGTGATTTTTTCCCCCAATTTTTCAAGCCTTAATTCAAACAAAATTATAAAGATTAAAGAAAAAATCTGATTGGGACAAGTTTGGTAGTTGGCTTTATGGAACTTGAATTGAGAATTGTTAGTGTAGGGAACTTGAATTGAAATTTACTTTTGAGAAGATATTTAGTTAAAGATAGTTGTGATCTGAGTAGGTGGAGGCTGGGGAAATAGGTTTGTACTGAAGCCAGAGCATGTGGTGTCTTTATTGGAAATAGATGTTCCCAAAGAATTAAATTTTTGTATATTTATCTATCGATAACAACAGCTTCTGAGCAAGCAAGGCTATTCACGATGGCAGGATGTGGGTTTCTTATGGATACACAAAGAGGTGGTGACCTAAAGCCATGTGAAGAAGGTGGAAAATCCTTCCCAGTTAATTTCCATGGGCCAAATTTTTAGGAATATGTCCAAGAACTGATTTCATAGAACTTTGAAACTTGGCTAAAAATACTGGCAGATCTGTATCATCTGGTAAATATTTAGGACTTTGTGTATATTATTATCAAGGAAAGGCAATAAACTGTAGAAAGATTTTTTTTTTCAACAAAAACAAAACACTGTAGGTTTGTTAGCTTTTGAATCAGAACTTTGGTAAGAAAATGAGGTGTTTTTATTCTCAAGATAGGAAAAAAGTTCTTATATTTGATAATATTGGGTAATTTAATTCTCTTTCATTGATGGTAACCAGAAACTCTTGTCATGTGGAAACTTTGGTTTTCATTTTCTTTTTCTTAAAAAATTTCTTGCCCTGGGCTGGGGACGTGGCTCAGTGGTAGAGCGCTTGCCTTGCAGGTGTGAGGCACTGGGTTTGAACCTCAGCACCACATAAAAAATAAATTAATAAACAAAGATATTGTGTGTCCATCTACAACTAAAAAATATTTAAAAAAAATTTTTGCCCTAAAGAGCTTGTAAGATTTCAACAACAACTGCATCTAAAAATCTTCATGGGTGATTCAACAGTAACAGAAATGTGAATTATATGTAGTAAGAGAATTAGAAGACATATATCAAGGCCATGTCCTTCTTTCCTTAGGTCATACCTTTCTGTTATTGACACTGTCTTGTATCTTTCCCAATTGGGTTTACTAATGCTATCCAAATATCTAGTAAGGTAAATGAGTAATCATGCCTCTATTTTAAAACTTGGGAAACAGTTACAAATGAGGAGTCACTTTCCTGTCTCTCTTTTCTTCAATCCATTATTGTATTGGTAATAATGACCACACAGATGTCAACAACTTACTATATGCTGAACACTTTACTTGTAGTATTCCATTAGTGTGTGTGTGTGTGTATGTGTGAGAGAGAGTGTGTATGTGTGTATGTATGTGTGTGTGGTAGATATAATTCATGTTTTCTTTTTTTTTTTTTTTAATAATTTTGTTGTTGTTTTGTTTTCAGATGAAGCTTCCAGAGATTTAAAAACTTGCTGGAATTTACATTGCTACTAAGTGGCAAGACTGGGAACTGACCCAGCTTTGATTTCATGGCCTGTATTTGAAACAATTATGCCATACATATTTTCCAGTAATATGCTATAGAGAAAACAGTTTTCCATAGGCCAAATGAACTTACTGAGATCCTAACCTGGCTACCCTCCTCCGTGTATAGCATTGAGAAAAGCAAGAAATTAATTTAGATCTCCCAGGGAAGAGTTCTAGAAAGGTCACAAGGTCCTGTTCTCTAGCTCAGAGTCATCTGTCACCCTCTCTAAGAGATTTTAAAATAACATGACAGAGACACAGTTTATGAATATACTCTCAGAAGTCTTAGTGAACAGCATCTTGGTAATTGCTGAAGGCTAGGCAGGAAAGCAGGAGGCCTCCAAATGGCCATGCCTATCCAGTGTATAGGCACGTGTCATCTCTTAGGCTTTATTCCCATCCTGATCTCTTTTCTTCTCTGTTAACTTGGATAGAGTTTCAACTTTTTCTCACAAAAGTTCAAAAATAAAACTTTTGGCTTCCCAAATCAGATTGTCACTAGAGTTTGGCTGTTTTTCAGAAGACAGGCTGGGTTGGCCTGAACTCTCCTCCTTTAGCATTCCAGGAAATTGAAACTCCACTTAAGGACTTAAAAACCACAGCTGTCCCTTTCAGACTAAAAGTCTGAATGTACTGGATGCCAAGTGACTGGCATCTCAGGGAATGCCATCCAGACTGCCCGGCTTTCAACTCATTTATCTTTAGAACCTGTCCCTTCTCTTTGAGACCAGAGACATCTACAAATAAAATTATATTTGGGTATGAAGCTTATTCTAAAAAGGGGGTGCTTTTTGGACTGGCTGTTTTTGAATCCTAGTAGCTTTCTATTATTTCTTGGTTGATTATGAATTTTCTAGAAGGAATAATTTTGTAGAACATATTTATGGACCCTGTGGTACAAAATTTACTTGAAGGGAAGGTGTCTTAAGTGTCTGGTTTTTAGAAGGAATAAAGACATCTAAGCTTTCCCATTTTTTAGTTCCGTGGACTAGTGAGGTTTAACTCTGATTTCTCCTGTGTCTCAAAAAGTCAAATATCTCAACTACTTACCAAAAAAAAAAATATCATAAATGCTTTCAAAATTCTAGTAGAGGGAAGGGTGTGGTTAGAATGGTGGCTTCTTTCTCCCTATCACAGTCAATAAGCATCTACTCACTTTCTAATTCATTACAGAAAAACTGACCTTTTATCTTAGCTTCTGTGTATTAAGAACATGATTTTTAATATAACCTTCATTATAGCAAAAACCCATTATTTTAAATGTCTGGTCTTAGATGTTCATTATAGTGCTATGTTTTCTATTTCCAAAGAGAGGGTGGTGTCACTCACATCTGGCAAATGTAAAAGAGTTAGACAAGCTGTGAATCATCACCAACTCAGCCCTGGCCTCTGGCAGCAGGTGGTTCTTTTGATCTCTTGCTAAATTGGGACTTTTACAGGAAACAGCCCTAAGGAAGGCAGTTTAAGAAACTTGGCAGTTTTGTAAGCAGCATATATGTAAACCAGAGGATAATCTTTTCATGCTCTAAACATATTATAAAGTAGTGTTGGAACCAGATAGATGCATAAGGGACATCAAATGTGATTTTTGCATTGCATACCTCATCCAATCATGAGCCATTGAAGTTGGTGATATCTTGCCTGTCTTGAATCCCAGATTGAGGAAGGAAAATGAGGACGGCCTCTACATTTCACAGGTGTATATGATGGCAAAGAAAACTGCCAGGAGTGAACAAATCAGGTTGAAACTGAATTTGGAGGATAGAAAAGGATCAAGGCTGATAATATATGACTGTGCCATATACATATACTTCTGTGGAATAGGTAGTTTACACTAGAGTTATATAAAAGTCACAATAAGTTATCAAATATGTGGATATTTTTATGTATATGTTATTTCTTCTTATCTCCCTTTTCTGTTCCTTGAAGGAAGTGTTGTGACTTTATCTTCATAGGCCATGCCGATGACATATTAGTGAACTGAGCCAGATGTAAGACAGTGGAGAATGGTGGGACTCTTGTAATTAGGCATTGATATAAACACACACACACAGACACACACTTATATCATGCTTGCACACACACATTTACATACTTACCTACCTCAGGACATCCTAAGGTCAGCTGTTGTCACTGTCACTTATGTGTTATCCAGAGGAACTTCACAAAGAAAGGAAGGGCAGTAGTCATGTATAAGTCTCCCAGTAAACTCTCATTCCAGAAGGATTGAGATCAGCTAAATCAATTGTTTCTAGGGTTGGCTTTAGTAGAGTCCACAGAATGGGACCTCAGATAGTATTATGTGAATAATCTAGTTCCACTGAATATTTATATAAAATAGTCCCTCACAGGCAAGAGAGTTTAAGGAGATATACAGAGGAAGTTAAGATAACTTTGCCTATTATCTACTGTTCTCTCTCTCTCTCTCTCTCTCTCTCTATCTATCTATCTATCTACACACACACACATATATATATATAGATATCTATATCTACACACAAACACACACACACACACACACACACACACACACTAGGATTGAAATCATGAACACTTGACCACTGAGCCACATCCCAGCCCTATTTTTGTATTTTTTTAAAGACAGGGTCTCACTAAGTTGTTTAGCACCTTGCTTTTGCTGAGGCTGGCTTTGAACTCACTATCCTCCTGCATCAGTCTCCTGAGCTGCTGGGATTATAGGAGTGCTACGCCTAGCACTATGCCCAGCACATCTTAATATAGTCTTGATAAAATAACTATTCACATCTCCTTTTCAAACTGTCAGCTCTCCCCTCTCATTTTCATTTCATGTTATTATTTCCTATTTCACTGAGAGCATTGAAGCAATAAGTAAGGATATCTGCAGATTTTCATGCCCTCTGTCATGCACTTACCATCATCAATATCCATGAACTCTATGTTCCCTTCTGTTATTAACTATCCATGCTTCTGTTAAATGTTGATTCTTGAACTTCTGTGTTGGGTTATATCATCTTTCATCTAGTCAAGAACAGGACTCCAGAAATTCATCTCTCTTCCCTACATCATCAGTTTTCCTCTCTCCACTAGGGCATTTCCATCAGCACCCAAACTTGTCTCTTATCTTTAACAAATCCTTTTTTAACAAATCACTTTCCCTTCCAAAAATCACTCCATTTTCCTGCTTCCCCATTAGTAGCAGTACTCCATGGAAATGTTGTCTATACTTGGTAGTCTGTGCTTCCTCTTCTTTCATTCTTTCTTAAATCTGCATTCAGGTTTTCCATCCTCCCTACCACTAACACCACTAAAACTGCTCCTTATCAAGATCATAAGCAACTTCTAGTTTATTAAACCTAGCTGTCACTCCTTTTTTGCTACCTAATTTGACCTATTAGCTGCATTTTATGTTTCATTCCTCCATTCTCCTCGATGTACTTTTTTACTTGGCTTCCAGGATAAAACATTCTTAGATTTCTCCTACTTTATTTGTTAATCTTTGTGGTCACTACTGCTGATTATTCTTGTTCTTTTAGGATACTTAAATTGGTGTGTACTCTAGGAGTCAATCCTAAGTACCTCTTTATCTACATTCACTTCCTTTGTGATCTCATCTAGTCTTGTGTCTTCAAATACTTGAAATGGATTCTAAGTTTATATGTATAGCCCAAATTTTACCTATTTTGATTTATTTTCTTTCTTTTTAAAGATGTAGATGGACACCGTTGCCTTTATTTTATTTACTTATTTTTATGCACTGCTGTGGATTGAACTCATTGCTTCACACATGCTAGGCAAGCACTCTTATCACTGAGCCACAACACCAGCCCCCTGTTTTCTTTTCTTGAGACAAGGTGTCACTATGTGGCCTAAGCTGGCCTCAGACTAATGAATTCAAGCAGCTCTTCTATCTCAGTCTCGAGTACCTGGGGATTACAGGCACATTCCACCATGTCTGTCTCAAATTTTATTTCTAAATCTACTTGTACATCTAACTTCATAGCTCTGCTTAGATATCTAATAGATATTTCAGAATTACCATATCCAAAATTGAATTTTTTATTTCCCTTCCTGTGTTAATTCAGATCTTCTGGGAATGGATGCCAAGATGGAATTAGAACTATAAGAGATTTACTGGGAGAATAGAGAATGATGTCAGAACAATGGTAGAATGGTGGACTAGATCCTAGCTTTTTTCCTCTTCACAGCAATAGCAATTATATAGCTAGCTATTTATGAGTGAAAATGCCTCAGTGACAGCCTACTAGTCCAATTAAGAAGTTACTGCAGCACAGTGGGGTAAAAAAAAATAAATAAAAATAAAGGAGGAAAAAAAAATAATAACTGCGCAAAAAGGCAAGGAACAATAGTTTCATTACCTGAATGATCCCGTCCCCTAGACCAGCACAGTTCAGTGCCAAGTGAGAAGTCCCCATCCCACAAGTTCTCTTCATGGATAAAAGGACAGCAGGGTGCACAACCAGCTTCCCCAGCCTTTCAAGGTACTGACCAAAAGACCTTCTTTGGTTTAACCCAACCCAGATCACTGAGATCTGCATAGCTGAGACATCTGAAGATGGTTAGGAACAAAGAAAAGGGCAATGGCTCTTAGTATCAGCCTCATGTTGAGTGCTACTGTGGTCTCCCATGGCCTGCCCTTTAGCATTTTTTACCACCAAGGACCTCAGTAGCTATCACTGCTTCTACTAATCTCCTGGAAAAGGAGACATCACTGCAACACTCAGACTGAGCTACCATCCTGCCTCTGGTGTCCATGTGCACATATGGACCCTGGAGTCCATTGTTTTGCATGTGCTTGTGCTCTACTCCTTGACTCTGCAGCTGTTCCATGAGTGCCCATGTCCATGACACCAGCAGAACTGCTTAAGTATGTACATTTGTGCTCTAAACCCTCAATTCATAATTTTTTCTACAAGTTTCTGTGCCTCATATATTGGTGCTACTTGTGCCCTGGATTTAAAAGCTACAGTCACTTGTGCATGCTTGTACTCCAGATCCCTGATCTGGTGCCAAGAGAGATCGTTTTGGCCATGACTCTCCCACCCTACTGTAGAGGATAGAAAAGGAAGACACTAGGAACTTGGGCTGCTGTAGAGGACACTTAAATTCTTAGTTAATATTGATATCAGTTAATGGAACTCCAAGAGATGATAGCAATATATCTTCTTCAAGCTGAAATTGTGACACTCCACTGAACTAATGCCCTGTACCACTCACAGGAGAAGATCTTTCCCCATTTAAAATAGTCCATTAAAGTCTAGAAGAGCTGATTGTTCCCTCAAATGTGTTTGCATCAAAGCAAGACTACAAGAAAAATGAAAAATAAAGGAAAATTGACAACACCAAAGGAATATAACTTTCTAGCAACTGACCCCAAAGAAATGGAAATTCTGTAAGTTATCTGACAAAAGTTTTTAATAATCATCTTAGAGAAGGGTAGTGAGCTACAGGAGAATACAGACAACTGAACAAACCAGGAACACAATATAAAAAGTGAAAATTATGGAGTGAAGAATATAATGAGTGAACTGAAACATTCAGTAGAGAGCTTTAACAGCATGCTCTATCAAACAGAAGAAAGAATCAGTGAATTTAATGACAAATGACTTGAAGTTAGCCTTAGGAACAAAGATAAATGAATAAAGAAAGCCTACTTATGGGACAACAACAAGCAAAATGATATATGCATTATGGGAGTTTCAGAAGGAGTAAAGAAAAAGAAAGGGGAAGAAAGTTTAACTTAAGAAATAGAGAAAACTGCCCAGACAGGGGAGGGAAATGGACATCCAGATCCATGATGCTTAAATTGCAATAGACTGAACATAATAATGAGTCTTGGCAAAAAATTTCTTGATGTTCATTCTATTGCAATTTAAAGTCAAGGACCATTTAAAGTCAAGGACCAAGAATTTTAAAAGCAGCAAGAGATAAGCAATGTATCACAATACAAGGGAATTCCTACAGAGTCTTAATATCATTGGATTTTTCAATAGAAACCTTGCATGCCAGAAGAGAGTGGGATGATGTATTCAAAAGTACTGAGAGTAAAAACTTTGCCATTCTAAGATACCATTACCTGGCAAGCTTATCCTTTAGAGGAAGAGATTAAAGCCTTTTCCAGACAAACAAAAACTAAAGGAGTCTGCCACCACTAGACATGCCTTAAGAAGTGCTAATGGAAGTTCTTCAAATTGGAATAAAAACATGCAACACAGAGCACACAAAATCATAGATCTCACTGTGAGTGTAAATATATAGACATACACAGGTTTATGTAACACTGTAATGGTACGTCATTTTCTTTTAACCCTAATATAAAAGTTAAAAGATAAAAATTTGTTAGCAGATGTTTCTAAACCTACAGAGCCCATAGTAATGAGGATGGGAAACATAGAGACCTCAGGTAGGTCATTGAAAGTGATGGTTAAGTGAGGTCACTCCTGCTTGGTCCCAGCCTTAGAATTTTCCTATTGGAATACAACATGACATAGATTCAATTTGTATATTGTATCTTGAAGAATGGTACCTCATCCTTATAGATAATTACTTCAAAGCTGGTACTTTATGCCTTCAACAAGATATTTCAATTCTCTATCAGGCTAGTGGCTTCTGGATGGTGCAGTTTTGATATGACCAATGCATTCCATAGTTGTGGACACATCTCCTTCATTGCAAAGTGGTTTCTCTGGTCAGATACTATGCTTTGTCTATAAAATAGGCATACTATGATCTTTGTAGAGTGGTGCTGGTTGAGGATCTTCAAATAGTAAAGAGAAACCCTTATCCATAATAGGTGTCTGTTGAGGGCCACAGCCGAGTCGGGATGACACATGGCATTTTTGCCAAAAGTAGTGGTTGAGGGGTGACGCTAGCGAGCCATTAAGAAGATGACTTTTGAGTTCTAGCAGAGTTCCCGGTGAGTTCCACTTGAGCTCTCGCGAGGATTCCTGGAGAGTTCCCATTGGTTGGGGAAGTGCCAGAGGAGGGATATTTCCAGTTGTTGGTTCCTGGAGGAGCCTCGAGGCGTTCAGGGGAGTTCCTGGGGAGTGTGTGTCGAGTGTGCTGGTGGAGTTCAGAAATAAAGTTTGTTCCTGCTTCAGTGGTTCGTGATTTGTGCCCAGCCAGACTGCGGCAGGTGTCTGCTCTTATGAGAATAAATTATTGACCTTCCCAGAGTGGAGGGGATGCAGGTGGCTACTTGACCTCCTCAAGGAATAGTGCCATTTATGATGCTTAGTAACAGTTTCTGAAATTGGAAATTCAGAGATGGAAGTAGCTAGATTGGGCTTGGTATGTGGAATTCATGGTGCTGGTCCCAGGAATAAGTCTCTATCTTGTTTGTTCCTGGGGACCAGGGGTTGATGACAAAGGCTAATTCATGACAACTGGATGCATCAGTTTGTTTTTTGGACTATCCAATGCCTATTCTATGATGATTTTTTTTTCTGGTGAGAATAAACATGGGATATAAAAATATTCACACTTATGCTCACAACCATCTGTCCATTTACATGGTGGATATTTTTTTGTTACTAGTCTTCTGATAGCTCCCTTCAGGTCTCTGACCAGCTGGTTACCTTTCTAGACTTGCCTGTTATTGCAGTGATTCTGGCCTTTTGGCTTCTGTGTTGCCATCTGGTCTCTATTGCTTTGGGGCTTCAACACAGTTATTGCTATAAACAAACCAAATTTTGTGACTGCCCTTCCTGCCCTAGGCTCTGGAGAGGCAGTCAAAAGTACTGTCACTACTGAAGTTCTTAAGTGTGCTAGCTCCTCTCCTACCAGCAAATTCTTCATGGCCTTGGTGAATGAAGTATCCGTTTAGCCCTCCTATGAAATAGAATCCTCTCGTGAGTCATTTGACATCACATAATGCATCCATTCCAGTATGCCTATTTCTCTCAGCTTCTTTATCTCTTCCTCTACCACATATCAGTACTCAAGTATGTCTGCTTTGTTGAGCATAGGTTCTAGCTTTCTCCAGGCTTCTGTGTGTCACACTAGTGATAAGGTTTTTCCTTCCTGGGGTCCTTGCCAGACCATTAAAGCCCATGTCCCCAAAGAGTGTCCTGAATTCAATGCATACTTGCTTATAGTCTTATGTTCATTTCCCCTTTATCACCCACCCTCAAAATCCAGCCACAGAGGCCTTGCCCTGGATCCTGTTGGAACATGCTGACTGATTCTTGCTGTTCCTTTGGGGTGTAATCTTTTCCCTCCCTTATCAGTCCTAACATGTCACCACAGGTTGTGCTGGAGTTTATGCCAGGGGACAAGGTGGGGCAGCTCCTGAAGGTGGCATGTGTTGCCTTGTGTTGTAGAGTATTCTGTAGAGTCTTACTCATGGAGGATAAGCTAGCTTTTATCGAGAAGTAGTGAACTACTTTTGCAGGTTCTGAGGATTCTGAGGAATTATAGAGTTACAATCATCAGAGGCATTGATCTCCAGATGCTACACTTGGGTTCCAGCTTTTTCCAACTAGGACTTTTGTATATACCTGCCTCAGCTAAGCATTTAAATATTTATGGAGCAAGCTCAGGGACTATTGAACACCATTGTGGGAGATACAAACCTCTTTAAAAGCCATCAAAAGGCTTTTGGATTGTTATACTAAAACTTTAATTGTTACTAACTGCTTTTGGGTTGTTAGTTATTCTTCTACAGGATAACAACCTTAGTAATAGTCAGCTAAGGCCACTCTCCTTTTGTGCTTTTTTGCCTTTAGCTTTCAAATGCCTGAGTCTAATTGATAAGGACATTCATTCCCTTCAATGGGATGTGTTCCCACATCACTACTAGTAAAATATTTGGCAGCTGGACCCCCCATCTTGTGTCAGGGACAGTCTGTGACTTATAATCCACTTGGGTGTGATCCTCTTGTCCAGTTAAGTAGTGGGTGATTCAGTCCAAAAATCCTACCTTACTATCTGCTTTCTCAGACTACTAATGCCTACTAATTATGAAAGTTTATTCTCCAGACATGGATGCCCAGATGTTATCCAAAGTGCAAGGGTAAATCCACAGAGGGGATCTCTTATAAAGGATAAAGGGGAGAGAGAGAAGGCGTAGGATGATATGCCTTCATAGGATGATGAAGCCACAAGAGAGTCTTTGGATGGCATTGTTGGTTGATTACCTGCGAAAAGACAGAAGGAAGAAGGGAGGAAAGTGTAGGAAGGAGCTCAGGTTCATTACAACTCTGGGAAAATTCCAGCAAGCAGATACCAGAGCAAAGACTGCCTTCAGAGACACTCTGCCTGGATAGAAACAAGCTCCTTGAGGACCCCTGCTGTGCTCAGTCATTGGCTGGGAGTAGTCCAGAGAGTTCATGGACTTGGTATGAATGCTACCTCAGAACCTGCAAGTGTACCCCTTGGAGACTACCAGCTAACCACTTGATGGTGCTGGGGATTGAACCCATGGCTTCATGCATGTGAGGCAAGTGCTTTACCATTGAATCACGTCCTCATCATTCACTCACTTTTCCAAGTCTTAGTTCAGATGTTATCTTTTTAAGGAAATATACCCTGATTACCCTATTTAATATCAATCATTTCCCACTGTAACCTGATTTCCTTTAACTTGCTATATTTTTTTTCTGTTTTTCATAGCACTTATTATTTCACATTGGATATAAATTATTATACTTATTTCTTATGGTCTATCTTCCTCCACTAGAGTGTAGGCAATAGGATCAAGAAATTTTTATTTTATTATCTGACATTCCAAGCAATGTAACAATGCCTGGTTCAAGAAGATAATTAATGTTTGTTGGGCAAAAAGATGGCTTTCCAAGTTAGATAGCTGAATATAATATTAAACATTCAGCCTGGTAGCACGACAAATACACCACATTTTAATATCTGGTTTGGATCTCATACCCAGAAGTCATTTACCTAAGTTAAGTAAAAAAACATCTTATGTTAGGCACAGGATCAAAGAGGCAACATGTTTGCTTTGTGTCTTCAAGGACTCTGAGTCTTATGACTGGAGGCAGGAAAATGAATGTCATAGATTATCTTTTTGTCAATCCCTTTTTTTTTTATAAAGTAGGGGTAAGGCAATGGGTGCTTTGAGTGATAACATGGCCAGGTAGATTTATCTTCATGTAGTTCAACCAGGCGTTCTTTGAGGTGAAGCTGAAGCCTATATTAGGGATCACATTTAGAATTAAAATCTTCCCACACCTATCCTGTATCTAACCAGAGAGTATAGATTTCAGATGAAAAGGATGTCATTATTTGGAATGTAATGATTAACCTATTTTTAAAATGCAGAGATTTCTATTAATGAAAAATTATACTCATTATGCAAGCTGCTGACTAATCTTAATTACTACCAGGCCAATTTCTTGCAAACTTGTAAATAAAAGGTGCTGCTGGCAGCATTATGCAGAAGTAGCCTCTTAAACAGGATTCAACTAAGGCTGGGGAGTTCAGTGAAAGATAAAAATAATTTCAGTGATAAACCTATTCATTGTCTTAGGTAAGAAAATAGGTGTCTGTTGTTCTTTTCAATAATAGCCAGATTTTAAATTCTGAAACCTTTTAAATCTGTCAACAGAGATAATACTTTAAAATGTGGATCCAGTGTCTGGGAAGCTGTGCATTTTTGTCTAATTGAATTGTTTGTTTTTAATTGATAAAAAATTCTTGCTATTCTTTTATATGACTTAGAAGCCTTGACTGCTGTCTAAAGGAAAAAGTAGTGTTTTGGGTGCATCTCTATTTTTCTACTTTCTTATTTATTCATTGTTTGTTGAGTGCCTGCTATATACTCATCCAGATTATTAATATGAGTAGTCTCTCTATTTTTTGGAGATCACAGTTCTCAGATCTCCCCTGAGCGGTGCAGACATAGTTACAGTGACTTTGAGGGAAATAGTTTATAATTAATATTCTCTCAGGCTAAATGTTATTGTTATTATTTTTATTGTGGTAAGAATACAACATAAGATATACCCTCTTAACAAAATGTGAAGTGCACAATTACAATATTATTAATTGTAAGCATAATGTTGTACAGCAAGATTTCTAGAACTGACTCATCTTGTGTAACATATATTCTATCTGTTGAACAGCAAACCCCATTCCTTCCCCGCAGGTCCTGGCAGCCACCATTGCACTTTCTGTTTGACCATTTTGGATAACTCACATAAGTGGAATCATGTAGTGTTAGTCCTTTTGCAAGTGAGACTACAGACTAGAGAGATTCTGCACAGCAAAGGAAACAAACAGCAGTGTAAATTGGCTGAAATTCTTGAAAAACTTATACATAATTGACAAAAAATCCAGAAATTGTTTAAGTTTGAGGTTTGAGAAAAATACCAATATTTCCATCTCTAGTTGACAATTATTACTTGTTTTAATGTATTAGTTTCTCTGTTTTCACTTATTTCTTCTTTCCCCTCAAAGATCAGTTAAGTTCTTTCTTAATGTACTTTTCATTGATGTTTTCCTCTTTCATCTATAATAATTTCTCAAAACCTTTTCTTCCTGAGACATTTCCTTGCTTTATCATTTTGTAACATTTCCACCTTTATTTTCTATGTTCTAAACTTTTAAAAAGCCCTAAAAACTCTCCATTTTCTTGAGTAAATCAACTTTATTCTCAGATTATTCCCCTATTCCCCTGCTTTTCTCCCCACATCCTCTCTAGTTTTCTCTTCAAAGACATCATTCTATGTTAGCTTTTTTTTCCTTCCCTCTGAAATACAGTTAACTTACCTCTTTTTGAAATACTTTTGGTCTCATTGATTTTTCTGTATTTGAAATTTTTTTCAGTGGCTTTCAAAGAGCTGCTCAGTCCATATTGTATTCAGAAGAAATATATGTTTTTGCTTTGAAACTTTCTTCTTTCATATTTCTGGATGTTTCTATACTTTAATTTTATCTCATTCTCCTCTAACATTTTTGTTTTAATCATGGAAGATATAAACCCTTCCTCTTTCTGAATTATCTTGGGTTTTTTTGAAGAGTGATTTCAAGACATAATGTTAGAGATTTCTCCTCTTATTCTGGGAAGATGGCCCCAAATCTCCTCTTCTCTGAATCTTTAGTAGGTTCATTTTATTAAAAACCTGTTTTCTAGTTTTTCTTTAAGTATATATAATCAATCACTTCTGAAGACCATGATTTTCCAAAGTTTGCGTCCTCTTTGGGGATAATAGATGGCTGGTTTACTCCATAGTTTTGTTACAGAGGCCCACTTAGTTAAGCACTGTGTTCAAGACACCAAAATCTGAGGTCTTGGATTGTTTGCTTTTGTTCCATTAATTTACCTGAATTATGCAACTTATCTTCTTCTCGTTAATCTCTTAGGCTTCACAAAATATCTAATTAAAAACTTTTTCCACATTTTAGAATACAAAGTCATTAAATGATGCTTTTGGAATTCTCTTCTTTAGTCAAATTGAAGATTTTGGTGGTGTATCCTTTTCATAAAGAGCTTGTCTAGTATCAGATCTCTTAGCTTCGACTTTAATAAGAAAGAATTGTCTCAAAGCACCTAAGTACACTGATCCAACTACTCGCCTTCTCCCTTTTCTCCCGCTTTTTTGTCAGATTTAGGAGTTGTCTACTCATTCTGACTTTTAAAAAAAATTTTTTTTTTAATATTTATTTTTTAGTTTTCGGCAAACACAACATCTTTGTTTGTATGTGGTGCTGAGGATCCAACCTGGGCCTCATGTATGCCAGGCGAGCGCACTACCGCTTGAGCCACGTCCCCAGCCCCTCATTCTGACCTTATTTTATTGAAAACTAGTTCTTGGGATCAAAAGTTTTTATTTAATATAATGCTATTAATTATTAGTCAAAACATGACCAAAAGACCTATCTGCTCATGTTATCATGCTCTTTGTCTTTTTTTTTCTTTACAGAATTTATTCTTAAATATGTTATGGTTGTTGAAGAATGCTTGACTGTCCCTATTTTCATATTAGCTGAAATATTTCCATCTAAAGGAGAACTTTCTCTCAGCTCTTACTAGGGTTCTATGAGGTATAGTTCTGTTACAGTTTAGATGTGAGGTGTCCCCCCAAAACTCATGTGTGACACAATGCAAGAAGGTTCAGAGGAGAAATGATTGGTTGTAGGAATCCTAACCCAATCAGTGATGTAATCCCCTGATAGGGATTAACTGAGTGGTAACTGAAGTGGTGGGGTGTGGCTGGAGGAGGTGGGAATTGAGGCATGACTTTGGGTATATATTTGTTTTTTTTTATTAATTTTTATTGTTGGTTGTTCAAAACATTACATAGTTCTTGATATATCATATTTCACACTTTGATTCAAGTGGGATATGAACTCCCATTTTTACCCCATATACAGATTGCAGAATCACATCAGTTGCACATCCATTGATTTACATATTGCCATACTAGTGTCTGTTGTATTCTGCTGCCTTTCCTATCCTCTACTATCTCCCCTCCCCCTTCCCCTCCCCTCTTCTCTCTCTACCCCCTCTACTGTAATTCATTTCTCCCCCTTATATTTTCCCCCCTTTCCCCTCACTTCCTCTTGTATGTAATTTTGTATACCCCTGAGGGTCTCCTTCCATTTCCATGCAATTTCCCTTCTCCCTCCCTTTCCCTCCCACCTCTCATCCCTGTTTAATGTTAATCTTCTTCTCATGCTCTTCGTCCCTACTCTGTTCTTAGTTACTCTCCTTATATCAAAGAAGACATTTGGCATTTGTTTTTAAGGGATTGGCTAGCTTCACTTAGCATAATCTGCTCTAATGCCATCCATTTCCCTGCAAATTCTATGATTTTGTCATTTTTTTAATGCAGAGTAATACTCCATTGTGTATAAATGCCACATTTTTTTTTATCCATTCGTCTATTGAAGGGCATCTAGGTTGGTTCCACAGTCTTGCTATTGTGAATTGTGCTGCTATGAACATGGATGTAGCAGTGTCCCTATAGTGTGCTCTTTTTAGGTCTTTAGGGAATAGACCGAGTAGGGGAATAGCTGGGTTAAATGGTGGTTCAATTCCGAGCTTTCCAAGAAATCTCCATAGTGCTTTCCAAATTGGCCGCACCAATTTGCAGTCCCACCAGAAATGTACAAATGAACCCTTTTCCCCACATCCTCGCCAGCACTTGTTGTTGTTTGACTTCCTAATGGCTGCCAATCTTACTGGAGTGAGATGGTATCTTAGGGTGGTTTTGATTTGCATTTCTCTGACTGCTAGCGATGGTGAGCATTTTTTCATGTACTTGTTGATTGATTGTATGTCCTCCTCTGAGAAGTGTCTGTTCAGGTCCTTGGCCCATTAGTTGATTGGTTTATTTGTTATCTTATTGTCTAATTTTTTTAGTTCTTTGTATATTCTGGATATTAGGGCTCTGTCTGAAGTGTGAGGAGTAAAGATTTGTTCCCAGGACGTAGGCTCCCTATTTACCTCTCTTATTGTTTCTTTTGCTGAGAAAAAACTTTTTAGTTTGAGTAAGTCCCATTTGTTGATTCTAGTTATTAACTCTTGTGCTATGGGTGTCCTATCGAGGAATTTGGAGCCTGACCCCACAGTATGTAGATCATAGCCAACTTTTTCTTCTATCAGACGCCATGTCTCTGATTTGATATCAAGTTCCTTGATCCACTTTGAGTTAACTTTTGTGCATGGCGAGAGAAAGGGATTCAGTTTCATTTTGTTGCATATGGATTTCCAGTTTTCCCAGCACCATTTGTTGAAGATGCTATCCTTCCTCCATTGCATGCTTTTAGCCCCTTTATCAAATATAAGATAGTTGTAGTTTTGTGGATTGGTTTCTGTGTCCTCTATTCTGTACCATTGGTCCACCCGCCTGTTTTGGTACCAGTACCATGCTGTTTTTGTTACTATTGCTCTGTAGTATAGTTTGAAGTCTGGTATAGCTATACCGCCTGATTCACACTTCCTGCTTAGCATTGTTTTTGCTATTCTGGGTCTTTTATTTTTCCATATGAATTTCATGATTGCTTTCTCTATTTCTACAAGAAATGCCGTTGGGATTTTGATTGGCATTGCATTAAACCGATAGAGAACTTTTGGTAATATCGCCATTTTGATGATGTTAGTTCTACCTATCCATGAACAGGGTATATTTTTCCATCTTCTAAGATCTTCTTCTATTTCTCTCTTTAGGGTTCTGTAGTTTTCATTGTATAAGTCTTTCACCTCTTTTGTTAGGTTGATTCCCAAGTATTTTATTTTTTTTGAGGATATTGTGAATGGAGTGGTTGTCCTCACTTCCATTTCAGAGGATTTGTCACTGATATACAGGAATGCCTTTGATTTATGCGTGTTGATTTTATATCCTGCCACTTTGCTGAATTCATTTATTAGCTCTAATAGTTTCTTTGGAGACCATTTTGGGTCTGCTAGGTATAGAATCATGTCATCTGCAAATAGTGATAATTTGAGTTCTTCTTTTCCTATTTTTATACCTTTAATTTCTTTCGTCTGTCTAATTGCTCTGGCCAGTGATTTGAGAACTATGTTGAACAGAAGTGGTGAGAGAGGGCATCCCTGTCTTGTTCCAGATTTTAGAGGGAATGCCTTCAGTTTTTCTCCATTCAGAATGATGCTAGCCTGAGGCTTAGCATAGATTGCTTTTACAATATTGAGGTATGTTCCTGTTATCCCTAGTTTTTCTAGAGTTTTAAACATAAAGGGATGCTGTACTTTGTCGAATGCTTTTTCTGCATCTATCGAGATGATCATATGGTTCTTATTTTTAAGCCTATTGATGTGGTGAATAACATTTATTGATTTCTGTATATTGAACCAACCTTGCATCCCAGGGATAAATCATACCTGATCATGGTGCACAATTTTTTTTGATGTTTTTGTATCTGGTTCGCCAGAAGTTTATTGAGGATTTTTGCATCTAGGTTCATTAGAGATATTGTTCTGTAGTTTTCCTTCTTTGAAGTGTCTTTGTCTGGTTTAGGAATCAGGGTGATGTTGGCCTTGTAGAATGAATTTGGAAGTTCTCCCTCTTTATCTATTTCCTGAAATAGCTTGAAAAGTATTGGTATTAGTTCCTCTTTAAAGGTTTTGTAAAACTCTGCTGTATACCCATCCGGTCCTGGGCTTTTCTTAGTTGGTAGTCTTTTGATGGTTTCTTCTATTTCCTCAATTGATATTGGTCTGTTTAGGTTGTCAATATCCTCCTGACTCAATCTGGGCAGATCATATGACTTAAGAAATTTATTGATGCCTTCACTATCTTCTATTTTATTGGAGTATAAGGATTCAAAATAATTTCTGATAATCTTCTGTATTTCTGAAGTGTCTGTTGTGATATTACCTTTTTCATCCCGTATGCTAGTAATTTGAGTTCTCTCTCTTCTTCTCTTCATTAGCGTGGCTAAGGGTCTGTCGATTTTATTTATTTTTTCAAAGAAACAACTTTTAGTTTTGTCAATTTTTTCAATTGTTTCTTTTGTTTCGATTTCATTAATTTCAGCTCTGATTTTAATTATTTCTTGCCTTCTACTTCTTTTGCTGTTGTTTTGCTCTTCTTTTTCTAGGATTTTGAGATGAAGTATTAGATCATTTATTTGTTGGTTTTTTCTTTTTTTAAGGAATGAACTCCAAGCAATAAATTTTTCTCTTAGAACTGCTTTCAATGTGTCCCATAGATTCCGATATGTTGTGTCTGTGTTTTCATTTATCTCTAAGAATTTTTTAATTTCCCCCTTGATGTCTTCTATAACCCATTGATCATTCAGTAACCTATTGTTCATTCTCCAAGTGATGCATGATTTTTCCTTACTTCTTTTATCGTTGATTTTCAATTTCATTCCATTATGATCAGATAAGATGCATGGTATTATCTCTACTCCTTTATATTGTCTAAGAGTTGCCCTGTGACATAATATATGATCTATTTTTGAGAAGGATCCATGTGCTGCTGAGAAAAAAGTGTAACTGCTTGATCTTGGGTGGTATATTCTATATATGTCAATTAAGTCTAGGTTATTAATTATGTTATTGAGTTCTATAGTTTCCTTATTCAACTTTTGTTTGGAAGATCTGTCCAGTGGTGAGAGAGGTGTGTTGAAGTCTCCCATGATTATTGTATGGTGGTCTATTAGACTCTTGAACTTGAGAAGAGTTTGTTTGATGAACATAGCTGCACCATTGTTTGGGGCATATATATTTATGATTGTTATGTCTTGTTGGTGTATGGTTCCCTTGAGCAGTATATAGTGTCCCTCTTTATCCCTTTTGATTAACTTTGGCTTGAAATCTATTTTATTTGATATGAGTATGGACACTCCTGCTTGTTTCCGAAGTCCATATGAGTGATATGATTTTTCTCAACCTTTCACCTTCAGTCTATGTATGTCTTTTCCTATCAAATGCGTCTCCTGTAGGCAGCATATTGTTGGGTCTTGTTTTGTGATCCATTCTACTAGCCTGTGTCTCTTAATTGGTGAGTTTAAGCCATTAACATTTAGGGTTATTATTGAGATATGGGTTGTTCTTCCAGCCATATTTGTTTATTTATGTTACTAAACATGGTTTGTTTTCCTCTTTGATTATTTCCCCCCCCCATTTACTGTACTACCTCCCGCTGTTGGTTTTCATTGATATTTTCCATTTCCTCTTCCTGTAATATTTTGCCGAGGATGTTTTGAAGAGATGGTTTTCTAGCTGCAAATTCTTTTAACTTTTGTTTATCATGGAAGGTTTTAATTTCATCTTCCATCCTGAAGCTTAATTTCGCTGGATACACAATTCTTGGTTGGAACCCATTTTCTTTCAGTGTTTGAAATATGTTATTCCAGGATCTTCTAGCTTTCAGAGTCTGTGTTGAAAGATCAGCTGTTATCCTGATTGGTTTACCCCTAAATGTAATCTGCTTCCTTTCTCTTGTAGCTTTTAAAATTCTCTCCTTATTCTGTATGTTGGGCATCTTCATTATAATGTGTCTAGGTGTGGATCTCTTATGATTTTGCACATTCGGCGTCCTGTAGGCTTCTAGGATTTGGGATTCTGTCTCATTCTTCAAGTCTGGGAAGTTTTCTCGTATTATTTCATTGAATATCTTGCTCATTCCTTTGGTTTGGACCTCTATACCTTCCTGTATCCCAATGACTCTTAAGTTTGGTCTCTTTATGTTATCCCATATTTCTTGAATGTTCTTCTCATGGTTTCTTAACAGTTTTGCTGAGCTGTCTATGTTCTTCTCCAGTTGAAATACTTTGTCTTCATTGTCGGATGTTCTATCTTCTAAGTGTTCTCCTCTGCTGGTAGTATTCTCAATTGAGTTTTTAAGTTGGTTTATTGCTTCCTGCATTTCTAGGATTTCTGTTTGTTTGTTTTTTATAACCTCTATCTCCCTGTATAATTGATCTTTTGCTTCTTGGATTTGTTTATGTAATTCATTGTCGAAGTGGTCGAAGTGGTCTTTCATTGTCTGATTTTGCTGTCTAATGACTTCCTTGAGACTCCAGATCATCTGAAGCATGTATATCCTGAATTCTTTATCTGACATTCCATCTGCTGCAGATATTACCTCTTCTAAAGTTGAGTTGACCTGCATTGCTTGTGGTCCTTTCTTTCCTTGTCTTTTCATACTGATCGCGTTTCTTTCTGCTTGGTGAAACTGTTGTGTTATTGATTTTTCCCCCTATATATTTATATTGCTCTTGTATAGTTGCAAAGTCTCCCTCGCAGGCTTTGGCGGTGGTTCTGCCCCTCCTCCAATTGGGGCAATGTGCCTACCACGCCGGCAGGCCGCTGGGCCTGTACTTTCGGGGGGCCTGTTCTTTCGGTGGTCGCAGGTCTGCCTACCTTGCAGGCGCGGGCGGCGGCTCAGACCCTCTACAGGCCGCTGGGCCTGTTCTTCCAGTGGGTGGCAGGTCCGCCTACTTTGCAGGCTCGAGCAGCGGCTCTGCCCCTCCGCTGGCCGCTAGGCCTGTTCTGTCTGTCAGTTGCAGGTCTGTCTACCCAGCAGGCGCTGGTGGCGGCTCTGCCCCTCCCCCACCTGGGGCGATGTGTCTGGCGGGCCACTGGGCCTGTTTTGTCAGTGGTCACGGTTCCACCTACCTTGCAGGCGTGTGGAGCAGCTGTGCCCCTCCGCGGGTTGCTGGGCCTGACCTGCCGGTGGGTGGCAGGTGCGCCTACCTTGCAGGCACGGGGGGTGGCTCTGCCGCTCCGTGGGTTGCTGAGCCTGATCTGCTGATGAGTCGCAGGTCTGCCTACCTTGCAGGCGCCCGGTGGCTCTTCCCCTCCCCCAACCAGGGCGATGTGTCTGGCGGGCTGCTGGGCCTGTTCTGTCAGTGGTCACAGTTCCGCCTACCTTGCCGGAGCATGGGGCAGCTGTGCCCCTCCGCAGGTTGCTGGGCCTGACCTGCCAGTGGGTCGCAGGTCCGCCTACCTTGCAGGCCCGGGGGGTGGCTCTGCTGCTCAGCGGGTTGCTGGGCCTGATCTGCTGGTGAGTCGCAGGTCTGCCTACCTTATGGGTGCCTGGTGGCTCTGCCCCTCCCCCAACCAGGGCGATGTGTCTGGCGGGCCGCTGGGCCTGTTCTGTCGGTGGTCAGGGTTCCGCCTACCTTGCAGGCGCGTGGGGCAGCTGTGCCCCTCCGCAGGTTGCTGGGCCTGACCTGCCAGTGGGTCACAGGTCCGCCTACCTTGCAGGCGCGGGGGGTGGGGGGGTGGCTCTGCCGCTCTGCGGATTGCTGTGCCTGTTCTCTTGGGTATATATTTGTATCTGGAGAGTGGAGTCTCTCTCTTTCCTGATGTGAGCTGCTTCCCTACACCACCACCATGTTGTTCAGCCTCATCTTGAGCCCTGAGGTATGGAACCAGCTTTCTAAGACCTCTGAAACTATGAGCTCTCAAATAAACTCTTCCTCCTGTATAATTGGTCAGGTCCTTTAGTCATAGCAATGAAAAAGCTGACTAAAACAAGTTCATAAAGGAAAGGCAGGAGAGGTGCTTGATTCTTTTCCCTTATTGACCAGCTTTAAAAAAATATATCAAGTGGTTCTCCACCATGCTCTTGTGATGACCCTTTTTTTTTTTTTGGTATCATTATGAATTTGTACATTTAAACACATGAGATGTGTTCTAATTGATTGGAGGCCTAAGCATTACTGGAGCCTAAATTTTTCCATATTTCGCCATTTGAAACATTCAAGTTGGCTCCAAGATTCTACTTTAGTAGTGTTTGATGACTTCACAAGCATTTCAGAGAAAACACTAGCTGGGTGCTATGGGTGTGTATTTCTTCTGTTTTTAGCCATTATTTCTAGTTTTTTTAGTAGACATATAGTTTTAAAAATGTTTTTTAGAAGACAGGTTATCTCTATGTTGCCTAGGCAGTCCTTGAACTTGCAATCCTCTTGTCCTAGCCTCCCAAGTAGCTGAGATTACAGGTGTGGGCCACCATGCCCGGCATAGGAAAACTTTTTAAAGCTAAAATACACTATGAATTCCTAGTGGTGCTTCTAGTTAAAATACCACAAGTTTTTTACTTCATCTCATTGATCTATCTTTCCTTTCTTCTACATCAAAATATTTCTTAACACTAATATAATTATTCATTTTCCTCATTCCATGCTAGACAACACAGTAGTTGTAATATTACTAATGTAACTATTAACAATATGATTAGTTCAAAAAATGTAAAATTGTTTTCAGTTCTTTATATAAATATTTCAAAAAGAATGAGCAGACACATTATGGTGTTTTAAAGTCATGTAGAGTAACTTGTTTCTGGTGGTTATAACACCAACTGGATATATATTTAGACTCATTTTCTTTAAAACATTTTAGTATTAGGGATTATCATTATTTTTTTGGGTACTAAGGATTGAATTCAGGGGCATTTGACTGCTGAACCACATTCCCAGCCCTATTTTGTATTTTATTTAGAGACAGGGTCTTACTGAGTTGCTTGGTGCCTTGCTTTTGCTGAGGATGGCTTTGAATTCAGGATCCTCCTGCCTCAGCCTCCTGAGCCACTGGGATTACAGGCATGTAAAATCCTGGCTGGGGGATTTTTTGGGGGTGGGGTACTGGGGATTGAACTCAGGGGCACTCAAACACTGAGCCACATCTCCAGCCCTATTTGTATTTTATTTAGAGACAGGGTCTCACTGAGTTGCTCAGTGCCTTGCCTTTGCTGAGGCTGGTCTTGAACTCAAAACCTCCTGCCTCAGCATCCCAAGCTACTGGGATTATAGGTGTGTGCCACCGTGCCTTCTTTGGGCATTATTTTTATACTTTAAAAAATTAGAATAGTTAGATTAAAAATAGAATATAATATTTGTAACACAATGCTTTAAGACAAAGTAAAATAAATACATAAAACCTACAGCTTGGAAAAAATTAGAATATAATTTACATGCTAAAAAATTAATTTTTTATAGTTTTACCAGTTTTGACCAATTCATAAACCTCCATCCAAATCATGATATAAGATATGTATCACCCTCCAAATTTCCCTGAGCCACTTTGTAGTAAGCCTTTCCCTCTACCCTACAGTCCCTGTAAATGAATCTAGTTTTTTTTTTGGTCCCTGTAGTTTGTCTTTTTCCTACAATATATAATCAATCATACAGCATATAGCTTTTTTTTCCCCTTGAGATGGGATTTCACTGTGTTGTCTAGGCTGATCTCAAGCTTTTGGGTCAAATGATCCTCCTGCCTCAGACTCCCAAGTAGCTGGGATTGCAGGTGTATACCCATATGCCCAGGAGCATATAGCTTTTTAAATATGGACTCAGCCTAAAGGGATTAATTCTGTTTTATAATGATATATTTATAGGAGTCCAGTCATATGAAAAAAAACCAAAGTATATGCAAAGAAGCCTAGCTTCTCTGCTTGTCCTCTCTACTTTATTCCTTTTCTCCTATAGATAGCCATTTTCTGTTTTTAAATATATTATTTATATATTTGTCTATTTCACATCTCCTCTTTTCTTAGATAAACAACATTCTACACACATTTTTTCTCAGGTGGTGCATTTTAATTTTAAAAGAATAATACTATGTCTGACTAGTCTGTAGTTTTAAATTGGAACTATGGATTTGATAAGGAATAATCATTTTTTCTTTCTTCCCTGTTTTACCCAAGTGTTGTTATCAGCCAGTGGCAGAAATGTGTCTGCTGCTATGGACTTGCTGTATGGTGTTTATGCTGCAGTTTTTCAGGATTGGCTGGGATTTCTTGAGTCAAAGTGGGCCTTTGTACAAGCTTATGCAGCAAAGAACAACAAATATTATTGAGTACCCACTTGTGCCAGGCAAATGGGATATGAGGGGGATGAGTCTGGGAACAAGTCAGATACTTTCCCTGACTTCATGATTTTACATTTGTGAGAACAGAAAAGAAAAGGGTAAAGAATGTTTGCCATGTCTAAGAGATAATGGGAGAATCTGGAGCTTCCTGCTTCCTAGTGTGGTAACCAAGGCCCACTGCAAGAGTAGTCAGAATAGATGGTCACTTACCTTGGGGCTTCTTCTTGCCTTCAAGCCTGAACTGGCAATTGAAATTTGTGTGTCTACAAAAATAATTCCTTTGAGCTGATGCTATTATTAGAAACACTTGTTTGAATAAGGAAGAGGTAGGGTAGTATATTAATATATTAGATCTTATTCTGTTCTTGCCCAGTGCTTTTAATAGATTTAAAGAAAATGGAAGGTCTCCAGGATTATTAATAAGAAGGGTATGGAGGAAGACAGCCAGTGGTCAGGCTGGAACTGTAACAGCTTAGGAGCTAAAGTTCAGAATGGCAGGTAATCAATATGATGGGATGATGGGCTTAGTATGTATAAGACGAAATAATAAAAGTAACATTTATAAACCTTCATCTCCCAGTTAAACACACATACCTGACCCAGGAATTGGAACAGCTGAAGAAAGAACCAAGAGAAAGTAGAGCAAGTTGTAGGCCCAGTTGCTGCTTTAAAACAATGAGGTGAACCAGCAGAAATAAGCAGCAGCATGTGTGAGCAACAAATGGGCTGCTGCATCATTTCTGCTACTAACTCTTCCACAGGAATCATTTTGTGTACAACCCTTTTCAGAATTATATAGGAAAGGGAATTCTGAAAAACAGTTCATCATGGCCATATTGACACATTATGAAGCTACGACGGGTGTGCACTACTTTTTGTTGTTGGTGTTTTTGGTGGCAAGTAACAGGCTCCAGTTAAAATTAATTAAGGAAAAAGCAGTTTTCAAGATACAGGGGTGCCTCAAGTAATACTGAGCGAGAATATAGTCAGGCTTCCAGAGAACCTAGCATCAGGGATGGCATACCATCCTGATGCTTTCATTACTGTCCCTTTTCATGGCTGCTTCATTCTTTCTATAGACCTGTTTCCTGTGCCCCTTTGACCTACATCACAAGTGGAAAATGGCCAGCCTACAGGTCTCAAAACTTTTTGTAACTGAATGAAGCTTCTCAAAACAATAAGCCAATCTGTCTCTGTCACTTCATTCTTAACTGTTTCATTTCAAATATTGGCAAATGAACCCTGTTTGGTCTAGCTTATGCTTCATGCTCATTCCTGGTTATATCAGGGGACAGAGTCACACTTTATAAAATTACTACCCACACTTCTCTATTTGTGGCCCTTTTCTCCATCTTTAAAGTCAGCAGTGTTGTCTCTCTCTCCGCCTTTCTTCCATAGTCCATCTCCATCTCCCTCTCCTCTTCTGCTTCTCATTTTCGTTTTTAAGAACCTTGTGATTGTGTTGGTTTATCTCTAGATAAACCAGGATAGTCTCTCTATTTTAAGGTCAAATAATTAGCAATTTTAATTCTATTGGCAAATTAATTTCCCTAACATGCTCACATGCTCTGAGGATTAGGACAAGGGCAAATTGTCTAATTTAAGTACTGTAGTAACTCCAATACCATCTTCTTACTCAGCAACATCTAATGACTAGAAAGGGGGCTATATTTTCTTCATGTACTCTTTAAAGAAGGAGGAAATTTTTTCCTTAAGATCTCTTACCATTATTTTACTTGCCAGAATTTTATGACATGCCCATTCCTAACCCAATCACTGGCAAATAAATAAATAAATGATTGACTTGGGATAATTAAGAACTGTCCCCTGTAAAATAAATGGAAAATTTTCAAAAAACTAGAGACAGTATTTTACCATAGGATCCAGCAATCTGGGTATATAGCCAAAGGAACTGAAATCAGTATGTCAAAGATGCCTCTGCATTTGCATGTTTATTGTGGCATCATTCACAATAGTCAAGAAATGGAATCAACCTAGATGTCCATAGACAGATAAATGAGTAAAGAAAATGTGTTCATGTATGTAGTTAAATATTATTTAGTCAAACAAAGAATAAAATTTTGTCATTTGCAGCACATGGGTCAAATTGGAGGACATTATGTTAAGTAATTCAGGCGCAGAAAAGCAAACACTTTAGGGCTGGGGTTGTGGCTCAGTGATAGAGTGTTTGCCTAGGATGCATGAGGCACTGGGTTCGACTTTCAGCACCACATAAATGTAAAATAAAGACATTGTGTCCACCTAAAGCTTAAGAATAAATATTAAAAAAAAGAAAAGCAAACACTTTATTCTTACTTATATGTGGAAGCTAAAAACTTTATATCCAAAAAGTAGAAAATAGAATAGTGGATACCAGAGCCTGGGAAGGATGTGAGGGAAGAAGGGAGACTGGTTAACAGGTATAAAGGTACAGTTGGATAGAAGGAATAACTTCTGATGTCCTCTTGCACAGTAGGATAACTATGGTTGACAACAATAAATGGCATATTCACAATAACTGTAGAGAGGATTTTGAATGTTGTCAACAATGACAAAAGGCTGAGGTGACAGATCTGCCAATAGTATTTCACATTGTATATATGTATTGTTGTCCAAAAATATGTATAATTACTGTGTGTCAATTAAAATATAAAAAAGGAAGGAGGAAGGGAAATCTATCCCTTAGGCCCACTCTCTCATAAGGTAAGTGGGTCTCTAATATGTGAATCATACTGGGTTTCTGATAAGAGGGAAGAGATAAAAAATGGCTTTTGGGTATACCTTATCCTGAAATGTCATCATGATTTTGGCCACTAATTAAAAAATAGTTTTTTTAGTTGTAGATGGACACAATACCTTTATTTTATTTATTTTTATGTGGTGCTGAGGATTAAGCCTAGTGCCTCACACATGCTAGGCAAGCACTCTTCCACTGAGCTATAACTCCAGCCTCTTGGCCACTAATTTTGACTTTGTAAGCTGAAGGAAAGAGAGGGAGTTTTTTCTCATTTAATTATTTGCCCCAACCTCCATGTTGAGAAGGGCAAAGAAGTTTGAGACATCTGGAGAAACAAAAGGGAAAAAAATAATAATAGTTTAAGTATAAGGGTATTATATCAATAGGGTTCTATCAGAAAAATTATGTGTATATCTATATGTCTCTATAACATAAGGTTACATCCTTGTAAAAAGTTATTTTATATATATATATATGTATATATATACATATATATATATAACACACATACACACATCTACACATAAGTAAACATACACACATGTATATAAAATCCACATATACACACAAGGGGATTTGTTACAGCGATTTAACTTTATGTAATTGTGGGATCTGATTAAGCAGTCTCTGGAAGGCTGTCATCTTCATGTCTGATGCTAAACTTGTGGACACAGTAGAATCAGGAAAAGCAAGATGGCTGTAAAATGCAAAGGGCAGGAGAACAAGAGTGGGCTCCATCAAGGATGGACAGAACACATGCAAATTTTTATTGCCCTTTCTCTTTCTTTAGAGTTGATTGAATCTTGCTCAGGTCCAGCAAACAAAACAAAATAAAAACCTTTGTGTTTGGTGAATGGAGACCTGACTTGAAGAATCATAATGTGGTACCTCAAATTTTCATCTAGCTGTCAATAATGGGTCAGTATTAATTACAGATTGCCTCAACTGAACAGGAAATCAGGAGGTACTCTTTGTAAAGGACCCTGCCATAATGCCACAGTCCTATACTGTTGTCTTCTCATTAGCCTTCCTTAAAGAGACCAAATATTCTGATTAGAATCATGTTGAACCTTCTTATGTAATTCTGAATATCTTCTAATTTTCTAATTACTATTACATAATTTTCATTTTAGTCATTTGTGATCCCTGAGTAATTTCTTCAGTTTATATTATTTTTCAAGTCATTAATTCACTTTTATATATTTATAGTTTGATTTCCAGCCTATTAACTATGTTTTCAATATTTATAATTTTGTGCTAGGATAGTATATGTAGGTATAATATTGGTGTTACAGTGTTGGCTCAAAGACATTACATTTACTGATAGAGAATATTATTGGCAAAGTATAAATATACATGAACAATACCAGAATTTTAAATGATTATTCATCTGACAAAATATTCTCAAAATATACATGCTAAAATTTATTAAATTCAAGGACAAATTGATATGACTTGAAGATTTAACATAAATCTCTCAAATATTATGTTAGAAACACCAACACAGAAGCACATTTAAATTTGACAAAACAATGAAAAAGTTTAATTTAATGTACATTTATAGAATTCTTCTCTCAACAGATAATTAATTGTTCTTGCTTACATGTTTTATATAAAAATATTTATGTGTGATTACTGATTTAGTGTTTGCTAATTTTTTAATTTTCTCTCTTCCATTTTTATACTTGTTACCTATTGATTGATTAAAGTTATCACTTGTTTCTCTAAAGAGATGTAATATTCTACATTAATAGGGCAAGGTGGTGAGACAGTACTTTTTCTTCATAAGAATTATTTGAAAAGTAAATATATATATATGTATATATATGTGTGTGTGTGTATATATATATATATATATATATATATATAAAAGCTATTAGCATTTTATGCTAGTATTTGTGTCTGTTGATGGCATTCAAAATATCCTTCTCTGTATTAATCCCCATATTAGACTTAGTTACTGTAAAAAAAAAAACTGTGGTTATCAACATTCTCATGTAATTCTTATATTAACTCCAAGAAGTGACTTAACTCTTTGCATCATATTTCTAATTTAAAAGTGAAAATTGCAGACTTCTCAAATTATTCAAAATCAAAGTCTATCTGATCTTCAAAGTTTTCTTTTTTGTTTTTTATTTTACCTTCAATTACATAGAGCTTTCATGAAATCAACTGTTAATAATTTTAAAAAATTTAGCTAAAATTGTTTTTGATATGTGGATAGCAGTAGTAAATACATAAGGCAAAATGAATTCATATGTGTATTTTTCAAACAAGTTTCCCAGCCTGGGCAACTTAGTGAGACCCTCTCTTAATATAAAAATAAAAAGGATTGAGTATGCAGCTCAGTGGTAGAGTGTCCCTGCATCCAATCCTAGTATCTGAGAGATGGGGGTGAGGAGGGAGAGGCTTGTTAGGCTGTGGACCTTCCTCACTCCCTACTTTTCATACTGTGAGCACTGTAGCACTTGATACATCTTCTTTTCTTATAGATGCTGTTCCATTTCTAATTTCCAAAGTACCTAGAACTGAGTTTTTAATAGAAACATGAAGAGGCAGGTTTTTTTTTTTTTAACATTCAAAGGAGTTAATATACAATTGTGAATAATTTCCAGGATCAGAGATTGAATGTAAAATTGTGCAAGTAATTTTTACATTGACATAAATGTTATGACTTTGTCTATTTTGAGTAGATTATCTGCTTATGATCATACCAACTCTTTCCATAGCCATATGTGTAGATTCTGAACACAGTTAACTCATCTAGGCAGGAACTTTTCTGATGGCTTTATTTCATGGCCTAAACACTCAAATAACTTGTCCTAGATTTGTTTTGGATATATATTTATAGTGAACAAAAAATTAAAATATTACAACTTAGCAATGTCTATTAAAATAGAACCCATATATATGCACACACTATTATATATCCTTCTATCTAGCAATCCTTCTACCATTTTATTCTACTAAAATATTTTGAAAAGTATTCAGTAATACTAGTCACTCTAAGATTGATTAAATAAAAGCATTCACTTAGAATAAAATTCTGTTAAAGTGAATAAGATAGATCTATAAGTAACTATGATAACTGGACAAGAGCAAGTAGCAAGAGTATATAATATCAAATTTTTGTCTTAAATATCTACATATATGTACAAATATCACATAAAGGCCCTTTGTATATAAAACAAAAGCTAAATAAAACATTTAATTGATATCCCATGGGACAGTAGATTTATGGGACACATTTTTTTCTCTGACATGTATTTTAGAACTGTTTCAATTTTTAATAATTATCATTTTTTTTTAAATGAAGAAAGAACATACTTTAAAAAATACTCTGTACCTTCCCTCTTGGCTTCATCAAAATAAGTGAGACCCAAGTGAGAGGTAGTATAGGGTCTAAAATTTTGAGAGAGATGATGAACTTAGTTGACCCTGTCTCAAAATAAAATAAAGGGATGTGGATAAAGTTCAGTGATACAGTACTTGTCTAGAGTCCTCAAGGCCTGGGTTTGATCCCCAGAAGCAAAGGGAAAACTGCTCTTTGCTTCTTTTTCTTGATGAAGTAGGTGTTGGATATCCCTTCTTAGTATTTTTTATCTAAAAAGTTTTATCCTAACCAAACCATCAAGTCTAATTTAAAATGGAAAATTCATGGAAGGAGAGGCCTCTCTCCATGCCCCAGGGGACTCATTTTTCCCTGGCTCCCTCTGGATCCTTCCAGTTCATTAGCTAAGGAGTTGGGGGTGTTGACTCTAGCCACAGCTGCTGCCTTCTCTAGTGTCACTCTGATCTGGTCAGTGAAAACCCCTGGTGGAAAACAGCAAGCTCTGAGGGGCTGCCAGCCCAGCCTGCTGACTGCCTCCCAAACATGCCTGCTGGCTCAGCCCATACTCCCGTGATCTCCCCCTCCCTTTCTTCCCAAGCCATTGTGCTTCAGATAATCATTAGGAAACACCAGGAACTGAGAGGCTTTATTATTCTGGGTGGAGTGTGCCAGGAGGGAGAAACTCAGACTGTGGGGCCTTAAATCCCAGACTGAGATCTTAGAAATGACCAGAGCCAAAAACCTTATTTGGGTGAGAAGCATTGCGTTCCCCCTGGCAACTGGACTCTATATCCTTGGATATTGAGATTATAAAAGAGAACTGCTCTTAGCTGGTATGACAGCACATGCCTGTAATCCCAGCTACTCTGAAGGATCAGGCAGGAGGGTCACAAGTTTGAGGCCAGTCTGGGAACTTAGTTGACTCGTCTCAAAATAAAATAAAGGGATGGGAATGAAGTTCAGTGATAGAGTACTTGCCTAGCTTCCTCAAGGCCTGGGTTCAATCCTTAGAAGCAAGAAAAGACTGTTCTTTGTTTCTTTTTTCCTGTGAACTCAGGACACATCTTGGAGCATTCTTTCACTCACTGTGGTCCTGGAGAAGCCCAAGGAAGGACATGAGACTGAGAGTGTAGGTTCTATTAATTAAAGATGGCAGAGATGGATGAATCACAGCAGTTTATCACATAAGAAACACCTGGATTAGATTCTGATGTGGTGACATCCCATATGACAATAGAAACAGAAGAGGGACATTCAGTGTTCAGCAGAAGATAGGAAGTTCTGCTCAAAGATTTCTTTCTGTTCCTTAACTACAGAACTTAAATCATGTTACAACACTTGGAGCATAGAATTTACTTCTGACCTTCTACCCCCCCACTTTTATTGGTAATGATTATATGGACATCAAAAGTGAACCAGCAGGCTTATTTCCTTATAAGGCCTAATTAATCAACTTTCTTTGCATCCTGGTAGGTTTTTTGCTTTGATTGTTTAATAAGAAACAAATTTGCATATCTAGAGTATTTAGATAATTTTAGTGTTTTTCTGTGACATTGTGAAACCAAGTATTTAAAAAATATATCTATGTGCAGCTAGCTTGGTAGGTCAATCTCTATGTTTCAGTAGGGAAAAACTACACCATAGAAATTGCTCTCAGACTCCTCCGGAGCCCTTTTAATAAGTCAGGGAATTTTTTTGGTGTCTGTCAGAATCCACTGGAACTCACTGATATTTTTCCTTTCTGGGCACACAGCTAGACCTAATTTCTTGGCCTCTCTTGTACTTGCTATTGCATATTATTTCCAGGTGTGACCTTGCAACTAAGTATGATCAATAGAATGTAGAGGGAGTGATGTGCTCCTTTTCTAGACCTTTCTGTAGAAGCTTCCCATGGACAAGCTCTACTATTCATTTGTCAGCTGAATGGAGAAATTGAAAGACAAAGGAGATCACCAGTTACCAGATAGAAGAACTGGGGTGCTGAATAATTTGTGGAGCAAGTCACTTGGATGACCCTCATTGGACTAAGAAATAGTCCAATTGGACTAAGAAATAGTGTGCTAAGCCACTGAAATTTAAATTTTTTTTTTTAGTTATAGTTGGGCACAATACCTTTATTTTATTTGTTTATTTTTTATGTGGTACTGAGGATCAAACCCAGTGCCTCACATATGCTAGGTGAGCACTCTACCGCTGAGCCACAACCCCAGCCCCAAGCCACTGAAATTTGAGGGAATCACTACATTAGTGATTCAGAGGTACTTTCTGCAGTCTGAAATTCATTTCAGTAATGGAAAATACTGCAGAAGTATTATTATTCTATGTTGTTAGGTCTCCATTTAAAAAGAAAGCTAGTTCATGGCATCAATAACTCTTGAAGATATGACCCTCCTTTTTAATTTGGAATAGCAATATCTTGTAGAATATTTATGGGTAAGCCCTCAGAGACTATTTATATTAGAGTGCTGTTAGTCTCAAGGACAAAAAAAAATTGACTTTCCATGTAGCAAGACCAAACACAAATTAAAGTAATTCTGCTCAATTTTAATATAGTAGCAGGGATAAAGGGAAATTGTTATTAAATAATTTCTAAGATGCCTTCCAGATAGGATGTTCTTATCTTCTAAGTTTGATAGAGACAGAAATAGACTAAATTTTACTAAGGAAAAAATAGGGAAATTTATTGAATATTGTGTAGTTTGCTAAGTAGCAGAAAAATAAGACCTCACAAGTATAGAAGCCGTGGTATCTACGGGATCTCAGTTGGAAGAACTCACGGAAAGTATTACAGAAAGTAAAAACTGTTATCACAATGACTTAGCTCCACTCATCTGTTCATCCCTTGGCCACACCTCTTCATACTATCACATTGGGTCTTAGATTCCAACATAAGATTTTTTAAAGGCACATATACTTTCAAACTATAGCATCACCTGAAAAGTCTAACATTTTTAACTGTATTTAGTTGCTTGTAATATGAATGAAATTCCTGTGTATATATTCCAAAGGAGTATACACATGTTGCTCTGTGAATAGTTGCAGTTTTTAATATTGTGTCTAAGTTAGCAACATAGCAAGTTTAGTTGAGAAACGTCTTAAGATTGACAGCAATTTTTAAAGTATTTATTTCATTTTAGTGAGAAGAAATATTTGGGGTCATTAGCATCTGAGGTTAAAAGGACAGTGAGTAAATCATATTAAGTCTGTTTATTGATCCCTGAGTCACTGGGCTTTTAATCCATAGATTGATACCAACTCTTTGTCTGAATTATGTGTGCCCTGTGAAATGGAGTTATATTCATTTTTAAAACTTTGTTTTTAAATAATTTAAAAACCCTTATAGAAGGGTTGCAAAGAAAATGCAGAGTTTCCATATACCTTCTACACAGCTTTCTCTAATGTTAGCATTTATGTATCCAGTAGTTAACATTCATTTTTTAGTGACTGAGCATGTACATGTGCATAGTCATTTAGATTTGAGAGAGACAGAGAGATATATTTGGAATAGTGAGGTTTTGATTGAACAAAATAGAATTTAGGTCTTATATTATACTTTGTAGCTATTAGATAATGCCAGGCAAGTTACTTCTCTGTAAAAACTGGGTACTATCTCAGCAAGTTACTTCTCTGTAAAAACTGGGTACTATCTCTCCCACAGGCTCCTCATGAGGATTATACATATATAAAATCATAAGATTTTGATCAGAGCAGATGTTTAATTGATGCTCATTTCTTCTTCCCCCTACGTGTATCAACATTCTTTTGGTTTACCTCTATCCCTTTCTTCTTTCTTGTCTCAATATTATTGAATAATGTCATTCTTATCCATTTATTGCTTTTGTCTGGTAGCCGGAATCTGTCTGCCTTTCCGGTCCTCCAATTCCAGACTTTTCTGGTGCTGAGGGAGAAGATGGCCTTTTTGACCCTAGTATTGTTCTACCACTTCTAGTTTAGCCCAAAGCCTTGTCATTCATCAGCCCGAATTTTGAAGTACAAAATGCTTTCCACATCACTAGCAAGGATATGGAGAAATTATAAGGAAAAAAATTGAAACCATCTATAGGTTGAAAAATTGTGTATGTGTCTGTCTGTCTCTCTTTCTAGAGGGCATAACAAGGACATAAAATCTGAAATACAACTCAAGTTCCCCAACACTTTAACACTGAAAGAAATCTCTAATATATGAAGTTTAAGACTCTGGATCCAAATAATTCATTTTAGCCAAGTGAGACTCAGATCCTTAATGGGCTAATCTACTCTCATTTACTCTGAAGAATGTCCACAGGGAAGGAAAACAGTACAATACTGGCACCATTTTACCCTTCAGCAAAAATCTGCTTAAAACCAGATGCCTGGTAGCCATATGACAGACGTTCCACCCTGAGGAGGGGGCTGTCCTTAGGGATCTGGGAGAGGCAGGGTGATTATGCTGCATGCCTGTTTCTAAGCCTAATAGGCAGGCAGAGAGGGAGAGATGGAGCCCTGAACATCTTGGAGGTGACACCCTCTGGGCAGTAAGTGTTTCATACAGGATTGAGCTACATCTCAGCATCTGTCCCATGGCAACAGCCCTTTCTGCCATATGGGGGAGCAAGATTTGGCATGGAATTGGGATCCCCAGGCTAGTACAAACTCCATTGTTCATGTGAAATTGTGGATTAGAGGTCTAATTCAAGAGAGCGGGGGAGGAGAGGAAGGAAGGAATAGCACTGTTAATGCACAATTGCCTTTTATTAAAAATTTTTAATTCAAGGACTGTTATTTTGGTCCACAACAGAGTGAAGTTTACTTTGACATCATCAGGGGCTATAATATGGGGAAAACCCCCCCAAAACCAAACAATAATTGGTGTTGGGTTGGCAAAGAGTTTCACTAGGAGAAAGTGCTTGCCCATAGTGGGTTTGTTCAGAAGTCCAGCAGGGGTAATTTGAAGGGTCACAAAGTGAAAACATTACCATTTGGTTTGAAAAATGGAAGCCAGATGTGAAGCAAATAGCTTTTGCATAGCATCCACATACCAAGATTTGTAGTGGGCAGAAGCAAGGGGCTGAGTCCTGTAAGTATCTCACTGTGGAGGCTGTTACTGGACCACAGGGCCAGAAAGCACTTTTTTATATTAAATGATACTGTATGAATGAGGAGAAGAGAGATAGAGACCTAATTTGTGATGGTTAGGGATTAAAGCATTAATATTAAAGCATATTAGATATTTGCATTTTGTGGAGGTGGTGGGAATAAAATTATTATGACTAAGGCCCCAGCATTAATAATATTCAGGTTTGTAGAAAGATGATATTTAGTCTTTAATTTTGAAAGAGAAACCCCGATATGTCCTATTAGCACCACTGTAGTAGTATGCTACATAATAATATATTGGTCAGTGAGAGAGCACATGAATGATAACGGTCTTATAAGTTATAAAGGAGCTGAAGATTTTCTATTGCTTAGTGATATTGTAGTTGTCATGTCCTAGTGCATGCATTACTCACATATTTGTGATGATGCTGGTTCAAACAAACAAGTAGTATGAAAGTATAGCACATGCAGTTAAGCACAATACACAGTACTTGATTATGAATGACTCTGTTACTGGTTTATGGGTTTGCTGTACTATACTTTTTAATTTGTATTTCAGAGTTCACTACTTCTACTTATTAAAAAAAATTACTGTAAAACAGTATGCTAGGCTACCCCAGCAGCAACTTCATATATTTTGTGTTGGCTTTGTTTCTTGATTGTATCATTTTCATTTGTGCTTAAGTTAAACTTCTGTTGCTTTGTTCATCATGGTCCTAGGAGTGACAAGATGGGGATGTATACACTTATATGTATGCTATAGCCTAGCTTTGTAGGCTATGCCATCTGCCATCTAGGTTTATGTTAGTATATTCTGTGATATTTACACAATCAAATCACCTGATGAGGCATTTCTCAGAACATACCCCCATGATTAAGTGATGCATGACTGTATATGAGCTAGTGGAAAAATGGCTAAGAAACCTGAATTGTGGTCTAGTTTTTTTTTAATGATTTGCCTTAGTTTCTTTATCCATAAATGGGATGACAATAATAGCTAATCACCTCATTAGGCTTTTTGGGTTTAGGTATTTTCTGTGTATTAGCTCACTTAATCCTCTCGAGATCCTTTGATACACATAAAGTTATCATTCTTTTTATAGTGTGAAGGAGCTGAGATGTGAGTTAAGTAACTTATCTAATGTCAGAGTTCCCATTTGACCCTAAGTTGTCTGACTCCAGAGCCTGTATATTCAACTCCCATATAATACTTTTTATCTCACACTGTGTGTCAAGGGTAAAATTAGTAACAAAAAGGGACAACCAAGTTTTTTTTTTTAATTTTTTAAAATTGTCAATGTACCTTTATTTTGCTTATTTATATGCAGTGCTGAGATTTGAACCCACTACCTCACACATGCTAGGCAAATGCTCTATCACTTAGCTACAACTTGAGCCTGACAACCGAGTTTTGGAGTAGATAGTAGAATGGAAAGAACCTGACAGAGGTGGATTTGAATCTTCATCATTACCTTATAACTAGCTTCAAATTACTTAATTTTGTAATTTTTTGTTTCTTTCATCTTAAATGGGAACATAGTATCTATTTTTATGATTACTGGAAGATTATACATGAAGTATGTAAAGTGTTCATTTTGTAATGGGAAGTCAAAAATTGGTAGCTATCATTGTTTGCTCTTGTTTTCATGTATTAATCTTTTATTTATTTATTTTTTAATTAATTTTTATTGTAGGTTGTTCAAAACATTACATAGTTCTTGATATATCATATTTCACACTTTGATTCAAGTGGGATATGCACTCCCATTTTTACCCCATATACAGATTGCAGGATCACTTCAGTTGCACAACCATTGATTTACATATTGCCATTTTGGTGTCTGTTGTATTCTGCTGCCTTTCCTATCCTCTACTATCCCGCCCCTCCCCCCTCCCCTCCCCTCTTCTCTCTCTACCCCCTCTACTGTAATTCATTTCTCCCCCTTATATTTTTCCTCCTTTCCCCTCACTTCCTCTTGTATGTAATTTTGTATACCCCTGAGGGTCTCCTTCCATTTCCATGCAATTTCCCTTCTCTCTCCCTTTCCCTCCCACCTCTCATCCCTGTTTAATGTTAATCTTCTTCTCATGCTCTTTGTCCCTACTCTGTTCTTAGCTACTCTCCTTATATCAAAGAAGACATTTGGCATTTGTTTTTAAGGGATTGGCTAGCTTCACTTAGCATAATCTGCTCTAATGCCATCCATTTCCCTCCAAATTCTATGATTTTGTCATTTCTTAATGCAGAGTAATACTCCATTGTGTATAAATGCCACATTTTTTTTTATCCATTCGTCTATTGAAGGGCATCTAGGTTGGTTCCACAGTCTTGCTATTGTGAATTGTGCTGCTATGAACATGGATGTAGCAGTGTCCCTATAGTGTGCTCTTTTTAGGTCTTTAGGGAATAGACCGAGTAGGGGAATAGCTGGATCAAATGGTGGTTCCATTCCGAGCTTTCCAAGAAATCTCCATACTGCTTTCCAAATTGGCCGCACCAATTTGCAGTCCCACCAGCAATGTACAAGAGTACCCTTTTCCCCACATCCTCGCCAGCACTTGTTGCTGTTTGACTTCCTAATGGCTGCCAATCTCACTGGAGTGAGATGGTATCTTAGGGTGGTTTTGATTTGCATTTCTCTGACTGCTAGAGATGGTGAGCATTTTTTCATATACTTGTTGATTGATTGTATGTCCTCCTCTGAGAAATTTCTGTTCAGGTCCTTGGCCCATTTGTTGATTGGGTTATTCGTTATCTCATTGTCTAATTTTTTTAGTTCTTTGTATATTCTGGATATTAGGGCTCTGTCTGAAGTGTGAGGAGTAAAGATTTGTTCCCAGGACGTAGGCTCCCTATTTACCTCTCTTATTGTTTCTTTTGCTGAGAAAAAACTTTTTAGTTTGAGTAAGTCCCATTTGTTGATTCTAGTTATTAACTGTTGTGCTATGGGTGTCCTATTGAGGAATTTGGAGCCCGACCCCACAGAATGTAGATCATAGCCAACTTTTTCTTCTATCAGACGCCATGTCTCTGATTTGATATCAAGTTCCTTGATCCACTTTGAGTTAACTTTTGTGCATGGCGAGAGAAAGGGATTCAGTTTCATTTTGTTGCAAATGGATTTCCAGTTTTCCCAACACCATTTGTTGAAGATGCTATCCTTCTTCCATTGCATGCTTTTAGCCCCTTTATCGAATATAAGATAGTTGTAGTTTTGTGGATTGGTTTCTGTGTCCTCTATTCTGTACCATTGGTCCACCCACCTGTTTTGGTACCAGTACCATGCTGTTTTTGTTACTATTGCTCTGTAGTATAGTTTGAAGTCTGGTATAGCTATACCGCCTGATTCACACTTCCTGCTTAGCATTGTTTTTGCTATTCTGGGTCTTTTATTTTTCCATATGAATTTCATGATTGCTTTCTCTATTTCTACAAGAAATGCCGTTGGGATTTTGATTGGCATTGCATTAAACCGATAGAGAACTTTTGGTAATATCGCCATTTTGATGATGTTAGTTCTACCTATCCATGAACAGGGTATATTTTTCCATCTTCTAAGATCTTCTTCTATTTCTCTCTTTAGGGTTCTGTAGTTTTCATTGTATAAGTCTTTCACCTCTTTTGTTAGGTTGATTCCCAAGTATTTTATTTTTTTTGAGGATATTATGAATGGGGTGGTTGTCCTCATTTCCATTTCAGAGGATTTGTCGCTGATATACAGGAATGCCTTTGATTTATGCGTGTTGATTTTATAGCCTGCCACTTTGCTGAATTCATTTATTAGCTCTAATAGTTTCTTTGTAGACCCTTTTGGGTCTTCTAGGTATAGAATCATGTCATCTGCAAATAGTGATAATTTGAGTTCTTCTTTTCCTATTTTTATGCCTTTAATTTCTTTCGTCTGTCTAATTGCTCTGGGCAGTGATTCGAGAACTATGTTGAACAGAAGTGGTGAGAGAGGGCATCCCTGTCTTGTTCCAGATTTTAGAGGGAATGCCTTCAGTTTTTCTCCATTCAGAATGATGCTAGCCTGAGGCTTAGCATAGATTGCTTTTACAATATTGAGGTATGTTCCTGTTATCCCTATTTTTTCTAGAGTTTTGAACATAAAGGGATGCTGTACTTTGTCGAATGCTTTTTCCGCATCTATTGAGATGATCATATGGTTCTTATTTTTAAGCCTATTGATGTGGTGAATAACATTTATTGATTTCCGTATATTGAACCAGCCTTGCATCCCAGGGATAAATCCTACCTGATCATGGTGCACAATTTTTTTGATATGTTTTTGTATCCGGTTCGCCAGAAGTTTATTGAGGATTTTTGCATCTAGGTTCATTAGAGATATTGGTCTGTAGTTTTCTTTCTTTGAAGTGTCTTTGTCTGGTTTAGGAATCAGGGTGATGTTGGCCTCATAGAATGAATTTGGAAGTTCTCCCTCTTTTTCTATTTCCTGAAATAGCTTGAAAAGTATTGGTATTAGTTCCTCTTTAAAGGTTTTGTAAAACTCTGCTGTATACCCATCCGGTCCTGGGCTTTTCTTAGTTGGTAGTCTTTTGATGGTATCTTCTATTTCCTCAATTGATATTGGTCTGTTTAGGTTGTCAATATCCTCCTGACTCAATCTGGGCAAATCATATGACTTAAGAAATTTATCGATGCCTTCACTATCTTCTATTTTATTGGAGTATAAGGATTCAAAATAGTTTCTGATAATCTTCTGTATTTCTGAAGTGTCTGTTGTGATATTGCCTTTTTCATCCCGTATGCTGGTAATTTGAGTTCTCTCTCTTCTTCTCTTCGTTAGCGTGGCTAAGGGTCTGTCGATTTTATTTATTTTTTCAAAGAACCAACTTTTAGTTTTGTCAATTTTTTCAATTGTTTCTTTCGTTTCGATTTCATTAATTTCAGCTCTGATTTTAATTATTTCTTGTCTTCTACTTCTTTTGCTGTTGTTTTGCTCTTCTTTTTCTAGGATTTTGAGTTGAAGTATTAGATCATTTATTTGTTGGTTTTTTCTTTTTTTAAGGAATGAACTCCAAGCAATAAATTTTCCTCTTAGAACTGCTTTCAATGTGTCCCATAGATTCCAATATGTTGTGTCTGTGTTTTCATTTATCTCTAAGAATTTTTTAATTTCCTCCTTGATGTCTTCTATAACCCATTGATCATTCAGTAACCTATTGTTCATTCTCCAAGTGATGCATGATTTTTCCTTACTTCTTTTATCGTTAATTTTCAATTTCATTCCATTATGGTCAGATAAGATGCATGGTATTATCTTTACTCCTTTATATTGTCTAAGAGTTGCCCTGTGACATAATATATGATCTATTTTTGAGAAGGATCCATGTGCTGCTGAGAAAAAAGTGTAACTGCTTGATGTTGGGTGGTATATTCTATATATGTCAGTTAAGTCTAGGTTATTAATTGTGTTATTGCGCTCTATAGTTTCCTTATTCAACTTTTGTTTGGAAGATCTGTCCAGTGGTGAGAGAGGTGTGTTGAAGTCTCCCATGATTATTGTATGGTGGTCTATTAGACTCTTGAACTTGAGAAGAGTTTGTTTGATGAACATAGCTGCACCATTGTTTGGGGCATATATATTTATGATTGTTATGTCTTGTTGTTGTATGGTTCCCTTGAGAAGTATGTAGTGTCCCTCTTCATCCCTTTTGATTAACTTTGGCTTGAAATCTATTTTATTTGATATGAGTATGGACACTCCTGCTTGTTTCCGAAGTCCATATGAGTGATATGATTTTCCCCAACCTTTCACCTTCAGTCTATGTATATCTTTTCCTATCAAATGCGTCTCCTGAAGGCAGCATATTGTTGGGTCTTGTTTTGTGATCCATTCTACTAGCCTGTGTCTCTTAATTGGTGAGTTTAAGCCATTAACATTTAGGATTATTATTGAGATATGGGTTGTTCTTCCAGCCATATTTGTTTATTTATGTTACTAAACATGGTTTGTTTTCCTCTTTGATTATTCCCCCCCCCTTTACTGTACTACCTCCCGCTGTTGGTTTTCATTGATATTTTCCATTTCCTCTTCCTGTAATATTTTGCCGAGGATGTTTTGAAGAGATGGTTTTCTAGCTGCAAATTCTTTTAACTTTTGTTTATCATGGAAGGTTTTAATTTCATCTTCCATCCTGAAGCTTAATTTCGCGGGATACACAATTCTTGGTTGGAACCCATTTTCTTTCAGTGTTTGAAATATGTTATTCCAGGATCATCTAGCTTTCAGAGTCTGTGTTGAAAGATCGGCTGTTATCCTGATTGGTTTACCCCTAAATGTAATCTGCTTCCTTTCTCTTGTAGCTTTTAAAATTCTCTCCTTATTCTGTATGTTGGGCATTTTCATTATAATGTGTCTAGGTGTGTATCTCTTATGATTTTGCACATTCGGCGTCCTGTAGGCTTCTAGGATTTGGGATTCTGTCTCATTCTTCAAGTCTGGGAAGTTTTCTCGTATTATTTCGTTGAATAGATTGCCCATTCCTTTGGTTTGGACCTCTATACCTTCCTGTATCCCAATGACTCTTAAGTTTGGTCTCTTTATGTTATCCCATATTTCTTGAATGTTCTGCTCATGGTTTCTTAACAGCTTTGCTGAGCTGTCTATGTTCTTCTCCAGTTGAAATACTTTGTCTTCATTGTCTGATGTTCTATCTTCTAAGTGTTCTACTCTGCTGGTAGTATTCTCAATTGAGTTTTTAAGTTGGTTTATTGTTTCCTGCATTTCCAGGATTTCTGTTTGTTTGTTTTTTATAACCTCTATCTCCCTGTATAATTGATCTTTAGCTTCTTGGATTTGTTTATGTAATTGATTGTCAAAGTGGTCGAAGTGGTCTTTCATTGTCTGATTTTGCTGTCTAATGTCTTCCTTGAGACTCCAGATCATCTGAAGCATGTATATCCTGAATTCTTTATCTGACATTCCATCTGCTGCAGATATTACCTCTTCTAAAGTTGAGTTGACCTGCATTGCTTGTGGTCCTTTCTTTCCTTGTCTTTTCATATTGATCGCTTTTCTTTCTGCTTGGTGAAACTGTTGTGTTATTGATTTTCCCCCCTATATATTTATATTGCTCTTGTATAGCTGCAAAGTCTCCCTCGCAGGCTTTGGTGGTGGTTCTGCCCCTCCTCCAGTTGAGGCAATGTGCCTACCACGCCGGGAGGCCGCTGTGCCTGTACTTTCGATGGGCCTGTTCTTTCGGTGGTCACAGGTCCGCCTACCTTGCAGGCGTGAGCAGCGGCTTTGCCCCTCCGCTGCCACTAGGCCTGTTCTGTCGGTTGCAGGTCTGTCTACCTAAAAGGCGCTGGTGGCGGCTCTGCCCCTCCCCCAACCGGGGCGATGTATCTGGCGGGCCACTGGGCTTGTTTTGTCAGTGGTCACGGTTCCGCCTACCTTGCACGTGCGTGGAGCAACTGTGTCCCTCCGAGAGTTGCTGGGCCTGACCTGCCGGTGGGTGGCAAGTGCACCTACCTTGCAGGCGCGGGGGTGACTCTGCCGCACCGCGGGTCACTGGGCCTGATCTGCTGGTGAGTCGCAGGTCTGCCTAACTTGCAGGCGCCCGGCGGCTCTGCCCCTCCCCCAACCGGGGCGGGGCGATGTGTCTGGCCGGCCGCTGGGCCTGTTCTGTTGGTGGTCACGGGTCAGCCTACCTAGCAGGCACGTGGGGCAGCTGTGCCCCTCCGCAGGTTTTTGGGCCTGACCTGCCGGTGGATCGCAGGTCTGCCTACCTTGTAGGCTCGGGGGTTGGCTCTGCCGCTCTGTGGATTGCTGTGCCTGTTCTGCTGGTGGGTTGCGGGTCCGCCTACCTTGCAGGCGCCTGGCGGCTCTGCCCCTTCCCCAACAGGAGCGATGTGTCTGGCGGTCCACTGGGCCTGTTTTGTCGGTGGTCACGGTTCCGCCTACCTTGCACGCGCGTGGAGCAGCTGTGTCCCTCCGAGAGTTGCTGGGCCTAACCTGCCGGTGGGTGGCAAGTGCGCCTACCTTGCAGGCCCGGGGGTGGCTCTGCCGCTCCGCGGGTTGCTGGTCCTGATATGCTGGTGAGACGCAGGTTTGCCTACCTTGCAGGCGCCTGGTGGCTCTACCCCTCCCCCAACCGGGGCGGGGCGATGTGTCTGGCCGGCCTCTGGGCCTGTTCTGTCGGTGGTCAGGGTTCTGCCTACCTAGCAGGCTCGTGGGGCAGCTGTGCCCCTCCACAGTTTGTTGGGCCTGACCTGCCGGTGGGTGGCAAGTGCACCTATCTTGCAGGCCCAGGGGTGGCTCTGCCGCTCCGCGGTTGCTGGGTCTGATCTGCTGGTGATTCGCAGGTCTGCCTAACTTGCAGGCGCCCGGCGGCTCTGCCCCTCCCCCAACTGGGGCGGGGCGATGTGTCTGGCCGGCCGCTGGGCCTGTTCTGTCGGTGGTCAGGGTTCTGCCTACCTAGCAGGCTCGTGGGGCAGCTGTGCCCCTCCGCAGTTTGTTGGGCCTGACCTGCCGGTGGGTGGCAAGTGAACCTAGCTTGCAGGCCCAGGGGTGGCTCTGCTGCTCCGTGGTTGCTGGGCCTGATCTGCTGGTGATTCGCAGGTCTGCGTAACTTGCAGGCGCCCAGCGGCTCTGCCCCTCCCCCAACCGGAGCGATGTGTCTGGCAGTCCACTGGGCCTGTTTTGTCGGTGGTCACAGTTCCGCCTACCTTGCACACGCATGGAGCAGCTGTTTCATTAGTGCCTGGGCACACTCTCCTTGTTTGCCTCCCTCAGGCCCTAAGTTTGTAGAGCTTGGGGCTGAGAACCCCCAGCAAATTTGCTTACCTTCTGGTAGCCACGCCCCCGTATCTGATGCAAGAGACCTCAGTTGTCAGTACTGGTGGGAGCGGTAGCCGTGAGTCCCACGCCGAGGCGAGTCGGTGCAAGAGACCTCAGTTGTCAGCACTGGTGGGAGCGGTAACTGTGAGTCCCACGCCGAGGCGAGTCGGTGCAAGAGACCTCAGTTGTCAGCACTGGTGGGAGCAGTAGCTGGGAGTCCCGCGCCGCGCGGTTCCCGCCGGCTCCCGCGCCAGCGCCGCCGCGGCTCCCACCGGCTCCCGTGCCGCTGCCCCGGCTGCCGCCGGCTCCCTCGCCGCAGCCGCGGCTGCCGCCGGCTCCCGTGCCGCCCTCGGTCTGGCTATTGCGCTCACAGGAGAGCTGGGACTCATGTATTAATCTTGAGGGCCAGGTTCATATGTATATTTTGATGTTCTATTTTAGTTGTGATGTGACTGAGCACAAAGTTTTCATTCATTTATTAATAACAATAGTTAGCACTTCTAAAGACTTATCATAAGCCAGGGGCTTGGTTACTAGAAGTTTCTTTACATATATTAACTCATTAAACTTTACCATAAGATGAAGAAAATACTCTGAAGTATCCCAGTTTTACAGATGAGAAAACTGAGACAAAGAGGTGTTAAGTAACTTGCTCCCAGTCACATAGTTTGTAAGGGACAGGGCTGGCATTTGAAACTAGTAGTCTAGTTCTTAATTGCTGTGCTATTTGTCATAGATTTCATAGGATCATAAAGTTGGAAGAAGAAATAGAAGTGTTATAGACCCACAGTGGGAATTACTTGATATTCTGAGTTTCTTATACAGCTTCTGCTTCTCTGTCTTTAGCAACAATTGCCCATTGGTTCAATGAAGCAACCCTTTTAATTACTGGGCAAAACTCTTTGTGATAACATTCTAATGTTAAGCTGAAGCTGGCTTTACCTTTTCCTTATTCATTGATCTTCTAATTTTTTTTAAAGAGAGAGAGAGAGAGAATTTTTTAATATTTATTTTTTAGTTTTTGGTGGATACAACATCTTTATTTATTTATTTATTTTTTAATGTGGTGCTGAGGATCGAACCCAGCACCCTGTGCATGCCAGGCGAGTGTGCTACAGCTTGAACCATATCCCCAGCCCCAATCTTCTAGTTTTTGATGTACCCAGAATAAGCTTAGTTCTGTCTTCAACATGACAGCCTACTGTCTCCTCTTTTCCAAGCCAGCAATTCCAGTTTCTGTCTGTGGGGACTCATCATTCTGGTTAGGTCATTGATTGTCTCTTTCTACATATGGTAGAGTAAAACATGACTACAGTTGTCCATCAATCATACTTTCTTTATTTCTCAATGTAGGTTGAGATTGCATTTGGCTCTTTGGAAATCTTATCACATGGTTTTCTCTAATTGGCTCTAAGTAACTAAAACCTCTTGTGTAATTAGTTAACTCATGTTGCCCTATAAAGATTCCATAGACTAGGTGGCTTAAACAACAGAAATCTGTTTTGTCACAGTTATGGAGGTTAATGTTCACAATTAAGATTCAAACTGATTTGGTTTCTGGTGAAGACTCTCTTGCTGGCTTGTGAACAGTTACCTTCTCCCTGAGTCCTCATATGGTCTTTCCTAGAATCTCTCCCTGAGGGTGGGAGGGGAAGGGAGGGGGCAGGGGGTTAGCAAGGATGGTGGAATGGGATGGACATCATTATCCAAAGTACATGTATGAAGACACAAATTGGTGTCAACATACTTTATATATAACCAGAGTTGTGAAAAATTGTTCTGTATATGTGTAATAAGAATTGTAATGCATTCTACTGTCATTTATTTTTTAAAAAATGGAAAAAATACCTATCTGATTGGATTAGGGACTTGCCCTTAGGATAGCACTTAACTTCATCACCTCCTCCTTGGCCCTATCTCCATATATAGTTATGTTTTGGGCTAGGGCTTCAACATATAAATTTCAGTAGGATACAGTTCAGCCCATAGAATCCTGTGATGATAAGGATAAAGATATATGCTAGATATTAGTGATGGAGTACTGAAGGAAAAGGCCATGGATATTTAGTTTTGGGTTCCCAGGTAGTGTATGAAGACTTTAAAGTGCCTCTTCACCTTCAGAAACTATCCTTCTTGTCTCTGTAATTCTACTGGGCCCCCAAGTTTCCCCTTTCTTGGTTTGGGTGGCTAGGATACTGAAACGGGAGAGATAGAAAGGGAAATAACTGAAACTGGTTATTACAATAATATTCTGAGTTTCAAGTCCAGGGATTTCCCCAGTTATCGCACATTGGGCATTTATTTGCCTTCTTGCCATAGGAAACAGATGCAGGGAAGACAGATTGTAAGCTGGAGTCCTTAATCATAAGAGAATAGGGATCCCTCCCTAGGATATTCATTGCTGGCAGGATGACCATGGAGACAATGCCAGATAAATCCCAGAAGCCCTTGCTAAGAGATCTAATGTGAGGGACCTACTGTCTCTATGACCTAGCCTGTTTCAATCTGGAAGAGAGGATAGGGCAAACAGCATGCATCTGCTAGGATTCTCTGGATTGAAAGTGCTAAATAAACTAGCTTAAGTGCCTTAAGCAAGATGGGAATTTATTGGTTTATATAAAAGTCCACAAGAAGACTGAGCTTCCAATATAATCCAATGGATCAATATTTGATCCAGTGTCAAATATGATCACTTGGATCTGTCTCTCTATTTGCTTCATTTGGCTGTCAGAATTACGAACTCACTTTGTGGTATTATCCTTGCACTAACAATTCCAGAGAAAGAGTAAAGAAGTTTTCATGGGTGTGATTGGGTTAAGTGCTATTCTGGAACTAATTAGATTAGCATAGCTACAGGGATGGGATGTACTGTTATTTTAAGCCAGTCAGGGACCCCTCTGTAAGCTAATGTTAGAGCTGGTTCCATGGAAACCACATGACTAGAGAGTGGTGGAGGGTTGTTTTCCAAATGAAATTTTGGATCCTCTTTCCCAAAGGAAACTTTGAATTCCTTAGAAATTTTGGAAATGGCTATTGGATAGAAATAACAGGTGTTTATTACAGAACATTTCTTATGTGGCTCCCCAAACAAATCTTCAGTCTAATATTACTAGAATATCCTTGGGAATTTGAATAAGGTATTACTTACTTTTTATAATCTTTTTATAGCAGCTTTGTGTTTTTATTTAGTGAAGTATAGATAGTGCCCTCAGATTACCTATCACTTATTTCCCCCATGATCCTGTCATTCATGTTCATTCATTCCTCAAGGAAATATTTACTAAATGTGTATTGTGTGCTAAGGATGCTAGGTTCTGGGGATGTAGCAGTAAATAAAAAAAGAGTTTCTGACCCTATAAGGCCTATAGTGTAGTGTCCAGTCTCCTTATCAAGCTGCTGTGCTGGTGCATGCTCTTTGCATCATGTGGTGGGATTTCTGATCTCCCTTGAACCATGAGTACACCCACTACCACACTGGCCTTGTCTTCTTCTTTATTGTGTGACACAGGGAGAGGATCTTCCCTTAATTTTATAGAGCATGGGAAAGATTGACATATGCTCTTGAATGTATAGGGTACACTTCTCATTGGTAGCAACTGTCACAGTTGCCATGAATTATTTGTATACTTATTTGTTTAATATCTTTCACTCTAGACTTCTCAGAAGGGTAGAGACCATGACTATCTTATTCATCATTGATTATCCTTGCATAGTGTAGCACCTAGAGCATACTGAGTATTCAAATACTTGAAAGATCTGCTACATTGTTAGGTTTAATGAGAATATTTAAGGTAGAGTTCATCTAATCTTCCCATGCTCCCCCTCCCAACCCCACTATGAATCAGCTTCCTTATATCAGAGAAAACATTCGGCATTTGGTTTTTTGGGATTGGCTAATATAATACAAAATATAATAAAAATATAATACAAAAATATAACACAAAAGATACCTTGAAATATTTATTAGGTATGTGTCTTAATCTTCTCAGGCTGCTATGACAAAATACCATAGACTGGATAGCTTAAACAACAGAAATTTGTTTTTTCATAGTTCTAGAAGCTGGGAAGTCCAAGATCACGGTGTTGGCCTATTTAGTATCTGGTGAGGGTCCTCTTCCTGGCTTGCAGATGGTCGCCTTCTGTGACCCTCACATGGCAGAAAGAAAGTTAGGGAGCTCTCTGGTGTCTCTTCTTATAAAAACATTAATTTTATCAGTTTAGGACCCCACCCATATAACCTAATTTAGCCTTAACTGTCCCTTTATAGGACCTATTTCCAAATGTAGTCACATTGTGGGTTAGGGCTTCAATAATGTCAAGGGCACAGTTCAGTCCATAGTATTGTGATTACCTTTAGACTACACAACTTTGAGTATCGTTAGGGACTTTTCTAGTATTTAGCTGCTTACTTTTTGGCATACTTTTATGTGGTAGTGGTCATAATACCCTTGAGTGCTCTGAGCATGTCTGTTCCTAAGAATCTAAGCATACCTGCTAGAACACCCAGAAAGAGAAAGTTTCTCTTCTTCCAGTCTAAGGTGGGCTTTCTGAATCCTTATTTTTTATTCAAGTCTGTCTCAACAAGGATTGTAAATATCTGCTCCTTTTAGGGGAAACTTATCCTAAGTGCACAGTTCCCTTCTAAAACAAAAGAACAACAACAACAAAAAAGTCTCTAATGATTACTTAAGCACAAGCCAAAGTGAAAATCTTCTCTATCAAACAGAGTGCTTATATTTTTTATTCTAATTGTTATATATGACAGCAGAATGCATTATAGTTCATATTACACATATAGAACACAATTTTTCATATCTCTGGTTGTGTACAAAGTATATTCACATCATTCCTGTCTTCGTACGTGTACTTAGGTTAATGATGTCTAACTCATTCCACCGCCTTTCCTACCCCCATGCCTCCTCCCTTTCCCTCTCACCCCTTTGCCCTATCTAGAGTTCATCTAATCCTCCTTTGCTCCCCCTCCAAACCCCACTATGAATCATCCTCCTTATATCAGAGAAAACATTCAGCATTTGGTTTTTTTTTGGATTGGCTAACTTCACTTTGCATTATATTCTTCAAATGCATCCATTGACCTACAAATGCCATTATTTTATTCCCTTTTATTGCTGAGTAGTATTCCATTTGCATTTAGGTTATTTCACATTTTTTCCCCAAGAGAAATTAGTAGGTATAATCAAACTTTCCACTCTCCTCCCGGCCACCCCCGACCCTCAAACAAAGGCTCTGCTTATCCCAAGGAGAACTGAAGTCCCTCCCTGTACTGCTATCTGCAAGAAGAGAATTGTTTCCAGTACTTAAATGGTAGATTCCTTCTATCATCTCTCCCTTCAAATTTTACCCATCAGGTAGTAGATAATTTTAGAAGTGGCCAGAACTCATAATGCTTTGCAGTGCCTTGGATTGGTACTGAATCACATAGTATGGTATTTTAACCTTCAAAGTTGCATCACTGTATCTCTAAACCACTCATGGCTGGAATGAAGGACAAAAACACTATACTAAAGCTGCCAGAAATATTTTCTGTGTATATGATGGGTGGAAATGGGAATAATATTTGGAGCATAGTCTGTCTTTGTTTTGAAAGCCCTTTAGGTCATATAGCTGTAATTAAAAAGAATTGATTGCTTATGTTTAGAATTGTCTTGAATATTAGTAAGGCCATCCAAATGTACATACTTTGGGCCGTGTGGTAAGTGTTCTCTTTAGGAACAGAAAATAATGTCTCTGAAGGGAAAGGCAAATTTCTGTGGAGAATGTTTAACATGACTAATAAATGTTCCAAAGTTCAATGAAGAAATCTAAACCACTAACAGCTTAAAAACAAGAAACATAGAGTAAAATATAATTCCCAACTTTTTGATTCTTGATATTATCTTTTTGGTAATAGTAGTATAGATTGCAGTTATTACATATAATGTTTTCAAGTTTACAAAGTGTTTGGTGGGTTGCCAACTAGGTCCATTTTAAGGGAAGAGCACTTTGTTCCAGCCCAAGATGATAAGTAACTTCGAATCTTACTGTTAAAATAATTAGTATGTGTTCATAGTGGGGTTGGAGCCTAGTTTTGCTCCTTCTCATTCCCAGTATCACCTCAGTTTCTGCTAGATTACCCCATTCTCTTTTCCCTGCCTCTGCCTGCCTCTGGGATCAAAAAGAAATGAAGGAGTCTTTGCTACCAATGAAGAAAGAGGTGTCTGTGAGATAATCATGTCACAAAACTATTACTGCAGATCACTGTACTTATATCTTCATCCTAGCTCACAGTCTAAAAGTTGATGGGTAGTTACCAGTACTCACACATTTGACACCACCAGATTTTGTATTTTTCCATTACTCAGTAGAGGCCTACTGTTGACAAATACTGAACTTGGCAAGATTAGGAACCTAGAATCAGGAAATCCGTTCTTGGGTGGGTCACAGGAAGTTTTAAGACCTGTGAGCTCAGGTCCTTGGGGACCTGATGATGAGATAAAGATGATAGATTTTGCTGAGGACACTCTCTTCCAGTACTGCTACCAAGATCACTGTTCACGTGTGTCTACTGCAGAGCCGGAGAGAATTCAAGCTTTCTATTCCTCAGAGCTTAAACAGCTTAGAGAAAAACTACTCCCCTTCTTGGGGTTCAGCCAAATGGAGCCTTCTTTGTGACCTCTGGTTTCCTATTGCTGAAGAATGAGGAAGGTGCTGGGTTATGGAGAGCTCATCAGGCCTGTACAGAAAACAGGGTTTCTGTTTTGTTTGTTCTCAAAGGACAGATTACTGTCCCTCATCCTCATGGTAATAAAAATGCTATACAGTAGTGGTAAGTGGTTCTCTTCCTGATATATTTTAAGTCTTTGAGTTATTTCAATAGGATGTTTATTTCATAGTGTGTTGTCCTTTTGGTGTGATGCATTTCTTTGACTGTACTGAGTCTTGTATACAAGTGTGCTAGCATCTTTCTTCATATATTTGCTAATTAGGAAATATATTTTCCCCTTTGGAATTGCTCATTTTGGAAGAATGTTTCTTTATATATATGGCTATGGTCAGAGTCTGACTCTATAATTTTTTTCTTTTTAAGCATATACCTATGTATATATTATTAAGTAAACATTCTCCTTCATTTTCCCCATGGGAAGCCATGAATTAAAAAAAGGGTGTTCCAGTGCATGCATTGCATGCTTTTGGTTATTTTCTCAAACAGTGATTAAAATCTTTCCCACAGGAGGAAAATTTACTTTTGAGGACAGGTAAAGGAATCCATCCAGTATTTTAAGTTTATTTTGTTGGCTTTACTCTGGTTAGTCTCCCAAACTTCTCTGTCATTTTCCCAGAGGTACTCAGAATCAAACTGGGCCTGTCTTTCAGCTGGTGATTTGCATCTATCTGCTACTTTCCTGATAAAGTGATTTTGAACCTGGAAGAGTATAGCCTCTTAAGATTTGGGAATTTTGAAAGTCAGAGAAGGAAGAAGTTTGAGAGCACAAGTGCCCATGAGTGTTTTCTCTTCAAGTATTGAGTGAATTAAATTCACCACTCCATTTATAATTCTACCAGTTTCTTCTATTAGCATTTTTGGGGGGGAGTACCAGGGATTGAACTCAGGGGCACTCAATCACTGAGCCACATTCCCAGGCCTATTTTGTATTTTAATTAGAGACAGGGTCTCACTGAGTTGCTTAGCACCTTGCTTTTGCTGAGGCTGTCTTTGAACTTGAGATCCTCCTGCCTCAGCCTCCCGAGCCACTGAGATTACAAGTGTGGTGGTGCCTGGCAGCATCTTATATATTTAACAGTGACATAGAGATACTGTGTCTGATACCAGTGTGGATGACAACTTACCGGACCAGTGTGGAGAAACCTGTATCCATAAGCATTTGAATTTTCTCAGCTTTCAGGGTTTGCTTGATTTCTTATTGATTCACTATCTATAGATCAGTACCTATTTGCATGTAAGACTTTATCTTCTTGGTGTGGGGATAGATAATCCATTGTATAGGAAAGAACAGTCTATGATAGTATTATAATGATTGCTACTATTATTCTTATTGCCCTACTACTATTACTACTGCTATTGTTGTTACTGTTAACTACTGGTGTAAACCATGATTATTGCTGCTGCTGCTGCTGTGGATTCTGATGTAGCTAATACTGCTCCTTCTGTTCCTACTAGTCACCACTCATAATTTCATTTTATGCTAGATGCTGTAAGATTTAAAAAATCAATTATCCAAGCCTTCAAGATGTTTATAGTCTACATAAGATTAACCTGAGAAATGGCTAGAAACCAGGCACAATAATTTTCAGTTGTATAGCATCACTATGTGTTAGATGCTTACCATAGTTAGCTCATTTAGATAGCTTGACAATCCTCAGAGACAAGTCTTATTGTACCTTTTCAATGGATGAGGAAACTAGATCCAGAGATGGCAAGTGACTTGCCTTTGATTGCGTAGCTAGTTTACAGCAGAGCTGGGATTTAAACCTATGTCTACTGGGCTCTAAAACCTACAGCATTTTCACTAGACAGGACTGTAGTCTTTAAATTTGAAAAATGAATTTCCTTTGTTATGTCAGTACCCACAATAGTATCTACAAATGGAAGGGCATGTATCATGAAAAAAACCTGAAGCACAAATAGAGAATATGAATGACTCTTAGTGCTAGGTACTGAGACTGAAACTCGAGGCTTCCAATTCCCAGCCCGGTGCTCTGTTTCCCTCGTGGAGCAACAGTTGAATTACGATCTTTATAAACTGGCTCAGCAAATTCAGTGTTTTAAGTTTATTTTCTTGGCTGCACTCTGGTCAGTCTCCCAGACTTCTTTGTCATTTTCTTCAAGGTACCCAGGTTCAACTTGGGTTGTTTTTCAACTGGTGATTTGGGTCTTTCTGCACAGGCCCATAGCCTGAAAATTACACTAGGGTGACCAGTCCTGTCAATTGTTGAGATGAGCCTTCTTTGTCCACTCATGACGCTGCATACTTTGTATAACCATATTCACTTTGATCAGCAGCATTGTCTTTGACCCTTGATCAGCAATGGTGTTATAATGGAGAAATAAAATCTTGGTGGGAATTGGTCTAGTAGCTTAATATTTCTGAGATCTGCCTATTGCTGTGATAAAAAAATATTGAAAACTTAATACGTCCTCCAGTGTCAAATTGTACCAACAAAGTTTCCTTAGGCAAGATTTTTTTCCCATTTGCTAACCTCTAAAATATGAGTATTTATTGAAAGTTCTTTAAGGCAGTCTTTACTCTATGCTGTGTACATGGCTAATATTTTATGGATTATCAGAATGAACCCTGCCTCTTCTTTCATTGATGGCTAAATTCTGGATTATTGCTGGGGAATAAAGGTAGTGAGAACTGAATTGGTATGTTAATAAAGAAGGATCTGTGTTCTAGAGGTAAATGCATTTTGGGGATTATGCATTATCTTGGAGGTTTAGAGAATAGGCTCTGTTGGCTCATGGTTGGGTTCAAATCCTGATTCTGCTGTTTAATAGCAGCAAATTCTTGGCAACTCTAGAAGCTCTGTTTCTTATCTGCAAAATGAGGATCAATATTTTTCTCCTAGGATTACATAAGGATTAAATGAGTTAATAATACCCTGAAAGTGCCTGTTGTATAGTTACTACTATAATAATAATTATTAGAATTTTTATCTCATTTGTTCTTTCTTCATTTCTCAAAAAATAACTCACATTTGATTAAAATATTTGAATGCCTTGTTCTTCTACTGATTCTGTATACATGCTTCTTTAGAAATTTAAGATAAGAGTATATATTTAAAATAACTTATAGATAAACTAAAAAATAAGGAAAATAGACCAACTTAGAGATTAATCAGGTCCAACACTAACTAGCCATAGGAAACTGGCAAGTCATTCAGATTTTTTAGTTTCCTATGGCTAGTTAGCGTTGGACCTGATTATCTTTCCACTTGTCTAGTTAGTGCCTTTCCCACAGCATGCACTGCTTTGTAGTTATCAGTGGTTGTGGGTGGCTGGCAGTCATCCTTTCCTCCAAAAAAATATTCATTAGCTTCCAACTGAGTGGATTGAATTCTAAGGTAATTTAGGAATCAGATCAGATTTGTGAGGGAAATAACAGAGGGAAGGACTTGGTTTCTCCTTAAATCCCACCACTAGTTGCCCATAAGGCTGGCTTCTTTTGAAGAAGACTCCGAAGTTGACTCTCAAATCTTTCAGTGCATGGGAACCTTACACAACCTCAGAATCAGCATTTCACTCAGGCTCAGATTGTCCCCTTGCCTGGGGTGGGATAGGCATTGACGTTTGCCTCCTTAAAAACCAACACTTGAAATCCTACATATAAAAACAGTATTGGCTCATTTTCACCTTTGGGTCACGTTTTTTCCTTCTGTTTTAATTGCTGTAGTAGATTAGTGATATTGTACAGCATACCACTAACAATTTAAAACCTGAACCACACATTATTATAGCGTTGACCAGCCACAGTGGTTACTCTAAAGTTAGGCCATACTTCTTGGGTGTTTTAAGATGTTAAGCCCTGGGCCAGTGTGCCAATAAAACAGGCTCTGGAGTGTCCTTTAATCTTGGTTAGGAAAAAGGTTCTCTCTGGCCAAATTCCATACAAGAGCTGCATAAGCACTATAAACATAGAACTGGGTAAAAATAACAGTTTTATTACCTGATTTTGTTCTTTTTGCCATATTTCAATGCATATCTTCTTTTTGTAACATTTATACATATGATAATTTATGTTTACTTCTAAGTCTGTGTCTGTGTTATCCTTTTCAAAAGAATTCTATGAAGTATTATTTTATATTATAGTGAAATGTTTTTAATTGATAAAAGTAACTGATAGAATGTTAACTCTATTAGTAAATTAGTAATTTAAGAGTCAAATGTTATCATTACCAAAGTAAGAGGGAAAGAAAAGTGTTATGTGAAACACTCATTCTCATTTAGTTTTAAAACTTTCTCTGTGTGTATTTATATGCACATATATTCATGTTTGGTAATTTGATGTTTTTGATTATATGTGTTTGGCTGAGTAGGGTTGGAGAATGGGAAGGATTAAGTCTTTTGAGTTTGACAAACTCAGGTAAAGTAGCATTTACTAATAAGCAAGGTACCCAACAAGTATTTGTTACACACCTATTCGGTTCTCTGCTCTAGAAGATAAAATTCTTTTTTCTTTTTAGTATTTTTTTTTAATTGTTCATAGACCTTTATTTATATGCAGTGCTGAGAATCAAATCCAGTGCTTCACACATGCCAGGCAAGTGCACTATCCCTGAGCCCTAGCCCCGGCCCTGATAAAATTCTTTCCTTGGAGAAGCTTCAAGTTGTTTTCATGACAGATACACACCCGGGTAGTAGAACATAAGGCTCAGCTAGGACATAGGATTTCAGCTCTCTTGTTTGTTTCATGGTACCCTAGTGAATGTAAAAACACTTTTGTCAATGGCATATGACACTCCATTTTAGTTAGAGCTGATTTTTTTAAGAGTGCATTATTGGATTATTCACTGAAGAAAATGTTTCTACCCTGAAACAAGCCTCTTTTATGAGAGCTGCGTGTGACTTCCTTATAATGAATCATTTAATGTATTAGTTAACTGAACAAATTTTAACTATGAAGGTATGATATAATTTCTTTTCCACAGAAGAAGAAACAACTTTAACTTCTTCCAAGTTATCTTAGAAATCCCCATTTTATATTATGTTCATACTGGAAGAATATTTATAAACAAGAGCTGACTAGTTCATTAATAATTCTTCTCAGGTAAGAGATGGAGTTTAGATTAAAGACCATGTGGGCTGAAAAATCCTGTGTTACAAAACTCTGATGTAAATAACTTATAAACAGTTACCATGATCACCATTTCTGCCATCTCCTGCCAATGGTGACTCTGATGACACAGTATGTTTTCTTGCTGATTTCCTTTGTCATTTAAGGTCAGATCTTTTTTGAAGCAAATTACTTTTTAGTATTTTAGGCAGCAAAGAAAGGGATAAAAATTCATACATGTAAGCCTTAAGAAATCTTTTTAATATTTCAAACCCTGGGGTGATAAAGAAAAAAACTGCTAGTAAATTTGCCTTTGCCTGGAATAGAAATAATGGTACTTTTCTTTAAAAAAAGAAATTAAGAATTAAGAAAAACTTATTTTAAAATTACTTATGCTTAGAAATGTACTAAAGGTTATGGAGAAATCAAAAGTTGTATACTGGCCTGTGGTTGTAGCTCAGTGGTAGAATGCTTGCCTAGCATGTGTGAGGCACTGGGTTCAATCTTCAGCACCATAAAAATATAGAGGTATTAAATAAAAAAAATAGAGGTATTAAAAATAAAATAAAGCATCAGACATCAAAAAAAAAAAAAAAAGGTTGTATGCCCTAGGTGAATAGTCAAGATTAAGACATATGAAAAAATCAAATGGTAAAACAGGAAAGCCCAGAAATACCAGTGCATAGTTTAAACAGCATCTAACCTTTGCTTCATGTGTTGTTCCTTGCCCTATATGAAGCAGTTCTGTTTGCTTCCATTAGAACATTCAAGCCATTTGGCTCCCTGTTGAATGTGTTTGAATCAAAACAAAGCAGCAGATAATGCTGGCTCCATAAAGTCAGGTAAGAGAACAATTTCAATTTCAGAAGGATGACCGGGAAATCTCTGAACTTGTTAGAGCATGTTTCTGTGGGCAAAAATCACCCAAGGGCCCCTCAGCCTGCAAATCTAGTGTTCATTCAGGAAGTATATGCTCTTCTTGGACTTGTTGAGACTTTTTGGATTTTACTGATGAAAATTTTACCTGAAAGATGATAAAGAAATTGAGCTTAGTCTAACTGAGGCAGACGTTCACTTTACAAATTTAGGAATGTCCAGGAGAAAAGATGGATAATGCCTTGCAACTCCCTTGGGAAGAGTTCTTGCCTCTTCTGGTCCTAACACCAGTCCTTTGGAGGGGTCTTATCTCTAAGGCTTGTGAATTGCTCAGGGTCCTGAGCTTTCCTTTCCCCTTCCCCAGGAAACATGATAATAATGCCTATGGATATATTAAGCAGTTTCTCAGATGGCTTTGTGAATCAGGTTTCTGTTTACTATGACTGAAACCTCAGCCCATACTGGCTTAAGCAGAAATGGGGACTGTTTAGCTCATAACTGATAAAGCTAGACTACACTGATTTCTGGTTCAAGTAGTGTCACTAAAACTGTTTCTTATCCCTCAATTCTGCTCTGCTGTCCTTCATGTGTGGCTTAATTCTTAGATGGCTTTCATGGGTGCAAAATAGGTACACAGCTTTAGATTTGATGTCCTTTCACATTTAAAACTAGTCGCCAAAATTAATATCCAATAAAATACCTCATTTCATCGTATTGGCTTCAATGGGATCCCATACCCATCTTTGAATGAACTTCTGTGAATCAGGAAATGCAATAAACTGATTGGCCCAAGACTGGGTCACATACTCCATTATCTTGGTTGGATTTTCACCCAAAGCATCATAAATTAGAATGTGAAAGAAGTAATGTCTAAGAGGAAATAATAAATCTAAGCATGAGATAACAGTGATAACTGAGTTTTGATCCTATTGCTTCAAGTTCTATTCTGGTTGTCAATGATTAAAAAATCTTTAGGAAACAATTTCTGCTTTTGCATGGTTACTGAAGGAAAGCAGAAGGGATGTAGAACATTCTACAATTATAAGAAACACAAATGTCCACTGTAGTTTAGTGTCCAAATATTTTTGGCCTCTAGATATTCTCAGATAGTATATAAAATATACTGATTGAAGCAGCATCCACAATCAGAATAGACTTATGACCATATAGGTTTGTGGTAAAGTGTCTGAATACTTATTTATTTTGTGAATGAAGGTTAGTTTTAAAGCCAGAATTGGGTACTTTTGGTAGAGGATTCGTTTAATCCTTTCTCCTTCTGCATGAGAATTTGACCTTTGGTTAACTCTGTAGCTTTGTTTTTCTGGAAACCTGAAAGTAGTAAAATGTCAACTATGTTGCTAGGCAGCATTGCTTGGGACAAAAATGACCCATGGTTAGTAAAAATGCCTACGTTGGAACAGGGGAATTACTACCTGGACTGGCTCTAACTCTGCTCTTCCAAGGGGTTTGCTTGTTTATTCTGTCATAACACTGGACCATCCACTGTATTCCCTGGCTACATCTGAAGTAGGTGATGAGGTATAAGCCTTCCCTCGTAGTTGGATTAACATAACTATGAATCCTAAAAGGAAGTCATGGTGATGGTCTTCTCTGTCTCTTTGTAAGGAATGAGGTTTTAAAGGCTGGGCACTCTTGACTTTGCCTAGTGTGTTCTTGTCTCATTGTTCTTCAGCTGTCACCTAGAGGCCAGATATAATAGTTCATGGACACTGGATTGTTGCATAGATTGCTGCAAGAATGCTTAATAAGAGGCATAACTGATGCTGCTCTGCTGGCAAACTGAGTAGGCTGCTACCAAATGTTGACTAAAATAGTCTTGTGCTCCTAAATGTTTAGTTGAGCTTTAGACCCACTGGAGGTACTGCAGACACACATATAAATTACAGCCTAAAACAAGGATAAGATTCCTGATCTTATGATGTAGCAGAGACTAAAGAACTGTGCATTATGCTTGTTTCCTTTTCTTCCTGGAGAAAACAAAGATAGACTTTGTTTCCCAGCCTCTTACAGTAGGTAAGGCCATTTGCTTGAATTCTAACCAGTGGAGTGTAGTACGTCCATAAAACTCTTCCCTGTGCTATCTCTTATCTTCTTTCCCTAATTGCTCAATTAATTCCAAAGATGGTAAGGTTGTAGTATAAGGTGAAATCCCAGGATAGTCAGAGTCCCTGAAATGATTATATAGATGGTCACCTGTAATCAATAACATCTGCTCAGATTTCAAAATCTGACTAATAAAATTATTTAGTCAGGGTAATTATGGGGCTTACCTGTGAAATCATTTATTAAGAAATGTAGACCTGGGGCTAGGATTGTGGCTCAGCGGTAGAGCACTCGCCTAGCACGGGTGAGGCCCTGGGTTTGATTCTCAGCACCACATAAAAATAAGTAAATAAAATAAAGGCATTGTGTCCATCTACACATCTACATCATATATATATATATCTGATGCATTTTCAGGAATGGCTTTAAGATTTTTTTAGATCCTAAAATATAAACACATTTACATCATGAGCTACTGATTTGGGAAACAAAACTCGTTTGCTTCTGAAATCATGAGAAACTGTGATGTAACTCCTACTTATAAATTAGGGAAAATGGTTGGGGGAAACATTTGTATAAATGTAGTTACCTATGGTAACATGAAAGTTCTGTCTTGTCAGTTCTGTATGGCAGAGAATAATTGGAGGCCAACTGAATTGTAATGGAGATAAGTTTAATTTTTTCCCTTTTCTGTAGCCCCCCAGGCTAAATTGGGAACCCAGGGGATTTCTAACCCATTGTGTTCACTGTCATGTTTCTTATGCTGTGGTTCAATGGCTGATGGAACTTTAGTCCACAAAAAAAGGATTCTAGGGTTAAATAAATTAAGAAAGCACTTGTGTACCATATTTCTTCCTATGAAAGAGTCTTAGTACATATCAGAAGATTATAGTTTCTGAGAAAGTCTACAATAAAGGATACACCCCCCCTTTTTTTCAGTACTGGGGATTGAATATAGGAGTGCTTTATCATTGAGTTATATGTCCAGCCCTATTTATTTTTGTTTTGGGATTAGGGTCTTGCTAAATTACCAAGGCTGGCCTCAAACTTAAAATCCTGAGAGAAACCTGTTTTTAACATTATCAGTTAATAAATATATAACATAATATATAACAAATTTAACATTAAGTTTAGTATTATTAATAACTAATATATAGCTTTATAATTTTATAATATATTTTATTAAATAGTGTTTAATGTTTTATTAAATATTTTTTGTTATATTAAATTCTAGTCACTTTATCTATAAACAGACTATTTATCCATAATAAACTAGCCCCAAATCTCAATATCTTAAGATAATAAAGGTTTATTTCTCACTTATTATAGCTCAGTGTGTGTCAGTAGATGGTTTGGAGAAAATGACTCCGCCCCATATAGTCATTCAGGGACCCAGGCTGTATTTAAAGTTGGGTCCATTTCAGGGCTTCAGATTTCCACCGGATTCTTGCATACAGCTAACAGCAGAGGGAAATAAGAAGGCATACTTGCTCTTGACTGTCTTTGAAAATGACTTCAGATCTACTCCCATTCCATTGGTAAGAATTACTTCTAAGTGTGCCTAGGAGCCAGAGAAATGGGGCTTGTTGAACACTCCTGGTACTCTCCATAAGTTGTCCTGCTGACCTCCAATGTCTCTTTGCTCCCTTTCCCTCTTCAAAGAACATACATCCCAAATGAGCTACTTAATATGATATTTAGTCTCTACATTTAGCTCAAGTCCAGGATTTTTTGATGGTGTTAAAAAAAAAAGAATTATTTCCATTGAGGAGATTGGGAGACATATGTCTCATGGGTTTTAAAGCCTATTTATTTAAAGCCTATTTATTAGGTTGAGAGTCATTTGGTCAGCTGTCTATATTCCATTTAAAATTATTTTTAAGGATTTCTCACAGCAATTATGAAATCCTTTGAGTCTCTCAGGCATGAAACTCCCTGCTTCAATTTACTGATCTTACCTTGATTCTGTTCTCCAGGAGAAACTTATCTGTTCACAGTTACCTGTGGTTCTAGCATTGTCCTCTGGGAGGATCCCCCACCAGTTACCTTTTTCTGACTTCCCATGAAGAGAAGGTTGAGTGGTAGGCTCTCTTCTGTAACTGTGTAGACTTTGAAGGTGATTTCCTTGTCTTTATCCCATAGTCCAGATTCTGAGGACTAAAGAGCCTTCACTAATAAAGTTAGTGTGCTGTTAATGATGATACTAGCAAGGTCTGTCATTTTTATGATGCTTGTGGCTTATCAAATATTATTATATACATTATTGAATGCAATCCTAAAAAACCCCTGGAGCTGGGATTGTAGGAGCAGTAAGGTCATTGAGAAGTACAAAGTGAACCACCAAACACCCATTCACAAAGCAAGGAAACACTCATGACTTGCGTTTGCTAAAAAGGGCTTAAAAAAAAAGAAAAAAGCCAATTCAGGCCAATCTGTGAGCCAGCTATTCATCTAGTTCAGGTTGTTAAAAGTCTGACCTGGTCTCAGATTTGATGAGCTATCTATTCTTCCCCACCAAATAAATTACTTGATGCTGGCAAAGGGGACTAACAAGATTCTTCTCATCCTGTGAAGCCATATTCAAAAGTGAAATACCTGGTCCCAACCTGCCCTTTCTTCTCTATAGAATCATGGGATTTTAGTTCTGGAGAGTCTAATCTTTGTTCTAAATGGCTTTTACTCCATCTTCTCCAGAGGCTGATGTGTTCTTAATAGATACTGGTAGGGGCCAGTTTATAGCAGACAAGCTTAGGGAGTGGGAGTGAAAAGGGTCCACCAATCTTGGCTTTGGCCTTCTTATATCCATGGCAGTTCAGCTTTGATCTGTATTATCATTAAAAGAAAAAGTTCTGCTACTAATAGAACCCCTGAAAACTATTCAGGGTAAATCTTTCATATCTGTAGATGAAACTCCTGAGGCCCAGAGAGGTTTACTGATTGGCCCAAAGTCATACAGATGCTTTTGGAGGAACTAGCATCCTGTGTGGGTTTACTGAATCCCAGGTCAGTGCTCTTTGCACTGGAGTGGCTCCTCTTAGTCTTCCTTGGTGTGTGTGGCATGTGATCTGAGATAAAAGCAGGGAGTCAGGCTCTGTCTTGCTGTTGAGAGGATAGGTGACTTGAGCAGGCGGCTCACTTCTTTCTCTTGGTCTCCTAGTTCTTCATTAGGTGAGGCAAAATCAATCCTGGCTTCCCACGCAGAGCATGGTTGCTCTAAGCAAGGCTGATGGTGCACCCTGCTAGGATCTTGGCACCTCTCAGGCATTTTATCAGCTCTTATTTACAGAGAGACTGCCTGAATTTCTTCTGTACTCCACACCCCCCTCCATGCTGTTGATCTACAGTTCTGTTTAAAATTTCAAGTATTATAGCATAATTGTTTCATTATATTTTGGGATTTTAGAATGTTGTTTTTTCTCAGAGTTGTGAATATAGAGTGGATATAGGTCAACTTGATTCTGTCTTTACCAGTGGCCTGCAAGTATTAAATATGCAAGAGATGGTCTGCTCTGTCCAACTCTCCTTTCTCCAGTTGTTGCCATATGATGTTTATTTCTGCTCAGGACTGGAAAAAAGTGTTTGCTTTTCTTTAAGCAACTGGAGAAATAATGCACTGTGTCTTAGTGAAATGTGGCTTTCACACAGTTCCAGCTTCTATGGGGGAGGGGTGTGAATAATCTATGTGGTAGGCTGTCTTATTGCCCCAAAGGAAAAAAAAAAAAAACAAAAAACAGACTTCGATATTTGGAATGCCAATGACTTAGGACATTTCTAGTAGGTCTGCCACTTGTTCCAACCAACAGATTTAGTTCCAGAAAGGATTCTTGCATTTTGGCCATGAGTAGGAAGAGTTCTTTGTAGGTCAAGGGAATAGCCCCCAGAAATTGAGGGTGCTGTGGTGCGCCCCCCCCCCCAACTCCCAGAATCCAAACCTCCTTGCACTGCTGTTCAGAGTTTAGGTTTAGATGAGTGCTGAGTAACTATACATAAGAATGTTCTGTAGGTTGGTGTTCAGGGAGCATACTTAGTTGGCCAATAGTTTGCCTGTGTTTTGAGGATTAAAGTCTGTTTACTTTAGAAGTAGAAATACTTGGTCAGCTATTTATATTTGGTTTTTAAGTATTTTTCTTCTCTCTGCTTTTTTCTTTTGATCTTTGACAGAAGCAAAAAATCTTTTTAGTAATTGTTAAAAAGGTATCATAATGCTACTATTCAGAGAGGAAAAATTATCTTGTAAATTTTTTGATCAAATTTTCTTATATAGAATCATTATGCATTTGAATTTTTATTTGCTGTGTACTAAATCTATATTCCTCTCTCATCTTTTTTCAAAATGTATAACAACAAAGGGGAGGTAATTTTAATTTTTTCCAAAGTGCTTTGCTTTTAGGGAAATCCCTATTAAACTTATGAATTTTAGTCCAATGAGGAATCCTCTTCCTTTGGTCTAAATTTTGCATATTGTCTGTTTCTTACAGGGCTTCCGTATTGTCTGAGGCTCCACTGGAAATGCAGCAAGGATTCCTAGCACATCCCAGTTGCCATAGCAACAGCAGTCTTTCCCATAATGAGCTGCATCATCTGAACTGATGTCACAGCATCATGCAGCAGGTCAAACAAGGCATCTCCTAGTATTGCATCCTACAGATGTGCCATAAACATCAAAAGAAGACGGTGGGAGCAGGAGATGGTGAGTGTTAAATGTCTGGACCTTAATTGCATGGCTGTTTTGTTGGCTAGTCGGTGTCTGCTAAGGCAGAGATTGGGGGATGTTTTCTGCTTAAAATGGCCTGGGGAAAGAAGGGTTGTTTTGCCTAAATCTGTTTTTCAGGCTGCTGGGTTAAGACAAAGGCCTGTAAGAGTCATACAGGAATCAAAATATAAAGAATTATTCTTGCTCCATCTCTGTATGTTATTTTTAGTGTTCTTATAGAATTTTTTTATAAACATGATGATTTTCTATTGAAAAGCCATGGATAAGCTCTAAAATGAGTAGTTTACAGTTTTTAAACATTGTAAGGATATATATTTCTTTTTTTATGGTGCAGAGCTAATTGGTCCCCTGTTTGTTCTTGTGATTAATGAAATAGTTATTGATTTTTAGTATGGAATTCAGTATTTACCTCGGTTGGGTTTCAGTTTCTTCATGGTAAGGAACGAATGCTGAATAAGCATTTGATACCCTGATGTGAAAGGGAATTTCTTGCATATTCTGGAAAGAATTTATTAAAAGCATAAAGACTTAAACAAAATGGAATTATTTAAGCCTTTTGATTTATGTGGTGGTTCTTCAATTCACGACCTCCATAGTTAGTTGAAAGACTGCCACAATATTTTTCTGTCTCTAGCTAGTTTCTAAAATAGCTGGAGTTCTTTTCAGGCTGACTTGTAACTGAGAAAGGAACAAGTCTCTTCTCTGCGGCAGTTGCAGTCAACATTAACCCTGAGGAGAGCCTCTGGAAGTGACAGTGGTGTTGCTATCTCTTGCTTAACTTTAACCAAAATCTGGTATGATGAATAAATATTAGAATCCTCAGTGATTGCAAGGTGTTTAGATCCTTGGACTCAATCATAACCCTGACTCAATTCTGAAACTCTAGATAAACATGTTATGTATCTTTTTCATCTCAACTCTTAGCTCAGTCTTTAGGTATCTTCATCATCATCATCATCATTTACATCATTTTTTTTCCCCTAAAAAATAGAGCCTAACACTGTCAGTACGGAGTAATGTGTTGCCTTTTGTTTTGGGAAATGAAATGGATTTCCCTAGTGCAACTGATTGCTACTGGGGAGAGAAAGGAGGAGGCACATGTCAGTTCAATTGATCAATATGTCCACTTAGAATCAGGGAGTGGTCTTGTGATTCTGTGCTGCCGAGTTGACAGTATTTATTTGAAAAGTCTCACAGGAAAGAATGGCAACCCTTGAGTTCCTTTTATTTTAGCCTATTTATTGAGCCTAAAACAAACATATCACAGGAAGTAGGAAAAGCAATACCTCTAGCCAGCTTGGAGGTTGTTTTTTTTTTTTTTTTTTTTTTTTTCTCAGAGTTGAGCATATTGGTCCCATTAGGCACTAGCCTGAGTGAAAGAGCTCAGATTTTAATTAGTTTGTTTATACTACATCACACACATGCTACTCTGTTTTTTAAGCTTATATGGCTGACATACAGCTATGTGAGATAGGAGAGGTCAGCTCAGCCTGGCTTTATCGCAAGCACTTAGGAGTATGAATTGATCACTGCCTGCCGTTTTATGTCGCATAATGTGAACAGAAAGCTCTGTTGGGACTGCTGGGTGTGAACACAGCTAAGTCGGCAGCTCTAAGGTGACAGGGAGGAGTGTTAGATGGTGATGGGGGAAGGGAAAGTATGTCTAGTGACTGGATTACAAGTCTGGAAAAAATCACTCCTTGCCCATTAGAATTCTTCTAAAGTATTACTTCCAATGAAAAGCAATGAAGAAAGACTTGTTTGGTAACATGAATTGCTAGGAGTAAAAAATAACCAAAGGCAGAATTTTAATGAGTTTTCTATTTGTTTAATTCTTGTCTCTTTTGTCTAACAGTGCTCTCAGTTGCTTCATCATCGGTGATTTATACAATTACTGGAAGTCGCAGAGGCCAGATTTCTTTAGGGCAGTGTTAGAAAAAGTGAAGTCATGCTTTGAGGGTGGGTGTGGGCTGACGCAGTTATCTAGTGGAATATCCTCCCAGTTCAGACAAGCCCATGATTCTCCTAACCCCCACAAGTATTCAAAATGCAGTTAATAGTTCTTCAACTTTATGCTTATGTGTTCTTTTGCTCTAAGAGAACAAAGCCCTGGTAATGAGAGCTGTCATCCAGGTCTTCTGTTTCTTCTTACAGCCTGTGCTGTTCTCTGATTAGCTGTGTGTCTTAATTACTGGCTAAGTCTATTTCAGTTGCTGTAGTTTTAATATATCCCCAAGGGGTAGATGGTGTGTGTGTGTGTGTGTGTGTGTGTGTGTGTGTGTGTACATGTGTGCACCCATTTGAGTAAGGGGAGAGATTTCTCTGGTTGCCTTTATTGGTGTCTCACTGAAATTTTCTAGAATTTAGAGAATTTTGTTTCATAATAAAAACTGAAAAATCAAGACTGTATTTATTGTATAGATCATGTAAACCTTACAAGAAGCTAATTTACACCATACTTACAGCTATGGTTTTCATACTAAATTACAAAGTTTCAAAGAAGTTAATTTTCAAGGAAGTTAATTCTTTGCTGATAGCTAGGCCATGGTAGAAATGATAAAATTAATAATCATATTAACCAACCACAGCTATCATTTATTCAGTTATTATTATGTATCAGTTATGGGACTAAGCTTTGTATGTATCTTTTTTTAATATTTATTTTTTAGTTATAGTTGGACACAATACATTTATTTATTTATTTATTTTTATGTGGTGCTGTGGCTTGAACCCAGGGCTTCCCACATGCTAGGCAAGTGCTTTACCGCTGAGCCACAACCCCAGCCCTGTATGTATCTTATTTAGTCCTTATAATGACATTATGAGGTACAGAGTAATAATCTTACTTTATAGGATTAGGTTCTATTATTTACATTTTGCAGAAACCGATTCTTAGGTTATGAACTTGGCTAAAGTCACATAGTTAATAAGTGTTTGGGTCAGGATTCTAAACCAGTGTAATCTGGCTCTGCATCATACATGCTTACTCACAGTCATCCCAGTTTTATGACATCTTAACTGTACATACCATACAGATCAGTCATCAACACTGTATTATATATACCCCACCCTTCCTCATTCTAATTGGAAAATCAGATTTCACATGTAGAACAAAATCTCATTTACTACATGAAGATCTATTTTCCTGTAAGGATGAATGTGAATCTTGGTCAAATGTGAATATTTACTCTTATCCTAGAGATTTAAGTAATGCAGAATCAATGCACAGACCTTTTGCCATGACTCTTGACATATCTTTTTAGCAGGACCTGTATGTGGAAAAAGCTACATAAATGAGTGTGGGCGTGATGGAGTGTCACTAAAAAGCATGTCTTAGACCTGAGTCATTAATGATTCAAGTTTGTTGTTCCTGTTCTATCAGCTACATATGTAGTGGCTCTGCTAACTTTAAGACATTTGCATTCTCTGGCAATACCAGGCAAGGAAGAGAAACAAACTTCTCTCACAGCATGGAAGGTGTGAAGGTGTGATCTGAATCTCTATCTCTTAAGTAAAAAACATAAAAAGAGACTTCTTTTTTTTCTGAATGTGTTAGTGGCTGAAACCAAAAGCTGTCTTCTGACCAAATATAAGAATGACAGTCTTGTGCAACATCCTGGAAGTCTTGTGTTTGAGGATAGATGATACAGTCATCTCTGCATCATCTTGCCCATCCCCAGCTATCCACGCCCAGTGTCATTACTGGGCTCTAAGGGCAGTTCTTTGTTTGAGTGTGGGGTTAATGCACATACTGACAGCACATTGATATTGATTCCAGAATGGTGAATACTTAGAAATATTATTCCACAGGGCTTATTAGCCTCTTGTAGGTTCTGGGAAGAAGTTAACCTCTATCCTAGCCTGTTCCAAGGAGGCTAAAGCTCATGCCTGCATGAGGTACAAGAATGAGAGACTGACAGAAAGCAAGAGAGCTTCCAGGTACAGTGACTATAGGAATTAGGTACCAATTAGGGAATAAAATAGTGGAATTTAGGGAAGTTGGGGATCCTGCTACATATCTCTGATGCCCTTCTATTTCCAATCCTAGAATCAGTGAAAGGCATTTTTTAAATTCTATGATTCAGTTCAACAAATATGGAGTATTCTATGTCCAGGCATTGTTAAGGAATACCACAATACATATGACATATACAAATCCTTTCCCCAACTACATTCTGTAAGGAGGGACAAAAATAAACAAATAAATTTGTATTAGAATATTTTCCTGTGTGATTCTGCAATGTATTTCTATTCACTTCTATTCCATGTGCTAGTAGATAAATCCATTATCTCCACAAATATGTAGAGGTACATATACATAAATGGTTCTATATGTTTTTGCTGTGTTGAATAAGAAATTTTATTCCTGCTTGAGTTGGATTAGAAGCTTACTGGGTGTAGATATGGCCAATATGGCAATTAGTGATTTTTTTTTGTTTAAGCTATTTTGAGAAATATAATTGCAATCATTCAAAAAGTGTATGTCTGTCTCATTTGACAAAACTGACATATAGTAAGACGAAATGCATGTTACAGACAATTAAGGAGAAATTTAGAAAATTTTAATGAAAGCCATTTCTCACATTTTTAAAAGCTACTTTTCTAGAGAGCCCTCTAAATCAAGCATTCTAGCTAACATGCTAGTAAAAGTGTGTACCACACAAGGTCCATCTAACCTGTGCATTTATCCTAGCATACCTTATAAACATCACTTCAAATGGGAACCATTCTTTAAATAATCATTTTAACTAATGTACTATGATGTATTTGCATGACTTTTTAAGGTACATATTCATGCAGATAGAGTATGTTCAGCTTGGTATGCCCATGTAGGGGAAAAAAAATCATTTGCAGATTGATTATTCCTCCTTCTTTGATGGCAATTACAAATACCCAGCTCTGTAGACAGCTTGTAAGTAAGAAGGCTTTTCAAAGACACATTACATTTTTATAGGACTTTGTCCATACTAACAGACTTTCAGGTATTTTGAATTAATAAGGCAGAAGATTTTTTCCTCTGTTAGTACATACCTGTTACTATCAGAATCCTTGAGTTGATTTTAATACTTGGTGACGATAAAGGAGAGACTTGTTTCCCTTGCAAGCCACCAGCTATGTTTTTCTTTGCTCTTCAGCCATAAGGCATTTTCTAGACTCCTTCAGCCATCTTGCTATGTGCTTGTGCCACAAAGGGGACAAGGGAAAGTTTCTAGACTCTTCCAGCCCTCTTGCTATGTACTATGTACTTGAGCCATAAAGGAAACAAGGGAGAGAGTATGGAACTTTAGAACATGATCTCAAACTGGCTAATGCATGAACTGAACCAGACCTAGAGCTTGTTTTGTATGGATCTAGGGCAGGGAGGCTTCATGGATGTGCTACCTGTGCAGTTGCATAGGGCCCTACACCTACAAGCATTTATGTGTGGTTTAATGCTTTGCTGTTACCATCTTTAAATTCTTAATAATTTTTGAATAAGAGGCTCTGCATTTTCATTTTACACAGGACTCTGTAAATTATGTGGCTTGTTCTGTATGGTCCTTTTGCATCCCCTATTGCCTGAGTCCTGTGTGTATTTTGAGTTTGAGTTTCCCTCAACTCCCAGATCTGGAAATATTCAAACAGAAATTGTGAAGCTTAAAATATAAGGGACCATCATTGTTAAAACAACCCAGAGCAAAATACCACCTGCCTCCTTGCCCCTTGGTAATTCAGCAGTGTGCACAGTGATCCAATGACATTTCTTTTATAGCCAGAGGGGGACATATTACATTATACCTGAAGATATTTGGTTGATCAGGCTTATTTGTCACCACTATTGCTTTCAGGGGAGAAATCAAATCTTCTTTGCCAAGCAAGGTAATTAACCATGTATTGGTTCAATGTTTATATTAATTTTCTTGCCCTTTGTTTACTATTTGATTACTTTTATCATCACCTTCTTTGTTTAACTCTCATTTAAATTACATAGCATATTTATTCTGGGTATTTTTTTTAGCACTGTCCTTTCCTCAACCCAATTCTCTCTCTCCAGGAGGCTGGGGATCCATAATTTGTGCTTATATTACTACAGAAGAGTTTGCTTTTTTTTTTTTTTTAAATTAGGAAGGGAATCATAGTCAATATTTATAATGAATCTTTCTCCAGCAAGGCAGTTTCAGTTATGCTAATGTTCTAAATTCCAGATCCACCATTTATAATTATGAGAAGCCAATGACTGGCTCCTGGGCCCTGCGGTAAGTGAAGCATTCTTACCCATCATATCACAGTGAGAAGTGGCTGCCTTACTCTATTAGTCTAGAGATTTGCAGACAGTGGTTAGAGAATTAATATGAAGGATGGTTTTTGTTGTACAGGAAAAGGATAAAAGGTAACCTTTTCTTCTTCTTTTGACTATGTCAATAAACGGGAATCTGACAAATCCATAAAGGGTACTTGTCACTGCTTGGAAGTCTGGAGTTTTTTGCAGGGAATAAGCCCCAAGAACACTTATTCTTTGTCCCTTAACAATTCTCATGCTCACCACATTTGCCATTGTACAAGCCATAAAACCAGCTATTTCAGATAATTTCACCAGTAGTTAACAATCAACAAAAGCATCAAATCTCTGTGCAAGATCATATGTTAAGGAGAAAAACAAAACACTTTATAAATAAGAACAACCCTAGGGACACACATGTACATTACTTGGAGAGTTTGTCACAGATTTAACACTATGTTATCTGGGTTCTGCTTGTTAATGATCCTAATTAATTCTTCTATTGTTCTGGATATACCCTGAGATGGAGCTTAAGGCATATCTGTGGTTGCCTATAACTTTCTGTTCTCTTCAACTTTTTGATTTCAATGTGTTTCTAATAACTCATTATCTTTGCTGGCCCACTCTCAGCTTTCCTAATCCTTAGTGCTTGTAGTTTGTTTCTATCCTACCTATTGTCACTGTCACCTTTTGGAACAGTTCTGATCCCACCATAGTTGTTCCTGCAAGAATCCTACCTCCTAAGGCTCTCCTCTCTGTGCCACTCTTAATTCCCATTACATTTCCATAAAAATAGCCCATCTAAAGCCAAATGACATTGCATCTCCTCTGATATGCTCCATGTGAAGTAATTCACTTGCATTTAGTTTTTAATGGTTAATTCAAATGTTGCCCTGTATTCAATCTGGTTTTCACGTTTGTGTGAATTAAAAGGGAATGACCCTTTAAAACTCACATTAGTTAGCCTTGTAGGTAGTCTATATGGGTAGCAACTGGAAATGACTGAAGTAGCAGGGCCACATGTGGTAGAAAAGGTGATCCAAAATTGAAAACAGGTGTGCAAGTGTAGTTTAAGAAAAAAATCTCTTGGTACTATTGTTAAATTTCACTTTTAATTAAAAATAAATAAAAATAAGGGGAGCAGTAATGAGAAGGTAAGCAACACAGCAAGAAGCCAGAGCAAAGCACATTTCTTCAGCATTGGCAGGGAGTGACATGTAGCTTCTTGAATACTATAGGGAAACACATGCCTCAGAGTGGCAGCTGATTGAATAGAGACAAATCTAAAAACAGAGGTAAAAATAAAAATGATCACAAAAACAGATGTCATTGCTCTGAGGATTAATAAAGAATCAGATTGGTGAATTAAGACACTAATTTAAAATAAATAATTAATAATAAGATTTTTAAACATTTGAAGTTTGTCTAGTTAAACTGAAAAGGAATAGATTGAGAGGCAGAGGACCAAGGAAAAGATGATATAATCAGCTTATGAAGAGACATATTTCACCAGTTATTTTTTGCTTTGAGAGTTTTCTCTTTTGTTCTTTGTTCTGGTTAATATTATTTGGTTTATTTGTCATGAAAGTGAATAAATCCATGTTTAATTTTACTTTTTGAAATAATTTTTTAAAAATATCATGGATATTTTTAAAAATATCATGGAAATTATGATCTCTGGCACAATGTTTTTCTCTGGTTCTTAGATCTTAACACCATTCTTGTCTAATTATCGTATATGCTAAAATACGCAAACAAGAAGTAAGTTGAGTGCTGTCAACAAACTTGATGAGAAAACAAAAGTGTTCCTTTTCAAAAATAAAAGAGAACCTCAACTGGAGATGAACATGCCACATTACCAAACCTAAAGTGATTTTTTTTTTCATTAGCTTGTACCGAATGAGACGTGTCCATTTTGAGTTTTGGACTACTAAAACCTAACAATTTACACATATGTATATAGACTGCTATTCTGTGGGCAGGAGATTTAGAGGTAGGGAAGTTAGGCAGGGAATGGGTAGTGCCTTGTGAGCAATAGTCATGATTCCCTTCTTGAATAATTCTCTCCTGATACTTTTTATCTATAAGCTGGATGAAAACAGCCTAGTAGGATTTTGAAGCTAGGTGTATCTACCTCTGCTTCTTAGTTCTTTAATTATTAAATCTGTGATCTTAAGTTCTTGGAGTCTTACTTTTCCCAAACATATAATAGGGAGAGTATCCATTTTACAGGATGAAATGAAGTTATTGGCTCAAAGAGGGCATTTGATCAATGAAAATTGTTATTATTTTACCTACTCACAAGTAGTGTGATAAAATTATTACTTCTCCAAGAAAAAAATGCAATTTTTCCAACTCAATCCTGAAAGCAAGCAAATAATTTTTAGAGCATTTGTTAGCAGAGAGAAAAGTGCTTTAGTATTTTAAATGTATAAAGTATAAATTTAATTGTATGAAGTATAAATTTAAAAGTATAAATGCTTATACTGTGCCAGCACATATATTCTTATTTAATTTTCTTTCCATGTTTAATGTTTCTCCATCACATTTATCACCATTTATTTATCACACATTTTACCTATTTATTGTTTTCTTCATCCTAGTATAATGTAAGCTGCACAAGGGCAGAATTTTTTGTGTTTCGTTCATGGATATTTTCTTAGCTCCTAGAATATGATATGTGCCTTGCATATGATATGTGCTCAATAAATATTTGTTATGAGAATAAATGAATCCACTTAACCCTAGAAAGAAATAATATGATCATATTCAATATATAGGAAATTAATTCTCTTTCGCAGTGGTCCTTTTCAAGGTGCTAAACACCCATGAGTGATTCTTGCTATTTCAAATAGTATGTCAAGAGGCCCTTTTGGCTGATGGTGAGGGCATTATGTTCCATCTGATTATTCTGAATTCTTCCACTGAGAGCAAGAATATTGTCTGGGTAGTACTGATGTCCTCTGCAGAGTTTCTGTGAGGGAGCTAGGTTTTGCAGGTCATTTAAAAGATATATTGATTCTTCTATTGGTGGTTGTCTCTTTCTTTCTCTCATTAATGAATTTGAATCTCCCTTAGGAACAAAGTTATTTATTTTTTTAATCTTTAAATTTTTAGCAATAAGTCTTAGGTCAATGGATTGGTAGATTTTCAAAGAAACTTCATTTAAAGCACCCAATAGGGAGAAGGATAAACCATTGTAGTCAGCCCTTCCCTATTACTATTAAAAATGCTCTAATGAGAAATAAAGCAAAACAGAGGAACACAATGAAACAATTGTTTGGCCAGAATATGAAGCCTCATATATGAAGAGAATAATGAATATAACTGATTTCTGCTATTTATTTTAAATTACCGGCAAACTCTTTTAGCAGTGGATATGTCTACAGCTGAATTTTGTACCAAAGGCATTCTAAAATGTCATGCTTATGAACTGAGTATTTCTTTCTCAGGAAGAGGTATGAGTTTTTTTTTTCTTGAAATTCAAACCATTTTGACAACATGCTATTTTTAAGTTGCCTTCCTCTTTAAGAAGACAAACAATATCCAAAAGCAATTAGAAAAACATCCTAGGATAAGGCAGTACTTTGGTTATATTTTAGTAGACTGAATAAGAAAATATAATGCCATTAAATTTTAAAACACACTGTTATGATCTTAAAATGTGTTCAATACATTTACTTTTATCAACCTCATCATGCTACATGATAAAAATTATGCCTCATGAGAATTTTCTTATATCTACAATACATGGCATAGCCAGTTGCAGGACACAAGGATATTTTATACCTCATTTACATAGGTTCTCCAAACCATTCACTTATTTAGCCTTGTGATTTTCAAAAAAGATTTTCCAAAGAATAGTTTAAACCTACTTAGTGCCTTTGTGTAGATAAAAACATTAAAATTTATTGTCCTGTTCTATTTAGGCCACTACAAAAACCACTAAAAATTGGGTAGTTTATAAACCACAGAAATTTACTTCTCAGTTTTGGAGGATAGAAAGTCCAAGATCAATGTGCTACAGATTTAGTGTCTGTTAAGTGTCTACATTTTGAATGACAGGTCAGACCTTTTAACTGTCTTTGCATGGTGGAAGGGATAGGGAGGGATCTCTCTTGGTCCTCCCTTATATGGGCACTTATTCCATTCATGAGGGTTTTGCTCCCATGTTCTGATAACCTCCCAAGGACCCCACCTCCTAGTACCATCATTGTAGGGATTAGGATGTCAACATGAATTTTGGGAACAAAAACTTAGAAAATAGGGTTTCTATACCATTTTAATTTTATACTTGTGTTTCATTAGTTTGAATTTCATAGAGTTCTTGGTGGTCAATATAAAATCAACACATAAGGTTCACTTAAACTTTCAAGTTACTATCTTTCACAACACTTTTTTTCCCTAGTTTCTTTGTCTTGCAAATTCATTCGTTTTTATTTTTTCTTCCTTTTTTTTAAAGCTACAATATGCACTCTTCAGTTAGTGCACTGGGTGAAATATTTGAGTCTCTTCTGTTAGATGTGGAATCTCTTTAGAAATTCACCCCATTGCTCCAGACATTCACATAAAATATGGTTGAATGCACTTTTATTAGGTTGAACCTTATGGAATTTATATTTTTGTGGTCAAAGATGGCCAGATATCAGCAGTTTCATGTCACTTAATCAAATAATTTGTTTATTGTCATACCAGTGTTAATCTTTACAATTTTTATAGCTCATTGATGAAAGTCCTTCTCTAAATAGCAAGTAAAGTATTGCAGAGTATTCAAGGGCATTGGTTAAAAAAAAAAAAAAAAAACAGATAGAGGATTGAATTCTGCTTTGTTGCTACCAACATGTGACCCTGGGCAAGTTGTTTACTTTTCTGAGTTTAGAGTCCTCATTTGTAACATGGATTTGATAATGCTTTCCTTGTAAGCTTACTGAGAATGGCCATGGCTCCCAGAATGGTGCCCAACATGTACTTGGAACTCAATAAATAATCATGATGCTGTTACTAGCATAGTGCTCTTCAATCATCAATATTTAAATGTTTAGCTATTAAAACAAGTAATTGTACCTTTATAGATTAGAAGAAAATAGTTATGAGAAGGGGCAGATTCCTGAGGTGTCCTTCCAGTAATGTGACTTGGGGTTATAGCTACTAGAGCTGATATGATTTCAAAAAGGTTTCCAAAGGACAATTTTGGGGAGAATAAGAAGATTGTCTTTCATGTCATCCTCAGGTAACTATTTCTGGAACTATAATTCCCATAATTTGTCTGGCATTTGCAAATTTACTTCAACTCTTCCTCTTCTTATTTTTCATTTTTTTGAGAGAAACAATAACAAACATCTATTAAGAAAACCACAAACAGTTAAGTTTTTATGTGATGATAACAAATAGACTTTACATTTTATTTCTGTAAAATTCTTTGAACTAAAATTAATTTATGAAGTTAAATGTTCACAAGTGTTCTATATGCTTAATCCTGACCACTAATCAAGTTTAGTGTTTTATTTAGTCTAAAATTACTTTCATGGGATTATCAGTCTAGTCCCAGATAGGAAGAGACAAATCTTTCACTTTCTTCCTTTTCTCTAGCTGCTCTATGTTTTTTGATGGTTATCCCTACAGAGAAGAAAAGTGTTGATAACTTTTAAATTTGGATTTCTAGGTTCTGATTATTTTTCCTGAGATTCAAACTTACATGCTTCTGCTTTCTTATGTTTCCTCCTGAATCTTCCAGACACCTTTACTCTGCACAACTCAAATAATATCATCTTCTCCATTCTAAACCTGTTCCTTTCTGAACTCCCTATCTGGAATGAAGCATTGTCTTCAATCCTATCCTTCAAGGTAGAGACAGGAAGTCATCTTCAGCCCTCTCAAGATATGTTGAATTGCCATTTTGTCTTGTTTCTAAGTCTTTGGGATTTGGTGAAAATGAACTTAGGATCAGTCCATATAATTTTTTATTGTGTGACAGGTTGGGTCATGTTCCTCCACCTCCTGACTTCCCTTTTACTAAACCATAGACCTGATATGAGTAGACAGTTCTCTCATGGAAATCCCCAGTATCTTTTTAGCTGATCTCTAAACCTTTTCCACCTTAAAGTCTGTGTCCAGGACAACTTCAGCAGCCACTGTGGCTGGTGCACTGTGGTGAAGAGGGGGAGAAAATACAAAGTTAGTGTACTGGATGGGGACTCTACTAAATAAGACCTGTTGTTCAACACAGAAAGTTTGTTATTAGTTAAAATTTTAAATAAAAGCTAATCTGATCAGAGAGTTCCCAACACTGATATGTTAAGTTACTACCTCCTGACTTGGGGGATTACTTACTCTTGACTTTAGCACCATAATGTATTTCTTTTTTGTGGGCATGATTCTTATTTGTCTTCTGAATTAATTCTGTAGACAAGAGCCATTTTTAACTCTGAAGCCCACAATGCTGGCATTACTATTCGCAACAATGTTTAAACAGCAACATTTTTTCCCCTCAAAGATTCAGAGGACTGATTCTCACAGGAAGACAGGTGGGATATTGGTGAGCTTAGGCTTGTAGTTAGTTAGATCTTCCGAGTTCAAACCTTAGTCCCGTTACCTACTAGCTCTGTATGTAGGGAATATTGCCTAACCTTTCTGGGCCCTGCTTATCTTTATAGTACCTACCTTATCAAGTACTGTGAGGCTTAGAAATAATGTGTGTGAAGCACCTAGTACAATTTCTGGGATACAGGAAATACTCAGGTGTGGTCAGCGGAAACTGGGTTACTTATGATAGTGGTCTATCTCTTTACCTGGCTCTCATTTTAGGAGAATTTTTATTCTACTTTCAGACCTGTGGTATATAAGTGGTCAAATAAATCTTGTGCTAGCATCTAGTCCAATTCTCCTGCTTTTCCCTGAATTGTACAGGAACAATCATATCACATAACAACTTTACATGAATTTAGAAAACTAGCAGTAGTTCTGCCTGTCAACTTGGCTCTTGCTACATACCCTATCCAAACCCCAGGTCCTTTTTAAAGCTTTTGCTCATTCCTCCAACTCTCTGTGGTTATAAGCTTTCTTGAATTCTTAAAGTAATTTAATGATTTTCATCATGATTTACTACTTATTTATACTTCAATTTTATATCACATTTTTGCTCTAAGTAATTAGAAACACTGCTGATGAAGGCAACTCTGGCTGTTATTGCATTCCTCAAGAAATATGGAATAATGTTATTCATAGCTGGCCCCTGAAAAACTTGGAAAAGTGTAATTTGGCCTACTCTCCCTGTGTTCTGGGTCCTTTCTACTGCTCATAGATGTCTGGAATCTGTTCCCAGAGCCTGTTATCAAGCCTGTCTTCAAAGGCAATGCCCCAAGATTTACCCACACACTATTGTCATTATTCTGGATGAAATGTTCTGGGAGCTGTCTATACAAGTGGGAAAATATAAGACTGAGGGATTCTGTTCAGTGTCCTGCATGTACACCAATCAAATTCAGCATGCATTGATTGAATACTTACACAGTGACCACAATTGTGCAGGATATACAAAGCTGATCAATTAGTGGTGAAGTCAGAGAAATTATAAAACTATCTAATTATTTCCAGTAAGTACAAAGTACTGTGGAGTAGTAGATGAGGGCTCAATTAATTCAGTCAGGATTCTGGGTCTAAACAGAAGGTAAATTTGACCTGAACCTGGAGGAATGACTATGGTTCCAGTTGGTGGGGTACAGAACATTCCTGAGTACAAGAGCCTACCACATAAACTAGCATATCATAAGAATAGATGTAAGGAAGCTGGGTGCAGTGGCACAAACCTATAATCCCAGCTATTCAGGAGGCTAAGGTGGGAGGAGCATAAGTTCAAGACCAACCTTGGCAATTTAGTGAGACCCTGTCTCAAAACAAAAGTAAAGGCAGGCTGAAGTAGTTGTGATTCAGTGATAGAGTGTCCCTGAGTTAAATTCCTAGTAACACAACATACAATCCCTAATACACACACATACACACACACACAAAATAAATAAATAAATAAAAAGGAAGGAAGAAAGAAGGAATGTATATAAGGAAAATGATGGTGTACAGAGTAAATATTTAGGAGAAGGCTCAGGGAAGCTTGGACAGGAATCAGAAGGGTTTTTCATGAAATGGCTATGTAAAAAGAATATTTCTATATCTAGTTTTATATTTCCCATCTAATTTGAGGAAAATGTTTCCATAGGAAAAATTTGGGGACCCAATGAATAATAAAAATCATAGCTAAAACTCATAATATTGTAAATGGAAATTTCATATTTTAAAATGTGCATTACTTCTCTAACAGGTTCAGTGTGTATAATCTATTGTACACTCAAATATTGAAATGTTCTATATGGTTAACTTCATGTATTTCTCATACAGACTGAATATATAAGCAGACACAGGGGCAATATACCTATTCTTAGGGCACAAAATACATAGGGAGCTTCAAATGTGACTTCTCAAGAACTCTATGGGGTATGAAGGATAGACATTTAAAAATTCCTTAAGCCATTTTTATCACACCCAATTTTCAGATTCTTTCTGAAAATCATAGCAGCCACCCAAGAAATCTGAGGTAGTAATAGTTACTCTTCTATAACCTTGGTACCAAGTTTAATGAATACAAGTCTCAGACCAAATTTTGCCACACATAGAAATATTTAGCAGATTAGCATTCATTAGCAAAACAAGCACAAAACATTTTATACAGATTTGGGAGCTTTTAGCAGGGTGGCATTCACTGGTTCAGCCATCGGGGCCAATTCTGAACCTGCAGGAAGATGTCCAGTTTCAGAAGGACATAGAGGAGGTTCACCGGTGCATAACCCAGAAAAAACAAAACAAAACAAAAACAAAACAACAACAACAAAAAAAAACCCCCCACAAAAACTGCACCTGCATCCAGCATTTTATTATACCCAAATCAAAGCATATTTTTTACCAGTTTGGCGCTATTATACAAGATTCAGACTGTCCAGAAGTAAAAGGACTGAAAATAGAAGAAGCTATGCCTTTGTGGAATTTGAGTCTGAGGATGTTGCCAAGATAGTTGCTGAAACAATGAACAACTACCTTTTTGGTGAAAGACTCTTGGTATGTTGTTTTGTGCCACCAGAAAAAGTACATGATGAACTTTTTAAAGAGTTTCACTTTATCAGGGCTCTGATCTCATTAGTCCATCAAATCAATTAATCCATTAACTTGATGGACTATTGGGAGATGGGACCTGGTTGTAGAAAATAGGTCAAGGGTTATCTTCTCTCCAACTCTTGGCCCTCATTCTGTTTTCTGGCTGCCATGAGCTGAGTAACGTTCCCCCCCACCATACCCTTTCACCATGTTTCTGCCTTGGAGTCTGCTGGCCATGAACTGAATCCTCTGAAATGATGAGCCAAAATCTTTCTTCCTCTAAGTTATTCTTACCAGGTATTTTGGTCACAGCAATAAAAAGTTGACTAATATCCATAACAGCAATGATGTCTTTTTCCTTTTATTGAGTGCTCTTGTGTCTTAGGCTCTATGTTGAGAGTGCTTCATACACGCTAACTCAAATCGACAACAAACTTATTTAAAAGGTAGTTGAAGGAACAGACTAGCCAGAACTTGGTTTTTGCATGCCATTCTTCAATAAAAGAATCAAGGCTTTGAGTGCAAAGTGGTTTATTCTAGGGCCAGGGCAGGGAGAAGTTCAAGGCAAGAAAGAGCGTCATAAAATTTGAGAAAGTAAGGGAGTATTTAAAAATAAAAAGAATAGGCACTTCAATGGGGGACAGGAGCAAAGCTGAAAAAGCTTCAACTGCCCAAATCTAATAAATAATGTAGCATTGAGTTATAACTTAAAGTATAAAATAAATAGTGCATGAGTACATGCACTATTAAAAATAAGTGATTGAATAAATAAATAAATAGGGTAGAAGAGACAAATCTTGGTGCTTTTTTTTTTTTTTTTTTAACCAGGGATTGAACCCAAAGGTGCTTAACCAATGAACCACATCCCAGTCCTTTTTTATATTTTATTTAGAAACAGGGTCTCTCTGAGTTGCTTAGGGTCTTGCTAAGTTGTTGAGGCTGGCTTTGAACTCTGGATCCTCCTGCCTTAGTTTCTTGAACTGCTGGGATTACATAGGTGTGCACCACTGCACTGGCTGAGACAAATCTTTACTGAAGAATTCCAAATTATGTACGTAAATACTCCCATCTTTAGGAGGAAAAGCTTACCTCCCCCTGAGGATAGACTAGACTTAATGACTTGCTTTCAAAGAACAGAGTATGGAAAGGAATAAATAATAACTTCACAATGGAGAAGCATGGCAAACATGACCTTAAGCAAGTGGTGAAGATTAATATCACCAATGATGGTAGTGAATATCCTATACCCCTTATATAATGTGATGAGATAGGTGCTTCATACTGATGATATTCTTCCTCCAAATCTATAACCACATTCTAATCATGAGAAAAATAGCAGGCAAATTCAGCTGAAGGATGTTCTTCTACCTGATACCTAGCTTATATTCCTCAAATCTTCATGGTTATGAAAAATAAGAAAAGCCTAAGAAGCTATTGTTGAGGAGACAAAGGAGAGAGGTTAACTGAATCCATTTTAAAATGTTTTACTATGTATTTTCATGGGGTTCTCCCATGATAATGTTGGGTCTTGGGACAGAAAGAAAGCATTAATGGAAAAACTGGTAATCCAAATAAAGTGTAGATTTAATTAATGTAATGTGCCAAGATCAGTTTTATGGTTTTTACACACATACTTTGGTAACACGATGTTTTACCAATAGATGAAACATAGTGAAGAGTATTATGGGAATTTTCTGTATTATCTCTGCAACTTTTTTGGAAATTTAAAATTATTCCAAAATAAAGTTTATTAAATGAATGAATGAACACAAGTACATATACACACACACACATTAGTAGTTTTAAATTTAAAAAGCAATATAAGCTTATATTAAAAAAGCAGAATATCATAGAAAATTTTAAATTCCCTTCTTCCCTGAGTGGGAACTCCCAAGTCTACACCATTCCAATCTCACAGGTAAATAGTTCAACAATTTGGCATGAATCTTCCCAGATAACTTCTATGTTCTATAGGTAGATGCTTTAAAAGTATATAATCTTTCTTTTTATTCCGTTCTGTGACTTATATTTTTTGTCAACTGAGCACTAATCATAAACTTGGTTTTGAGATAGATTGTAATGATTTTCCAGGCGATTTTTTTTTTTTCAGTGTTGGGAACTGAACCCAGGGCCTCATGCATACTAGGCAAGCACTGTATCACTGAGTCACATCCTCAGTTCTCCAGGTGATTTTTTAAAAAATATTTGTGAGAGAGTATTACTTCCCCAAAGGTATTAAACAAGTCCATACTTTAAGCCTTTTGACTATACTCTTTATAGATTTTAAACAGTTTTTCCTTTCTTTCTTCTAGTCTAAAAAAATCTTCTAGGCATTTCTGAATTTTTGTTACATTATAAAAACATATGATCTAAAAATATTACATGGTTTTTATGGATTTTAAAAAATGAAGACTAAAACTTATTTTTCATTTAGAAAAATATAAGTAGGAAAGAAGTCTATTGTTGACCATATTTAAACTTTGTAGATGGATGCTAGCTAAAGTTGTTGGTGATAGAAATTGAATATATGTATGAATGTACACACCCATTGCAAACACACAATTTTTTAAAGGCATTACTTTACTGCTGGCTCAGTAATGATTAGAATTGGAAACTCTGATTATCTGAACTCAGAGCCAAAGAAATAACTAATTTGAATAATTATATGTTTAAAAAAATTCACCTTTCTTCACAGCACTGACAGAGCTGGAATTTGAGTGTAGGTCTACCCACCCTGAGTGGGTAGCCTTGCTGTAGAAGCTGTAAAGTTACACAGCTGTGAACATTGGATACTGTGCAGTCTTGAAAGACTGTATGTGTTTGTCATCTCTGTGTGTGGACAGGGATGTCAGCATGCTCCTCAGACCTTTTTTCCTATCATAGCCAGTTCTCTCCCATTCTTTGCGTAGATTGTAATAATCTTTCTTCGGTCAGCCTTGCTGTGCCATTTCCAGCTTTCTATTTTTCAACCAAAGGCTGGTGATTCCTTGTGGAAGAAAGTGAAGCTAAGTGACAAAAATCCTTTCTATGTCCTACCTCCCTGGTACAAATTGACAAACTGGGGCATCTCTCTTAGATAAAATCCTTTTTCTGGATTTTATGGAAAGAGGCTGATTTGGAGTTAGAAAGAAATGTGCCTGCTCCCTGCTTTGCCCTGTGGCTATGTGACCTTGGACAATTTACTTTAAACTTGCTATTTTTAATTCCTTACTCTATGAAATGGAAGATGATTATAATTAGATACTTTTTAGTATTAAAAGATAATGCAGGTGAAGTCTGTGTAGCATGGTTTCTGGCCTAATAAATACCTGATGTAGAAAGTGGCAATAGTAACTTCTCTCTACTCAGAGCCAATGCATCTTCTACGGTTTATCTAGATCTTAAACTTTTCTTATTACTTTGGCTCCTTTCTCTATCTATTAATATACTCAAATATCTTCTAGGTTAGAAACAATAGAACCAAAACCTCTCCCTTGATTCTGCCTTTCTTCCTTATTGTTACTCCATGCATCTTTTCTCGCAGCCAACTTCTTTTTGGCAGAGTGGCATATTCTGCTTCACTTTGGGCAGCCCCTTGACAAAAACAACCTGGAATCCAGGCTTGGCTCACAACTGTAATCCCAGTGATACAGGAGGCTGAGGGAGGAGGATCCAATTTGATGACAGCTTCAGTAACTTAGCAAAAGCCCTGTCTCAACAACAAAACCCCTAGATTCTGTGCTGTCACCAAACTTGCCAGTAAGATACCCCTGAAGTGAACATGTGCTTTAATTACCTAGCATCCTTACCCTCCTGGTGACAGTGTACCATCTCAGGGAGCTGCCATTCTCCATGAATCTTGATGTAACTTCAGTTCAGGTGCCCAGCTTTCTCCCAGCCCAGAAGTAGACACAAGACCCCAAGTCAGGTCAAGCCAGCATACTGCGGGAATGACAAATGGTGAGTTTTTCCTTCTTGCTACTGAAATCTCCCTGAACAGTCTCTGCTTTCCTGTCTTTTTCATAGACCAATTCTTCAGTTTTTCCCCTTGGAATCTGTGATCTACCTCATATTCCTTCAAAACATTTCTTTTTGCTTACGTCACAGGGTTGGTTCTATGGCTTACAGTAAAAGAACTCTAATAAAAGTCTTTAATTGATAAATTAAAAAATATTTATTTTTTAGTTGTAGTTGGTTGGACACAATACCTTTATTTATTTTTATGTGGTGCTGAGGATCGAACCCAGGGCCTTGTATGTGCTAGGCGAGTGCTCTCGCTGAGCCACAACCCCAGCCCTTTAATTGGTAAATTAAAGGGAAATATTTTAGTCCTTTTATAATATGTTTCCTAACACTGCTGATCACTTGTCCTTGCAACTTTCTGTTCTTATAAATCCTGCAGTGATGCACTGTCCTGGTTCTTCTATTACATTTCTACCTGATAATTCTTAGTCCCACCCTGCCCCAAAACCCACTCCTTTAAAATGTTTCCCAGGCTTCCTCCCTTGGTTTTGTTCTTATACTAACCCAGGGGTTCTTAAATGTGCCACAGACCCTTTGGCATGAGAAGGAGACCCATTAATTACTTCTCTGGACAATGTTTCGAATGCATTGAATAAAATGCACAGAAATATAAAGGAAAGTAATTATATTAAAATGCAATTGTCAAGGGCTGGGGCTGTAGCTCAGTGGCGGAGCATTTGCCTAGCATATCTGAGGCACTGGGTTCGATCCTAAGCACCACATGGAAATAAACAAATAAAATACAGACCTGCTGTCCATATACAACTACAAAAAAAAAATTAAAAAATGCAGTTGTCAAAATATCTCTAAATATTGTGATACAGTAATATGAGAGTTTTTAAATTAGCCCACAAAATAATAATATCTAATGGTGGGTCTAATCACCACCATAATTTTGAAGCAGTAATTTCAAGATATCTTTAATAACTGAAGCGGTTTTAAAAATGTCTGAGGTTTCTATTGGTGATTATAGGTATTGTGATTTAATCACAGATACTGTTAATACTTCTGGTACTTATTGCCTTTATTTATAATTGAAGGTAATTGAGGGAAATTTCACTTAGTGAAAACAGGTTGTAATTTTCTCTTATTTAAGTTCTCATACTCCCTGAATTCTATCTGCAGAACTCTTAGAAGTCCAAGGACTCAGTTGAAGAATCCCTGATTCAGCCCTGTCTAGGGGTTCTCATCTATGCCTATGCTTACTGCTACTATTCAAATCCTGAAGACTCAAGATTTATTTTCAGCAAGGATTTCTATGTTCAGAGGTCTTCTGCTGTATGACCCATCGGCAGCTCCTCATCAACATGTCTATACCTGAATTTACTTTTACACCTTTCCTTTTTCCCAAGCGTTTCTCATCTCTCTCCCGTTCTGTGGTTAAGTTCCAGTATTGTTTTCTTCCATTCATCCTCCACACTGCTGCCAGAAGGATCATCTAAAAAGCTGGCATGTTCCAAATTTGAGCATATAATTTCCTTAGATAAGACCTTTCAATGACTCCTCCTTGCCAACAGGTTGAAATTGAAAGTTCTTTTCAAGTTATCAAAAGCCCTCCATAGGAGATGCCATGGCTTCTATCTCTTACCATATTCCTCTCTCCATCCTCTGTTCTGTCTCTGTCTTTTGCTGGCACAACTTGCTTTAACCTTATACACATATTTGGAACTTCCTGAATGTCCCTTGATTTTTTTATGCCCAGAAACTCTTTACACAGTCTGTTGTATGCCTAACCTTACCCACCTACCAATTCTTACTCATCTATCAAGACTAGGCCCAAGTGCCTTATCCTAGGAAAGCGTCTATGATAACTCACATGTGTCTCACATACAGTTGATGACTCCTCCCTTCTTTTTGTGCTTGAACCTAACATATGCCTCTGGTGAAGTTCATATTACACCGAATTACCACTATGTATTTATATATTTCTCTTCTCTATTAAGGTATAATTCTCTTGATGAAAAGGACTCTATTTTATCCTCATAATATATTTCTAGCTCCTAGCAGAATATAGGTTCTTGCCATATAGCCCTTGTTCCCAAGAAATATTTGTTGACATATTTATTGTTACTTAAGAAATAACTATTATGTGACTCACACAGAGAGTAAATTTATTTGAGAGGATGAGAGCAAATTAATGAATCTCTTCCATTATAAATTTAGGACAAAATCTTAGTCTCACTGTATAACATAATTGGACTTCTCTGGTGGAGAAACTGGGTCAAGTAACTGTTGTAGTGCAGAAAAGATGAAATTGTAGATTTTTTTTGAAATTTAAAACTGGTATAAGTTTCTGTATATAAAATCCCAGCCAACCATATCTGTTTTAAGATATTGTTTTAGCTAGATGTATTATTATTATGTGTGATATTGTTCTTTTCTCACATATCTATAAATATTTATCTGAGTTGAGGTTAGATTTACTGTAAGTGGAAACTCTTAGAGAAAACCCCCAAAACTCAGAAATATTTGTGGGTCTTTACTGCAGACTTATGTTTAAGAATTTAGAGGTAGAATTACTGCATGGGAAACTGTCTTATAACATCCAATTAAATCATGGCTGCTACTAGCCCATATAACACTTTTATGGGAAATAGAAAAAGACATCCCTTACTCAAAACACTTTACTTCATCTGTAGGAAATTGTCATAACAGAATGGCTTTATTAGAATAGGGTGTCTTCCTGTCATTGTTTGGAAAACCACACTAATAAATATGCAGATATATGGTATCTTTGATGCAAAGGACACCTCCTTTGAAGTAATGACTTTGTATAATGCATAGCCTGCATTGTGGTATATATGGCAACCTTAGCCATGGAATTCTTTTTTTTTTTTTTTTTTATTCAAAACATTACAAAGATTTCAGAATCACATCGGTTACACATCCACATTTTTACATAATACCATAATAGTAACTGTTGTATTCTGCTACCTTTCCTATCCTCTACTATCCCCCCTCCCCTCCCCTCCCATCTTCTCTCTCTACCCCATCTACTGTAATTCATTTCTCTTCTTATTTTTTTCCCATTCCCCTCACAAGCTCTTATATGTAATTTTGCATAACAATGAGGGTCTCCTTTCATTTCCAAGCAATTTCCCTTTTCTCTCCCTTTCCCTCCCACTTCATGACTCTGCTTAATGTTAATCTTTTCCTCCTGCTCTTCCTCCCTGCTCTGTTCTTGGTTGCTCTCATTATATCAAAGAAGACATTTGGCATTTGTTTTTTAGGGATTGGCTAGCTTCACTTAGCATAATCTGCTCTAGTGCCATCCATTTCCCTGCAAATTCCATGATTTTGTCATTTCTTAGTGCTGCGTAGTACTCCATTGTGTATAAATGCCACATTTTTTTTATCCATTCATCTATTGAGGGGCATCGGGGTTGGTTCCACAGTCTAGCTATTGTGAATTGTGCTGCTATGAACATCGATGTGGCAGTATCCCTGTAGTACGCTCTTTTGAGGTCTTCAGGGAATAGTCCGAGAAGGGCAATAGCTGGGTCAAATGGTGGTTCCATTCCCAGCTTTCCCAGGAATCTCCATACTGCTTTCCATATTGGCCTCACCATTTTGCAGTCCCACCAGCAATGTATAAGAGTACCCTTTTCCCCACATCCTCGCCAGCACTTGTTATTGTTCGACTTCATAATGGCTGCCAATCTTACTGGAGTGAGATGGTATCTTAGGGTGGTTTTGATTTGCATTTCTCTGACTGTTAGAGATGGTGAGCATTTTTTCATGTACTTGTTGATTGATTGTATGTCCTCCTCTGAGAAGTGTCTGTTCAGGTCTTTGGCCCATTTGTTGATTGGGTTATTTGTTTTCTTATTGTTTAATTTTTTGAGTTCTTTGTATACTCTGGATATTAGGGCTCTATCTGAAGTGTGAGGAGTAAAAATTTGTTCCCATAATGTAGGCTCCCTATTTACCTCTCTTATTGTTTCTCTTGCTGAGAAAAAACTTTTTAGTTTAAGTAAGTCCCATTTGTTGATTCTTGTTTTTAACTCTTGTGCTATGGGTGTCCTATTAAGGAATTTGGAGCCCGACCCCACAATATGTAGATCGGAGCCAACCTTTTCATCTATCAGACGCATAGTCTCTGATTTGATATCAAGGTCCTTGATCCATTTTGAGTTAACTTTTGTGCATGGCGAGAGGAGGGGATTCAGTTTCATTTTATTGCATATGGATTTCCAGTTTTCCCAGCACCATTTGTTGAAGATGCTATCCTTCCTCCATTGCATGCTTTTAGCCCCTTTATAGAATATAAGATAGTTGTAATTTTGTGGATTGGTTTCTGTGTCCTCTATTCTATACCATTGGTCCACCCGCCTGTTTTGGTACCAGTACCATGCTGTTTTTGTTACTATTGCTTTGTAGTACAGTTTGAAATCTGGCATCGCTACACCTCCTGATTCACACTTCCTGCTTAGAATTGCTTTTGCTATTCTGGGTCTTTTATTTTTCCATATGAATTTCATGATTGCTTTATCTATTTCTACAAGAAATGCCGTTGGGATTTTGATTGGCATTGCATTGAACCTATAGAGAACTTTTGGTAATATTGCCATTTTGATGATGTTAGTTCTGCCTATCCATGAACAGGGTATATTTTTCCATCTTCTGAGATCTTCTTCTATTTCTCTCTTTAGGGTTCTGTAGTTTTCATTGTATAAATCTTTCACCTCTTTTGTTAGGTTGATTCCCAAGTATTTTATTTTTTTTTTGAGGATATTGTGAATGGGGTAGATGTCCTCATTTCCAGTTCAGAAGATTTGTCGCTGATATACAGGAATGCCTTTGATTTATGCGTGTTGATTTTATATCCAGCCACTTTGCTGAATTCATTTATTACCTCTAGTAGTTTCTTTGTAGACCCTTTTGTGTCTTCTAGGTATAGGATCATATCATCCGCAAACAGTGATAATTTAAATTCTTCTTTTCCTATTTTTATGCCTTTAATTTCTTTCGTCTGTCTAATTGCTCTGGCCAGTGTTTCGAGAACTATATTGAATAGAATTAGCCATGGAATTCTATTTAGTATTCTCTTCTTGTGTGTGGTTTTGCTCCCAGTTACTTATTATTCAAAAGATGGTGAAGATGAAAAACAAAAAATATTGCACTTTACTGATAGGGAGAAGAAGCTAACTCACAGCATATCCAAGTAACCCTGGAGCCACATCTAGACCATTGTCTCCTACAGAAATGAAGTGGCATCAAAGAGCACTCTGTCTAGGCTTTTGCTTATCTGGTTTGAAAACTATAGCCTTAAGGAATCTGAAACACCAAGTGCTTTAGTTATGGCACCACAAAAGGAACATCTTCAGCTCTCTGCTTCTTCTTCTAAAACTCTGGGACAGATTTCCAAGTACATATTTTAGGACCACAGTAAAGCATCAAAAATTGTGGCCAAAATATGATCTTTGCTACTTTTAAAATTTTCTTGGTCTAGAAATTGAAATTCCTCTTCTTGTGCAAATCCTGGACTTGATGCTCAATATAGGATGCCAGAAAACTCTTTGTTCTCTGGTTAAAAATGAACCATTGCTTGTTTTCTCATAAACAACAAAATTTTTGACCTAAAAGAATTTGGATATTCTTTGTTTCCTTTTTTTTCCTTCTGTGTTTAGTCTCTGAACTATGTGTTGAGGGGTTGGAGGGTGGTATGTATTGAGCCAGAGCAATTTATTCCAAGTATGTTCTGGTTTTTAACCTCTCAAGAGGATTGTCATTACAGGAGATTCCAGTAAAATTTGGGGGTTGGATTGAACATTCTGAGTAGAAGTTCTGTTGGGGTTAGTGGAAAGGAAGGAAAACTATGGGATGTGAGATAGTTAAAAAGATGTGGGATAGCATGAGAAGTTCATTAAGGATCAATTATCACATAAGGCTATATTTTTGTTTGTGTGTGTGTGGTGACCAGTGATAGTAAAGATTTGAATGAATCACCCTGGGACTGATTGGCCTTGAGCTCTGGTATTATATTATATTTTGAGGTCCCAGGTGCAGAAGTTTAGAGAAACAGCAGCTGGCAGGCTGAACCCAAAGCTAGGGTTGGCTCAGGAACTGGCCTTAGATGGATGCAGACTTCCTTCCATAACAATAACTCAGCTGGCACTCATTGGATTCTAAGGCTTGGTTGGGAATTAAAGGATCCTTGCTTCTATAGAGCGGCAACAAAACAAAACACATACCTAATATAAAATGAAGTAGGATAAACTGAGTGCTAAGGTGGAGTGTTATCTGAACAGACAAAATCTTGAAGGAGTGCAGTATAAAAAGCAATTTGCCTCAGGGCCTGGGGTTGTGGCTCAGTGGTAGAGCAATTGCCTCGCATGTGTGAGGCACTGGGTTTGGTCCTCAGCACTACATATACATAAATGAATAAAATAAAGATCCATCAACATCTAAAAAATATTAAAAAAAAAAAGAGCAATTCGTCTCACTGAGAAGAGCCTTTTCACAAGAAGTTGGTCTTTAGAAGGAACATTTTTCTGCTTTTCCCGGTTTTGCAAGGAAACATCCTCATTAAAAAAAAAAAAAGAAAGAAAGAAAGAAAGAAATATAAAATATACATAAGAAGCAGGAAAAAAAGGTATACTCTAAGAATTTTTTTTTTAATTTTGAAATAATTTTTTACAAAGGAGTTGCAAAGGTAAAAGTTGTCCCGTGTATATTTTCACCTGGCTTCCTTTAATGTTAAAATCTGACATAACAATGGTATATTTTTCAAAGCTAAGAAATTAACATTGGTACATTACTATTAACTAAACTATAGACCTTTTCAGATTTTCTAAGGTCCTCCATTAATGCCCCCTTTCTGTTCCAATATGCAATCTAGGATTCTACATTGCATTTAGTTGTCATATGCCTTAGTCTCCTCCTGTTTATGACAATTTCTTTGTTTTTCCTGGTGTTCTATGACCTTGATACTTTTGAAGTTTAGAAGTCAGATATTTTTCAAAATGTTTCTAAATTTGAGTCCACTGTTTCCTTCTCATAGTCTGAGGTTACAGAGTTTGGGGTGAATACCACAGCAGTGATGTGCCTTTCTTATCACATCATATCAGAAGGCCCAAAACATCCACACAAATAATTACTGGTTATTTTAACCTTGATCACATGCTCAAGTGGTGTTTGCTAATAAGGTTACTATTTTTACTATTTTTCCTCTTCCATGCTATATTCTTTAGAAGAAAGTTCAGCCATACTTAATGGGAGAGAAATTGAGTACCATCTTTTAGAAGGAGGTCTGTCAGACTCTTTGGGCATATATTAAAAGTACCACAGTTATTGGTAAATCTGGAGGTGGGGGGAAATAAATAAATAAATAAATAAATATTTAAATTTTATACCAATAAATTTAATGATATAGATGAAATTTCCAGAAAGTTGCAAAGTACCAAAGTTTATTCAACATTAACTAGATAATAGAGTGTATCCCTATGCTATTTTAAGTGGGAGATATTTTGAGGCTATGCATATATCTTCTTTTTTAAAAATTTTATCCACTGATTACAACATTAATCAATAGATTTTGCCTATAGCAGTTATTACTGTGGTGTTATGATGACGATTTTTAATTTTCCTTATTCTTCTGCATTTATTAATTTGATTTTTTTCCCTGTAATGATTATCTGCTATTTTTCCTGCTTCATTTACTTATCCAATCATTTATTTATATCAGTTTAGACTCATGGTTATTTTTTACTATCATTCAATACCATATTTATTTATTACATTGCTTAAATTGTTCCAGTTTTGACTATTGAATGTATATTTTTGAGAATCCGGGTAAAATCGTAATACACTGAGAACACAGTGTGAGCTATGATCTGACAGGGGAAGAGCCTAGCGGAGTCAAAGAATTGAGATCAAACTCTGTTATAAATGGTAGAGGATGAGGGCAGTGAGGCCAGGGGACTCATGACAAACATAGGACAGGAGGTCAGTGAGGTCAGCACTGGAAAGGAGGCAGCAGCCAGCCAAGTTAGCATCTATTTCAAGGCACAGTAACAAATGAATCATTGAGTCATTATAAGAAGGCCACCTAGATTTTGTTTTGGATTCTGCTGAATAAAGTGTGATGTGAGAAACTAATTAGAATTTTCATCATTGCCTCTGAAATCTTTTTTCCTTCCTTCAGGGGTTATTTCCCCACCTAACATTTGTGATAAGGATCAGATTCTTATGGGCTTTTGTTAAATTTACCTTATAGTTATAAGGCTTAATTTCAACAGGGAACAGAGTTCACTTAGGCTATAGGGAAAAACCACTTGATTTCTATACATTCATTTATTATCAATTGATTGCTCTTTCCCATTCACTGAGGGTCAGTAGAATATTGCTATGCTTCAGTGCTTAAAAAAAGCGCCTTTCCTGTTGTGCAGGCTTGCTGTTGAATTGCTTGTCAGTAGGGAGCTTGCTGGCTCAGTGCTGAACTTGGGCAAGTCTTTTCTCTGAGCCTCCTTTCCTTCAGCACTGAAATGGAAATAATTTGACAACCTCACAGTGTTATTGTGAGAAATGAATAAAATTTTTTTTAAAAAATTACGTAGCACATTGCTTGGTCTATTATGGGTACTCAATAAAAGCTATGAGAATTTTGCTAGATCTGAGACAGTCCTGGAGGGATTATCTAGTGTGTCCTTCTGCCTGTGGACCCGTAAGTGCCCCAGCATTCAGGTTAAATGTCTTTCTGTTTTGAATATTTCCGGCATGCATACTCTACAGTCATCTTCAACAGTGCTGAAAACTCTCAGTCAGAATCTCTTTTATGTCAGTACTACATGGCATATGTGAATTACAAAGATGAATAAGATACGTTGTGGGCACCAATGAGTTTTGTATTGTAAGGAAAAAAGCTATGTAGACATAATTTAAATTCAGTGCATTAAAACAAAGTAATATGGATAGAGTGTGAAAGAAATAAATAAATTCTGCCCAACCCTGGAAAAACCTCAGAAGTTGAGCTAGGCTCCTATCCTACATAAGAATTTTTCAGGAGAAGCTATGTGTATGCATGCATGTGTGTGTGCGTGTGCATGTGCATGTGTGTTTGGAGATGAGAGGACACACACTAATGGTATTGGTGTTTAAGATAGGGCAAATAGCATGTGCAAAGGCATTGAAGCATGAACAAATATGGCATATACCAGTTAATGTCAGATATAAAGTGCATTCAGCAAAGGAAATAAGAATGTGAAGAGAGAACCTCCAGAATGGGAGAAAATTTTTGCTAGCTGCTAATCGTGGTTAATGGCTAGTGTCTCACTGGGAGGTTCTTCTTCCTGCCCAGGAGAATCTAAGCTACCCTAATACTTAAAAATCTCAAATAATTAGTGAATGACAAAACACAAATATTCAGAAATATATTTACAAAAGGCAAAGCCCCTGATAGATCTAGTCCACATGGGTTCTGGAACAAAGAAAGGAAGGCTCCTGTGGTCTCTTTAAGGGGGTACATTAAAGGCAGGAATAAGGTTTTGAAGGGCAGAGTCTTGCTTCCTGATATCTTGCAATCAGCAGGTTGATTGACATCTTGGCAGGTCACACCCATCTCAGGTGCTGTGTGGGCCACTGCAGAGCAGGATAAAAATCTACATTTTTCCCTGGGCAATTGACTAGAGAAAATTTTCATTGGTCATTCCCAGACACCAGATGTCTATCCCCTTGGCTTCCATGTATGGTGACCCATGTGTAGCCCATGGATGACGGCTCCTGACAGCTACTCTTCTGTCAAAGGATTAATATCTAGAATATAAAGAACTCCAAAAAACTTAACACCCCAAAACCAAATAACTCAATTAAGAAAAGACAAATGAATTAAACAGATACTTCTCAAAAGAAGAAATACAAATGGCCCAAAAATCTATGAAAAAATGTTCAACATCATTAGCAGTTAGGGAAATGCAAATCAAAACTACATTGAGATTTCATCTCACACATTCAGAATGGCAGGCATCAAGAATACAAACAATAATAAATGCTCGAGAGGATGGGGAGAAAAGGGCACATTTTAATACTTTTGGGGGATTATAAATTAGTATAACCACTATGGAAATCAATATGGATATTCCTCAAAATACTAGGAAATGGAACCACCATATGCCCTAGCTATACCACTCCCTGGTATTTATCCTAAAGAACTAAAATCACCATACTACGGTGATACATGCATACCCATATTTATAGCAGTACAATTCACAATTGCTAAACTATTGAACCAGTAGGTGTCCATTAATAAATGAGTAGATAAAAAACATGTTATATATACACAATAAAGTTTTATTGAGCTATAAAGAAAAAAGAAATTATGTAATTTGCAGGAAAATGAGGAACTTGAGGCCATTATGTTAAGCAAAATAAGCCAAACTCAGAAGGTTAAAGGTTGTATGTTTCCTCTCATGAAGTTAGAGAGGAAAATAAAAGTGGTGGTGGTGGTGGGGAATTTAATGAAAATCAAAGGGAGAGCAGTAGAGGAAATGGATACAGGGATGGGAGTGGGGAAGTGTTGGGGTATAATAGTAGCCAAATTATATTGTTATATTGTGTGCACATATGAATATGTAACAACACATTCCATCATTATATACAACTATAATGCACCTATAAAAAGGTGGAAAAAGATTATGCAAAGCATGAAAAAATAAACAAAACCAACAACAATGTAAAGTGCAAAAAGGCTGGTGGGGGCAGGCAAGTTATAGAGGGAAAGTAGGACATGGGACTGGAGATGTGAATTGGAGCCACACTAAGTTAAGTTTTATCCTAATGAATATGAAAATTACACAATTAGAAGAACAGTTTTTAGAAAATCACTTTTCTAACAACTTGAAAAATCAGTCTGTGGTGAGAGGACTGAAAATGGTGAGCAGGTTATTGTTATAGAGTGTTATGGTTTAGATATGAGGTGTCCCCCAATAGCTCATGTGTGAGAAAATACAAGAAAATTTAGAGGTAAAATGATTGGATTGTGAGAGATTTAACCGAATCAGTGCATTAGTCTCCTGATAGGGATTAACTGGTGGTAACTAGGCAGGTAAGGTGTGGACAGAAATCACTAGGGGCATGCCTTTGGGGTATATAATATTTATCCCTAGTGATGAATGAACGCTCTGCTTCCTGGTGCAATGTTCTGAGCTGCTTTCCTCTGCCGAGCCCTTCTGCCATGGTATATTCTTCCTTACCTTGGACCCAGAGGAATAGAGTTGTCCATTGGTGTTATTCAGGGTTCTCTAGAGGAACAGAACCAGCAGAATATGAGATCATACAAAGGGGATTTATTAGATGGGCTAACACAATCAGAAGCTGGATAGTCCCACAATTGCCATCTGTAGGCTGGGAGCTGGAGGAACCAGTAGTTGTGCAGTCCAAGAAGCTGAAGCCTCAGAACAAGAGGGATCAATATGCAGGCCCAGTCTGGGACTAATGGCCTGAAAACTCTCTGGAGAGTCACTGGGCAGAGTTTGCTCTGGAAAAGTAAAGGAGCTGGAGTCTGATGTCCTCAGGAAATCAAGAACCCATGCAAAAAGAAGCCAGCTTGCAGCTATTGCCGCTTCCTTGTTCTTCCAACTTTTGTTCCATCCAAGCCTTCAACTTATTGGACAGCGCTACCCATGCTTAAGGTCTGTGCTTCACTTCAGTTCCCATATAGCAGTCATTTCTAGAAACATTCACTAAGATACCCAGAAGCCTCTTAATCGTAGGGATCTCTTAATCCAATCAAGTTGACGATTCAAATTAACCTTTACACCACTTATGAACTGAGAACTCTGAAACCGTGAGCACCAAATAAATTTTTCCTCCTCTAAAATTGTTCTTGTCAGGTCTTTTGGTCACAGCAGCAAAAAAAGCTGACTAAAATATAGTCAAAGTGAGAAGAAACAAGAACTGATATGAAGCTCTGATAGTGAGGTTGGAGAGCAGAAAAGAAAGTCAGTATTTCAAAGGTATATATCAAGACTATGATGGGATGGGGAAAAGAGAAAAGAGTAAATCAAAGATGACCTTCATGTTTGTAGTTGGATAAGATAAGAGGATGAAATATTATTATCTGGGATATGGATTAAATAACATATTGGTTAGTTTGCTGTACAGTAGTCTTTTGGGCACTGAAACTGTGAGGGTAAAAAAACCTCACATTTACCTTCATCATAGAATTTACTACCTTAGTAGGAAGATTCACAAAAATAAACCAATCAAAAAATAAAACCCTTACAATTAACAGGTTGATTGTCTACTAAGTTTTGAGGAAACACAGGAAAACAAGCATTTATGTCTACCTGGAGGAGTAGAGGAAAGGTTTCACAGAGGAGGTACCATCTGAGCTTCCATTGAGGTGAATAGGTAGTTGCTAGGAGACAAGAGGGCTGTGGGCATTCCACAGAGAGGGAATTACATTTGCATAGGCAAGAAAGAGGATGGATTGCAAAGAAAATAGCTGGTTTCCCCCATTAGATTGTAAGCAGAATGAAGGGCAGGGACTGGGTCCTTGCTAAGCACTGTATTCCCAGTCTGAGTGTTAGGAGAAAAAACAGAAATAGGAGGAGTATGATAGGAAGCTGCTGTACTCTGGGATGGGACATACAGACAATGAATCTAGATTGTTTCTTTTAACAGTAGAGCAGGAAAAGAAGGTGTGAGAAAGGAGGTAGCAGATTTTGAGTACCAAATTGAACTGCTCAACAGTTCAGTTTGGTACTCTCTCTGGAATTTTTCTAGATATAGATCTACAATTTCTATTATAGTCTTCACTTACATTTTACCACAACCAGAGCCCTTGGAAAATCTGACTGTATTGAAGCCTATGGTTGGGCAAGAGCAGAGTGGACTCCTCAACTATTGTTAGGCTTGTAGCTCTAATAGCATTACCCCTTCACAACTCTCTTACCCCATCTGTTGAGGAGGAAGTAGGATTAAGTAGATAAGTAACTACTTATCCCTTTGTTTAGGGTAAATAGCTATAATTTATTTGGATATTTTACATTAGAAGTGTTTTTTTCCAACCTTTTATTCCTTTAGATCTTATCATCCCTCTCTACTTCAATACTACCCATTTTCTATCCCAAATTCCCTCTCTACCTGTGCATAAGTATAGCTGTTTTAAGGGAAAGGAGATAAAATTTTCAATCCAAGAAAAACCAAGGAGTAGGATTTTTGAATAATTTCCCATAATTGATGGGAAGTCTACTTTTCTAGATGATAGTTGACAACATAAATAGAGTCCCTGCTCAGAATGTTTTGGTTTTATTTGTTGTAAACTGGTAGATTTAGATCACCAGAACTCTGGAATCAGGCATTTAATTTATAAGAAGAGTTAATGATGGAATTATAAAGACTAGTAGAACATTCTTTTTACATACAAAGAAGCTGACACTCAAAGGGAATACCATGTCTCATTAGCATATTGGGCTAAGGTCGTTCACATTTGGTCCCACCAGGACTTCCTCACTGCCTGACATATGAGTCTGCTTCAGATGTGGACTCTGCCATGAAAGTCTATAATTGCTTCTGGGGTTGCTCTTATCTCTCCCTTGATTTTTAAAATACAGTATTGTAGTAGCTGGGTCAAATGAGTCATCTGTGGGTGGTAAAGTTACTTATCTAATGATGAAGTCATAGAAGAATAGGGAAAGAGATTCTCTAGATAGGAGTTATCTGCAGCTCAGAAGGCATTTCCATACTGCTTCTTTATGCTGGGACCTAGGATTTTTTCCTTTTGTAGAGTGCTTCAAAGGTCACTTGTCTTCAAGGATGTCCTGATAAAAGGACAACTCCAGGACTCCTGTCTTCCTTTTGGACTGACTATATAAAATATGCCTTATATGGTTCAGTTAATCCTCTTGGCTACCAATTGCAATTTATTCTTACCTCTAGGCAGCCTCTTCCAGCTGACCTTGCCCCTCAGGGGCCCCAGTCTCTCTTGTGATCTTCTGTAGGTGCTTCTTTTGAGGTACTTGTACCCATGTCAACTGTCAGGAGGCCTCTGGGCCTTTTTCCCTGTCCTCTAAATAGCCTGGTCCCTACTAGTCAGCCTTTTCCCTGTCCTCTAAATAGCCCGTCCAAACTTTTACCTTAGATGCTACCCCAATACTCGACTTCCTCACTTCACAGAGGAAGGCCATGCTCCCTATTTCACCAAAAAATTTGATCATTAGGTAAGACTGCCTCAGCTTCCTGCTCTGTTTTGCTTATGGTCATTTGTACTCACTATTTACTCCCCCTACCCCTGCTGTGAGGAGAGGTGTCTCTGCCCAGTCTTCAGTTAATTCACTCCTCTCCCACTTCCTGGATTTCTTGCCCACTGGCAGAATCCTTTTCTACTACTGCCTCTTCTACTACTACTCTCTTTCTCTTCATGCACCTTGTTCCTTAGGTTATAAGTATTGTTAACATCCCTTCCACTAAAATAAACAAATATATAAGGAAAACCATATACATCAAACAGCAACCCATTGATTCTAGCCTCCCTTGACCACTATTTCCTATCTCTCCTGCCTTCCTTGTTTGTAGCCTCTCCATTAACAACTACTCTGATCTGGCTTCTTCCTGTTCAGTTGAAGTGGCCTAATGTCTGATTGCCAGATTTCATTATTTTGCTTTATAATGAGTCTTCCTTCACTTAAAATATGGCACTTCAACTAAACTTGATGCTCTTGATCCCCAGGAGTTAATCGTGTGTGTGTGTGTGTGTGTGTGTGTGTGTGTGTGTGTGTGTGTGCTGCTGATGTGTGAACCTAGAGCTTCAGGCATGTTAGATAATCACTGTACCACTGAGCTGCATCCCTAGCCCCTCAGGAGTTAATTCTTTGAAGGGCAGGCCCTTCTGGGGTCAGAGTTTCCTTCAGATGAGTTATCAGACGAGCACTGATAGCCTAATTCTTTACCACTCAGTGGCTGACAGTGACTGTGAGTGAGGGGTGCTGTGATCCTTGGCAAATACTCTCTGGCTTCAGTTCAATGTTTTTAGAAAAAATCAAAAAAGCAAAAAATCTGTCCTTAAAACTAAAACCCCGGGCTGGGGATGTGGCTCAAGTGGTAGCGCGCTTGCCTGGCATGCTTGCGGCCCGGGTTCGATCCTCAGCACCACATACAAATAAAAGATGTTGTGTCCGCCGAAAAACTAAAAAATAAATATTAAAAAATTCTCTCTCTCTCTCTCTTTAAAAAACAAACAAAAAAAAAAAAACCCCTAAAACCCCTAAATTTTAGAATGTTGACTTTAAGTGGCTTTGCATATTTTATCTCTTGCTGTGTTCTCTTTTTCTAACTAGAAAGTGAAACCTTTCTTTATATTTATATTGGAAAATGGTGTGTGTGTAAAAAACATTTTCATTTATGTTTAGTCTGGTTCGTCAAATGTTAATTATGAAAACTGAGATTTTCAAATCTCAGGTTCATTCTCCAGGAGAAAGATTTCTGCAGGGTTATAGCACAGTTTAGGGGAAACTGAGGAGAAAGAAGTTCTAGCACATTCTCTAGGATGCTTTATAAATTTAGTTTAACCTCTCTTTTAGTGAAGCTCCAGAATATGTTCTTGAAAGGGGCCTGCATTGTAGTCAAGCATAAGGGCATTATGAAATTGCTTGCAGTGGTCTATTCCAATTGAGACCATGAATTATTCAGAAGCTCTTTTGGAAGCTCTCCTGGGAACAGTGGTCTTATTTCCCTAGGAAAGGTTTCAATGAATGAGAGAGGCCCAAAGACCTCTTTAGATTTGGCAGCTGAGAATTTCTTTCCTGTCCTACTAAATCAATAAAATTCCAGAGCCTACAAAGCATAGATCAGAGTCATTAATTTGTTACCTGAAGTCATATCACAGACCCAATAAGACAGTTACTTCTACACTAGTGTCATTTGAAGTGTGGGTTAAGAACAGGAAGCAGTCAGAAGTGTTTACACTCATGGAATTGTTTTTCAATTCTGTCTCTTTGCTTGTTTGTTTTTAAATTATTAATTGATCAGAATTTAAGTTTGTAAATGTAAGTATTATTGTATATTATTTAGTTTGAAACAAAATTGTATCTTTTTTATCATCTGGAATTAAAGTGAACCGATATTTCTTTTTCTTTGTTTTTTATTGAAAGTTGACTATGGATTCCAATATTTATTTTTTTTATGTGTTTTAAACAGGAATGTATTGATGTCAACCACATTTTAACAATTTAAATTTTCTCCTCGGGGACTGTATCACCTTTAGTATCCTGCTCATTGAGCCTCTTGTTTTGTTATACTTCATCCATCCCCATTTCCTTCATAGAATTGTAGAATGGGGACAGGGATGGAACTCAGCTAACTCAATGAGATATGCACTGGGACCATTTTTGGACTTTCTTTTAAATCTGACCAAGCTACTTAACTACTATAATTGTTACTGTGTTTTCTGTCTGCTGTTTACTACCAAAAATAGTCAAGTCCAAGTTCACATCCCTATCACATTTACAATTTGACCTGTTGTGAATGCCTCTGGAAACAGGAAACTCAGTACTTCACAGGCAACACTTTTATTTTCAGGAACCTTTACCTACTAAAAATCCCCAAATTATACCTTCTAATTTCCTTCATTGGTTCTACCAGGGCCCTACAAATCATGTTTAATATTTTTTTTTCTAGAAAATTGGAGGCAGTTTTCATGTCTTTCATCTTCTCCCTCCCTCTTCTTTTCTCTTTCCTAGGCTGAACTATCTTATTTTCTGTTTTGCAGTTGGTTAATTCCCATGATTTCTTTTCTCTGAGTAAGCATACCATTAACACTTAGTGCCCAGAAATGAACATAATCTATTACAATGTAAGGTAGGACTGTCATTGCATTTCATCTTTATATCCTGCTTTTTTTTTTTTTTTTTTTTTTTGTGTGTGTGTGTGTAGTGCTGGGGATTGAACCCAGGTCCTTGGGCATGAGAGGTAAACACTCTACCAACTGAGTTATATCTCCAGCCCTTTATATCCTGCTTTTAAGATCACATTAGCTTAGTTTCAGTTCAGGTGTTATTTAGTGCCTCTCCAGTGATAGACATTGTACTAGGTGACTGGGTACTGAGAATATGTACAAATGATGTAACAGAATGAATAGACTGGCAAAGAGAAAGAGAGATTACCAAAAATTATGAACTGTAAAGTATAATGAGCATTAATTAGCCTTGGAGAAGGTAAGGTGGTGTGAGTACACACATGGAGGATATTTTCTAGTCAAAAGGTTAGGGAAAGCCTTCCAGAGAAAGTGATTTTTAGGATGGACACTACAGAAATTAAGAAATTAGGGAGATGAGGCTGGAGTGGGGAATTGGAAATATACCAGGTCAAAGGAAGGACATATGTAAAGGACTACATGTGAGAAAGGAGCTGAACAAAATATATTCTGATTGAAGATTAATTTGTGGATAAGAGAAGGCAAAGATGAAGTTGGAGAGATAGGCCCACTCAACTATGGGCCCCTTAAAAGCAGATTATTCAGCACATACGTTTGAGTACCTACTAGTATGTGCTGGGAATGGTTCTTTGCACAACTCTGCTCTCATGGAACTCAGTGTAGTGGACAACAAGAAGTTCAAATGCTATCCCAAAGAAATTTGGGCTTTACTCTTAAGGGAAGGGGAAGTAACAAAAGGGTTAAGTAGGGGAGTGATATGGTTAGAGTCATGCTTTAAAGAAAGGCGTATAATTTCAAGTATTGGGGGCACTTTTGAGAATGGGACAGCACATAAACTGGTCAATGTTAGAAAGTTGGACACCCTTTTAAAATGTAGGGAAAAGTCTGGAGGGAAGCAAGATTGGGATGAAGATGGGCATTTTAGGGACCTAAGTGAACGGTAGCCAGGACTGTTACCAAGATGTACAGTGAGGTGGCGGTAAGTGGATGGTTCTGAGAAATACTGTGAGAGAGGAAGCCTTCTGTCCAAAATAGACACCAAAATTTTCCTTTTGGACTGATAAGGACACAGAAACTAGTAACTATAATTTCACTGTATCTGTTCATTATTCCCCATTGTCCTTTTATCTTGTACACATCACAACCAACTTAGTCAAAATTCTTGTTGAATTCCAGTTAGATACACATGACATTTTCTGAACTTTTGGTCCAGTAAACCTGGTTAGAAACAAAGAAGTGGCAGGTAGTTAGCCTGATATGATTTATTCAACAACAGGCATTCTTTTGATCCTAGGACTACTGTTCCCTTTCCTTTGAAGTTTTGCCTGGTAATCAATGCATGGTATGTTTATTAAATTGGATTAAAAAATCCTTTCCTAGAAAGATGAGGAAGAGAGCAATCCATTTTAAGCATTGGGTTTATTTCTTCAGTGGTTGACTTGCTTCAAATATAAGTATTTTTGTTGTTGTTCTTCATGATTGTTTTAGAAAGTCAATTCCCTTTAAATCATAAACTCCTAAAGCAACTTATATGATGATGATTTCTAAGCCAGTATATTTTGTTCCACTTTGGCCATGGAACATATGATGCATGGTACTTGCAGGATAGGATCAGAGTTTCTGAAACATCTGCCATCCTTCAAGAGGGGTCTTAGTAAAATACAGAAAAACCGTGGACAAAGCAGAACAAACTACAATTTGGTACAACTTGGTGTTTGTCCTCAAGGGAGTGGCATCACCCTTACCACCATCAGTTTTTATCTTATAAAGATGGTAGTATTGATTTGATGTTCTAAGTTCTTATGAGGAGTGCTTATAAAAGTGATTACTGAATGCTAGGTATGCAAAGTGATAATTAAGTGCTTAATTACTAGATGTGAACCCAAATAATGACGAGTTTGACTCCTTGCAAACTAGGACTTTTTTTTCCCCTCATGTGGCCATTAGCAGAGACCTGAAGTGTCTTTAATTGTGCAGTCTGAAGGCTTAGCTATAAATGGCTTATTGACTGATCAGGGAGGAAACCAGGGACTCTGTGAATACTGTAAAATGGAAGGAATGAGTGACTTGCATAAAATAAATCTTTTGATTTCACTGGAAATCAAACAATGGAGGGTTGGGTAGTTCTCTTAAGGCTTAAACATATTACTCTTATAAAGCTATTAAATTGTAAACAAATGAGTAAGTGGTTAGAGATTTGTTTGGGGTTTGCATTTTCTAGGGTTGCTGGTATGGGAAGAATTGGGAAGATTTTAGTACTGGCAGGACCTGTCTCCTTCTTTGTGTATCTTCTTTCCTTGTGGAAGAGGAGGAGGAGTGACTTCTTGCTGACTCCTAGTTTTAATTTTAATGGATTCCTGAAAGTGCAAAACTAAATCAGAGAATCATTTTGTTTAAATTTACTGTTTGATCTATTTTGAGGGAAGCCATTTGAGAGTTTAAACAGTAATGTTAGGGTTAGAGTGATATTTATTAAACTAAGACAGGAGAAATCCAGAAACATGAATCTTAACTAAGCCCTAAAAATAAGTTTTTGTCTTATTTTCTGTGACATAAGAGTTATCATCAGTAAGGCAAATGAGTCATTATCCTATCCTTAATGAATTTATATGGATTTTAGAGAGACAAAACTTACATATGTAAAAATTCAACATAAATCTTTTATGAAAAAATATAAATAAATAAAATGTACATATGAATATTCCTATTTTTGTTTATTTAAATACTAAAGTGATTATATAAAAATTAGTGCTATTGACCTTTAGTAGAAGGAAAGGTCATGGTGGGTTGAAAGACCAAAGCTTCATGAAATAGGTGAAATTATTGAAGGATGAGCTGATAAGAAATCAGAAAGAGGCAGAAGGATATTCTAGCTTTGAGTATTATGTTAATGTTCTTTATGCATGTCACTAACCTGATTTGAAGGACAATTCCTTTATCTGCAAGATATACAGATTAGTCCTCTTTTCATCCTCTCTGGTCCTTTTTCTTTCCCTGTTTCTTTTTATTTTCCTTCTATGTATGTTTGCATGTGCCTGTGAGTATGGTAAAAGAGAGAGATCAAGAGTGACAGGAAAAGTGAGAAAGATAAGACACCCACGCCCCCACACACATACCCATACCTCTCCCACACACAGACACACACACACACACACACACACACACAGACACACACACACACACACACAGACACACACACACGGGGGGGTGGGGGTGGGGGAGAGAGATCCTGCAAGGGAGTTTGGCTATGTATGGAGGCAATTTCTTATGAGAATGCTGAGATTATTAGGTGGAAGTGAACTAAAAAGTTGATGCATTATTTATAGTTGTTGCTGTGAAATTTAGGGAAAGATGAAGTTAGAAGCAAACTGGTAGAAATTCAGAGAGATTTTTCAATGTTTCAGAGTCTGATGTTTCCAATTCTTTTTTTTTTTTTTTGTATAAGATCATTTTTAGCATAATCCTTAGCACATTCTAGGCTTTTAATACATGTTTATGAATTAAACTGAAAAATAGACTAAGAAGGATGCTATTTTTTATGCAAATGGAGCAGTGTTCACTTGTTGTAAGTAAGCTTCTCCTCACATGCTGATGTAAAAGTCTTGATTACAGAAAAAAGATTTGAAATATATGA